>NC_087556.1:4116524-4416524 GCF_036250125.1 Pseudopipra pipra | reverse complement strand
TCTGCAGTAAAGTGCTGTCCTGGGCAGAGTATCCACTGACAGAGCATCCCTCAGAGCATCTCATTTTGCCCACCAGAGTGGGAGAAAACCTAGCAAATGAACTATGTTGAACCTTAAATGGCCACCAGTTTTATCATCAGAAAGCCTTCGAACATTGTCATCCTAGTTGTCAAGTTTGCACTGATAAACAAAATTTCCTTAGTGGTGTGGCTCAAGCAAACATCTGTGGCAATTTAATATGCAGCTGTAGCCTCCTGACTGCCCAGTCCCTTCTTTTATGGTCATTAACAGTTACCAAAAGTGATGTATAGGAGAATCTGTACGGTTCAGTCATCCTCAATCCTTTATGTGGTGTCCTGGCACAAACCCATTTTCATTAGACCAGAAGTGGAGCAGCTGGGTCTGGGAATACATTTGAACCTGCCAGCCTTGCTCCAGAAGGAGAAAGCTCTAGCAAAGAAGTCAGCATCAGGGTTTTAACATTTTAAAGTCCTGCTGGCAGACCTGCAAGAGCTCATCCACTCCTTCTTTTAGAGCCCTAAGGCTCAAATGGAAGAGAAATCAGTAACTTTGGTTGAAGTTCTCAGCATCAAGTGTGTAGGATCCATTCTGCAGTGCAGGAGCTTCCCTCTGGAACAGGCAGACCTGTCTGTCTGCTTTCCAAGCTGCATTTCCAAGTCAGTTGACTGTCCAGGTATGGATTACACTGATGTGCAACTCCAAGTGGAGCAGGAAACACCCTGTCTGCTCTGAGAAAGCCATGTTGGGGGGCTGGGACTGATGGGGCACAAATGGGGCATTGTTTATTGCTCAGCTACATAATCAACATTGAAGTTTTAGATCTGTAGTCCTTAATACCTCATGGACCCTTTGAGGCTCCTTTTTCAATTCTGTATTATACTTTTATTGAATTCTGGTTTTCTGCTGGTATGGACTGTCTTAGAAATTACTTTTTTTTCCAATACATTAATTCAGGGCTTTCTTCATGCTCAATTTGTAGCATAAACTGTTGTTAAAAAGTTGTGCAATTGAATGGTTAAACAAATTTATTTATTCATGTTTTCCTAAAATATTTGAGATGGAAATGTATTGAAATACCTTATAGTACAAGGCAATAAATACTAATTATTACCATTTATTACTCCAAAACCTATCCTTATCCTTTCCACAACAATCTTATTTGCTGTAGTACCACTCAAATGTTGGCAGGCCCTTTTCCCAAGCTACCATGTAAGATGGATTAAACAATTATTATTTTTTTTATAAATCAACTGAATAAAAAATGTTAGTAGTATGACAGCACCCACTGTCACATGCAGAAGATGCTTTACTAAATCATATGTTATTAAGAAAGTCATAGTAAGAAAATACAAAGATTTTTATGTAGTTTTATATCTGTCTACATTTATAAGAAAAGTTACAGTGAAGATGAATGTGCTTTAGCTTGGCTTTTCGAATCTAGCTAGTTACGTACAAATACAGGTATTTCTGAGTATTATCCCAAACATTTAGCTCTGGATCTTGACAGATAGCACTACACTTTCTGTATAAAACCTAGATTGTCATATTAAATTGGAATCTGGTTCTGCAAACCCACCTGATTTTTCTCTTTCGGTTCTGCCTTGTCCGTACTGAAAAGCAAAAGCAATCAGGCCAACATATTCTTGGATGGGTGACTGTGTTTAAAAGAGGAACACAGCAATATGATACAGAAAAGAATTCAAGGTGCAGCTGTCTCGCTGGCTGTTCCTGCATGCAAGTGCCTCTGTATCGTAATAGATCAATTCCCTAACTTATGCCATCTTTTATAAAAAGCAGATTGGGTTAAATACATGACAAAACAAAGGGCAACACTATAGTAAATTTCAGTCACATTTTGAATTAACATGAACTTTGGAAATACAAGTTTCAGGTAAAATTATTTACTTACAGTGGGGTTTTTTTGCTGCACTTCAAGCCACAACACAGACCTGAATGTACCTTAAGAGAAATTCAGAGCTGGATTGACAGCGTTCCAAATTCAGAGCTCTTCTACTCTATACTGAATAATACAAAATTCATAAATATTTTATTCCTATGACTGTTGATTCAACACTTGCCTGCAGTACTCTGTCAGAATCTTCAGGCTAAACCTGCCAATTTTATCATCAGAAAGACTTCAAACATTGCCATCCTAGTTGACAAGTTGTTTGCATTGATAAACAAAATTTTTTGCCTTGCAGGTGGTACTGTGAAGGGAAGGAGCTTGAAAACTCACCAGACATTCAAATTATCCAGACAGGTGATCAGCACTCATTGATTATTGTTGAAGCTTTTGAGGAGGACACGGGACGTTACTCGTGCTTTGCTTCAAACATCTATGGAACAGACTCCACTTCTGCAGAGATTTACATAGAAGGTAACGTTAGAAGTGGTGCAGAAATTGATTGTTGAAATTGGTCATGCAGGATTAAGACATGTGTCTTGTTTGCTAACTGTGTGATAGCTTTGTCACAAAAAAATACGTAGCAGGGAGAAAACACTTTTCATCATTATTACCATCTTCATTATTTCCCTATAAAGCACCATTCAGACAAGAGACTGCCCTTTACGTGTTATTTTATTGTGTCGCTTCCCAGAGATTTTATATATCTCACTGTAAGATCAAGGTCTAGAAATATTCAGATTCCGATGCCACCTTGTATTTTTTATCTGTGGAACTCTACAGAAATATAAGAACTTAATATTTGTGTCTAATTCTTATTAATCCCTTTTCCCTACAGTCACTATTACAAGTTGAACATAGGACCCCTTCCTCTTAACCCTTTATTGGGCCCTGTAACCAAAATAAATATGCCATCAATTTGGTATTTTACTTGCCCAGTAGAGGTAAGTAAAACAGAGTATATATCTGCAGATTTAGATGTCTTCTTTCTCCTTATGCTTTCTACTACACCTACTGGGCCTAAGAGAAGTCTACTTATATTTCTTTTTAACACTTTGTTGGGTAAGATTTTAGATTGCATCCATCATTTGCAGGACTACAAATTTGAAATAAACACAGAGGATATTTTTTTCCATTCTCAAGCAGAAAAATAAACCATGAGCACCATCACTGACAGCAGTGGGACAATCACAAATTAAAGCAGTGCCCTACTTAATACAGGGTGGATTTTGTTCTACTGGTGCTCCTCTTTCACATTTCTAATCTGACAATGAAATGAAGAATCCTTTTTTAGGTTCTGCACTGCCCCTGACACTGCTGGGAGATGTCTGTGCTTGGCAGGGATTTCCTAGTTCTCCAGACAGAGGCCAAGGTCTGCTGTTACCTGGCTCAGTGGATGCTGGAGGGAAGTCATGGCTGATGGAGATGCTCACTGGCAGGAGCTGCAGAGAAAATGCAAATTCCAAGCACAGGGAAGGCTGAGTCAGAAGTGTAAAATGTCTGAGTAAGACAGCTGTTAGTAAACTGAGCTATTATCTTCTCCATATTGTGCTACAAGGCTCTAGTTTGAGAATAACAGTTATGATTCAAGGTCTGGTTTTTAACTTTTTTCCTTTTGAATGGTAGTATCAAGTGTCTGAGAAAAGAAAGCTCTTCCTTGATTCACAGCAACAACTACAGACTAAATCATAGAGACATTTTAAAGAGAACCTGAGGAAGACCCAGGTATACATTCACTCTTGGATGCTGTTTTCCTTATTTCAGTTGCACCTCATCCCAAATTTGCCCCATGTCAACAGTAGTTCTGCATCTTGCACAGTATCCAATTCTGGTTCATTTCCACTGGAATGTGATCTTTTGTTTTGGCACAGCTTTATAATATATATCCATAGAAAGGATATATATTATATATCCATAGAAAGGATATTTCCTCTAGAGGAAATCTGATTAATGGTTTGTATCATTCATAGATAAACTTCAAAACCCCCTCTGCTAAATGTTTGTTGGGTTTTTTTTAATTTTTTCATAGGAATCTCTTCTTCTGACTCTGAAGGTGAAATCATCACAAACGAAATGGATCAGTAAGTTTAAAATCAATGACATTTTGCATACTTTTTACCATTAAAAAACCTCATAAGTGCAGACCTTTCAGTTTGCAACCTCCAACACGTTAGGGCTCTATTTAGGATTTGTTTGGATTGTTTGAGCTGGGTTCTGTTTGCATGCCTGTTTGTCTGATTTACAAATAATACGGAACAAACACACATACGTTCACTTGTGTCTTCAATTTTAGATCAAGAATTGAAACTTTAATTTTAAATATAAACACAAGAGGAGAGATGGCACCTTAAAGACTGAACTACTAAAATTAATTTACTAATCCTGAAGCCATTTGACTAGACCCATCTTAAATGCTGATTTAAGCATCTGACTTGGACAAAGAGTGCAGTACAATTTCTCACATGAAAATACAGCATGTCATGAAGTTTTTGACAGAATATGGGTACAGAATAATTATTTAGATTTAAGATAAGGAAATTAATAGATATGCACTAGAGTAAACTGAAATGATGGTATAAAAGACTACTTAATTATAAAAACAAAATATGTCAGATGTCATCTAAAACCTGGGAAATAGTTTTATTTTTCCTAAATGAAATCCAACCCCTGATCATTTAGAACCTGATCCAATCTCCTAAAATCAACAGTCTTTTGGAATCAAAGTCCTTCTATTAACTGAAAAGAGAGTCAGAGTGGTTGAAAACTAAAAGAATCAGTATTTTGTTTTTAACTCCTTTGCATTCAATCCCAAAAGCAAATTGCTTTATACAGAGAAAATCTTAGATAGACATGCACCCTGTTGGTTTCATCCATCATCAGGGAGCATTATGCTCATTACAAATGTCAGTTTTTAAAATGCAAAGATAAGACATTTGCAGTTTGTTTGACTAAACACCTCAGGCTGACAGCAAATCCTGTTGTATGCGATTTTAAGTTCAAAGGCATAAAATATTCCCCACTGAATTGGTTTATGGACTTTGATAAATGTAAGGGTTTAATATAAAACTTAAGATCAAGAAGATCTGAAAGGTTTGGGGATGAATTGCTAAGTTTTCCACAGTTCTAGTTCAGACTTGTCTAACTGTCTCAGGCGTATTTTTTTTCATATTCACCTCATCAGGTGTCAATGTAGCACTGACCATGATCTTGACCACCTGATGCTTTCTCTAAATTACCTACCTCATTAAATTGTGAAGTAATTTTTTTTCTGAGACAAAAAAAAAAAAGTTGCTCTGCCATTGTGGTCCTCAAATGATCAGGTTTGGGTATAATGAAAGTGTCTTCACTTTTCCTCGGCTTCCAGCTGCCTGCACACGAATCTGAACACTGTAATTAAAGGGAATTAATATGAGAACAGGTGCTAAAAGAAGTTCAAAAGAGAAATCAGTGATCACAACAACAGTTGTATCTTCACTCTGAGTAAGGTTTCCTCTGTTTTAAAGGTCGGGCTTCCTGTGGGGACCTGGGCACCTCAAACTGGATAAAAAGACCATCTCTTCACTGTTTGCATTATTTCACTTAGCAATAAAATTAAATAGGGTCAACTCTTATAATCACACATAGAAACAGCGTAGAAGTGAATAGGTGCCTATCTGTACACTATCAGAATTGAGGATATGTTGGTCAGAAAGTATCTGTTGTTCAGCAATAAATTATTGAATCTGTACCAAGCAAACCATGGTATTTTCATTATCTTATAGGCCCAAACTTTCCCACAAGAGAAACCAGCACTGTCCTCTGTGAAACCAGCACTGCTTTCTCATGCTGCTCAGAGCTGGGTTAACTCAGGCCATTTATTGCATTTGGTGTGACTGAACAGGGGTACTAGAGTGGATAGATATGCAGGCTGGCTCCAACAAAATGCAGCTTTACCCAGGAGCATGTGGAATTCAATCCCAGAAGTGAGGCTGATATGTGAGGTTGATATGCAACTGAGACAGATATAACTAAGGAGACACACACACACAGAGCTCTGCCTTCCTGTCAGAGAACTTACTCTTGGTTAATATTTCACAGCAAACCAAGGACAGCAGACACCTCTGTGAATGCAGCATCTCCTGCTGTCAGAACTGCAACCAAGCATCAAGAAACCTCCAAGGCACCACCAGCTGTGTTCCAGCCCATGTCTGTACCTGTCCAGACTGTGCCAACATCAGTTAATCCGGTATGGGAGACAATACAGGGAATTTCAAGGACAAAAAGCAAACTCTTATAAATCACAGACTGACTCATTCACCTTCAATAGCAGCAGCCTATAACGTTTTTCTCTCCCTTGCTACAGAACTCACTTGAAATCTTTTCCTTTCAATGAAACTTATTTTAAGCTAAATCATTTCACTACTATGTTTACTTCATATGTAGATATACGTGTTTGCCACATAAGATTTCAATATCCATATCAAAGAGTTTCTAATTAATGTTAGCATACATTTCGAGTCCTTTTTGTTGCAAACTGTCAGAATATTCACAGCTGTGAATTATTTCCTGATAGGAAAGAGGAGCCATATTTCCTTAAAACTGAAATGTTCATGAGAAACTCACTTTACACTGCTTTTTGAAAGTTTACAGGCCAGAATTAGGTGGTAACCAATAAACAGATACTGAACAGGTGAAGCAATGCATCTTTTTACTACAATGAGAATAGAACTAAGCCTCCGAGACATCTCTCCATTTAAGAGAAGTTGCTTAAGTCAAGAGTAATAGTTATCTCAAAAAATCACCACTTTTAATCTTGTTGGTTTATAAAACATCATCTATGTAAATGTGGCTCTGTTTCCTCAGATACTGAATTAGTAATTTTGCTTTTCTGGGGCAACTCTTATTTCACTAAAAGGAAAAACTCTATTAAATAATCAGTGTAGAAAACAAAATTTTCCAGGAGAAGAATAACTCCATTCTGATTTCACTGAGTAGGATCAAGAGGGTGATATCTCACCTTCTTAAATGGTTTGATTTAGGCAAAGGAAAAGAATTACAGTAGCAGTCACACACATGACTTGACTTAACACTTCCATCTTAACTTTCATAAATATTTTGTGAGTAAGGATTTTAAAAACAAAACTACCACCAAGCAGCCAACAAAGTTTTGCCTTAGGGAATTATTAACAAAAGATGTCACAATACGCTGCAGTGAAGTTTTCCTTGCCAAGATGGACTCAACTAGGCAATAAAGCACTAGCAGCATTTTTGCTGTTATCCCATCCAGGATGATCACCAGCAGTTGTCCACAATAGAATTTATATTCATTGCATTAAATATTTTGCTTTGGACTTCACCCACTTCTCCTGTATATGGAAAAATAATGTCTGTACACCTAAACATCATCTTGTGATGTTTTGCAACCTACAGGCCCAAAGCCCTACTAACTATTTACAAGGACTGGATGGAAGACCTATAATTGCTGCTCCTGTATTTACAAAGGTAATTTGCTCTATGACATATTTGAAAATTAGAGGTCAATTAACTGTAGAAAGAGATGATTAAAAAATTTCTAGCTATCAAATGTAAAAAAAGGAATTATGCATTTCTGAAGCCACTCAAAGATTTAAGTGGCTTTATTAAATCTTACTGAAATCAGTATTACTTCCAGAGCATTAAGGCATTTACTGACTGTCTATTCATTTTCTCTATTAGATGTTACAGGATATTTCAGCTTCTGAGGGGCAGCTTGTTGTCTTTGAATGTCGGGTGAAAGGAGCTCCTTCCCCAAAGGTTGAATGGTATAGAGAAGGAACACTGATAGAAGATTCTCCAGATTTTAGGATATTACAGAAAAGTATGTTTTCTGTGTGAAAGTATTGTGTCTAATAAAATATAGGCAAGCAAAAAAATTGCTAACATAGCAACCCTGTGAATTTCTTATTACAATGGTAAGAACCACACAAGCTGAATTTATGGCAATAAATCTGGGTCCCAGAAGCTCAAAGTGTGAATGAATTGACCAACACCTCACAGGTAGTATTTGCCTGAGATTCCCCAAACTCTCGAATCATTTTGCCTTCTGCTTTGATCCCTTTGCCACTTCAGTGTCCTCTTCTAATTCAGCCTTACTTCCACTGGGTTTTTTTGAGTTTACACCTTTTATGTAGAGTTCCATTGCCTGTAAATCCCTCACCTTTCAGGTAGGTAACTTTATAATAGTGCTTATGGGCAGTAGATTGCTTATTTATCCACACAAGTAACCTGACGTGCACATTACCATGCTGACACATGCACATGTGTGCACGTGATACACAGTAGGTTGTAAACAAAGATTTCTCCGGTAATTTTCAAATGCAGTTAAAACATTTGCAATTTTCTCATAAGTCACTGGAATGCTAAAAATTGAGAAAATTCAACAGAAATTCCTTAAATACGACACTAAACCAAACCTCAGTGAAACAATGGTTCATCATAACATGGTTTTGTGCATCTTAGTTTCAGAAATTGTCTTCAAGATAAAGTAGTACTAATATTGAAAAAAATACTTCTTGCAGAATTTATTTCCTGTTCATAAATTCCCAAAAATGTTCCTAAGTGTTCATATTGTTCAGTGGCTTTGACATGCCATTGAGTAGAAGGCTTGGCTGTCTCTACCACGCCATAAACAGAAAACTGGATCAAATTCCAGTATTCCATCATATTGAGGAGTCAAACTTTATATTTAGCGCTTAAAAAAAAAAAGTTTGCAAAAGCAACTATATTCAATCTAATAATTCTGCTCTTCTTCCCTTCAGAACCACGATCTATGGCTGAACCAGGTGAGGATCATCAAAAGGCTCATAATTTTTTCATTATATAAATGTGGTGATTTTCCTTCACAAAACATGGATTATTGAAACTTTATAATTTAATTAATGTAATTTTTTCTTTTCTCCATAATCTATAGCTACTTGTAAGTTGCATTTCACTGTAGACTGTTCCATAAATATATAATTTGAATTAGTTCTATCTCTTTTGAAGAAAGTGTTTCCATTCTGCTTTGATCCAGTTCTAACCCGGGATCTAAATAAGCTAAAGATTAATAAAACCAATGTATAAGGGTCCCCAGTACATCTGAGGTCCAAAAGTACACTAGATGATGTAGGACTGAGCTATTTTTATCTAGTTTACCAGTTAGGGAACATTGCATCAGATGTTTAGCCATGTCAGCCGTTCCCTGTGCTCTGGACCAGCGTAATATGAGAGTGCCACATCAGGTGTTCCACCCCTGATATCAGCAAATCCTATAAACATGGCTAGGCCTGCTAATTTCAGGGATCAGGGTAGAAGGCAGGTTACTTCACGTGACTGGAGCAGAGGAGCCTTACAGATTTTGATTACTTCTCCATGAGAGGATCACTCTCCTCAGTATGCTTCTCACTATTAGAAATATAAAGCTACCCCTCTTAAGATGGAAAATTATCAAAGGAGTATTAATTCTTACATAATAAACTTCTGTAACTCTGCTCCTTGCCCTATTAGAAGTTTTTTTACCCTGAAAAGTGTCTTGAAAGAAACTCCCTCTTTCTGAGATTTAGGATGGAAAAAAATGGAGCTTCAACCAGCACCCAATGACACTGTTCCCTTACGGTCCGCTGGCATCACTGCTGAGTAATGTGAAGCAGTTTGGAGAGGATCATCAGTTGGGTGCAGTTGTCACAGCCTCATCACCTGCTGCTCATTCAAAAGGAATCTGGATTTCCATGCATGCAGCCACTGGCAAATCCCAGCACGATAAACTACATCTTATAATGCCTTAAACTAGTACTATAACTATTATTTTCCAGTATTTGATAGCAAGCAATCTCTTTGTTGCTACTATGTTCCCCTCAGTGATGCCATGAAACAATCAAGTGTGATACGGTTTTCTACAGAAATACTCATAAAATATTTATCCTGTAGGGTTTTAGGAAAGTTTATTGCAAAAGGGTAGCAAAATAGTCACTAACACTAATTTTGAAGAAATTTTATCAGCCCACATTTCATACGCTTTAGATGTTGCTCTCCCTCCCCCTCCCAGCCAAACAAAAGACTTAAAATCCCATCACCATAGGTATTTATTGGCTGGTACTGCTGCCCAGACACATCAGATACTGGTCAGACAGGAGTGTCATAATGCCAGACTTTTCAAGATGGAATATAGTTTTTCATAGTACACTTTTGCTAGCACATTTTTGGTGTCCCTGAGTCTTCTTTGCAAGGAAGTGAAAAGGCACCTTTCTATAAGCATGATTAGCACAACCCCCTCTTATCTGCAAATCTGCACGGGTACTTTTGGAAAATGCCAGCCTCTCCCTCTCACGAAGTGACTCCACTTGAATTACAATTTTTTATATATATATATATATATATATATATATATATATATAATATATATATTATATATAATTAAAACTATTAATTGTAATTAATCTTTCCATCTGCAGAGATAAAAATATATCTATTTTAGTGAGTTGAGAGTATAGAGTACACTGTATTTTTCTAAATTAAATTTTAAACTGCTTCTGTCTTAAGTCTGTACTTCATGTCCTTAGGAAAACATTTTCCAGTGTTTTCCACATGCTGCTGACACCTGTTCTTCACTTCCATTGGGCATACCGGAGCACAGAGGACAGCAGTTGCTGCAGACAATGCTGATAACAGCTGCTGCACACAAAGGCTGCCAAAATTGATAATACTGATGAAAATAAAATCAAACTGAGCAAGGTTAAAGACCTTAAGGAAATCTCCTGAAGGACAGTCAGGGTTCTGTGTGTTTGTTCACTGCACGTTCACTTCAAGTACTAACATTGCTCTGATGCTTTGCAGAGGAAATTTGTACTCTCGTTATTGCTGAAGTATTTTCAGAAGATTCTGGCACTTTCACCTGTACTGCAAACAATAAATATGGCACAGTATCCAGTACAGCACATCTCACTGTCAGAGGTAAGGGTTTGTTTTAGTCCTTTGCTCCCTAGTAAATACAAGCAGAGCAGGCTATGATTTAGGCTGCCAAGGCACCGTACAGAATGTAAGGGCAGAGTGTGCTGGTGCCTCCAATTCAGCTCAAGTTCTAGAAATGTTCTTCGTAACTGAAAGGTCTGGGAATTCTCTGAAAAGAAAGTTTTTATTTCAAAGATGCTAATGGAATGTACGGGGGACATGGCTGAAGACCATGGCTTGGTTTTCCAAACTAGAACGGTGTCTCTTTTCCCTCCACCTTTACAATAGTCCTTTTTTACAGGACTATTGTTGTTATATAAACAAAGTCAAACAACTCAGTCCAACAGCCAGAAGGACACCAGAGTGAGTTTTCTGAACTGTAATTTTGTGATTTTATTTCACTATGATTTATGGCATTTACGTAAAAGCTTGCTGTTTACTCTTTCAGCATCCGAAGACAGCAGCAATGCTGCCACCCTTCACACCACGAGCTCCATTGACTTTGTTGCTACTGAACACCAACCTCCCCCACATGCTCCTTCCCCCCATGGAACAAACCAAACGACCAAACCTAAACTTGAAGGTGTTCTCGTGAACCACAACGAACCCAGATCGAGTTCCAAGATAGGGCTCCGTGTGCACTTCAAGCTGCCCGAAGATGAGAAAGGAAGTGAATCATCATCAGAGGATGGACCCGGTGCTACAAACCAAATCAGACCCAACCATTTCCCAGAGAAGATAAACGGACAGCCAATGAAAATACCTGAGCCAACTTCACCATCCAAGGAACCTCCCCCGGTACTGGCTAAACCAAAGCTGTAAGTAAACAGAATTCTAAGTCTCAGGAGCATCACTGATACTATTTAGTATTTACAGACCATGGCACTATTGCACTAGAGCAAAAACTCAAATACAGAGAAAAAAGACAGTCAGTATCACATGGCACTGGCCTAATTAACCATACTTTCAGAAAACATATTCTACATATTCTGTATATCCCTCTTAGGAAAAGTGTTCTCCAATTTTAAAAGGAAAATGTTTTCCCTCTGAAATGTTATTAATTCCACAATGTTTTCCGCTGCAGTCAAAAGGTAAACAACCCTGCTTTTATGCAGGCAAAATAAAAGCAGGTTCTTCACACACGTCACCCAGCTCTGGGTATGCAATTTTGCCAAAATCAGACATATTCGGTCTCACACATAGTATGGACTGGCAACTAGAGGGCAGCTGTTGTCCCAAAGGCCATTCCTCATGACTTTATGTCCCACAAGCGTAATCGCCTCCTAAAACGGATAAAACATTTGGAAGTGTTTGATAATGTGAAACCCCTTGAACTAAGAAGCACCTGCACGGCTAGTGCACCATGAGCTCAAGGGGAAATTTGAAGAAGTAGTGTAGTTTTCTTAGAGAACAATTTGTGGAATTTACACTGCATTTTGTTAAGTAATACGTTTTCAGCATTTTTTCAGCCTCCCACATTTAGTTTAACAAAAAATCCTTAATTTTATTTCTTGAATACAACCATAGGCTCAGGAAGGACTTTATAAAGTAATTCATCGGTACTTTTAAGCAGGGCTGTAATTTCATAGCACAAACATTACAAGGAGAAGAGAGAACTTACATACCACGTAGCAGAGGAAAAATTTGGAGCACTGATTTTTTTTTTTTACTTTATGAAGCCAATATTGACAGCACTGTCTACTTTCAGAGCTATAGTGTGTTTAAGGGAGGAGTAGAAGCAGTATTTAAGTTGTGAAATGCTTGCATAAAGCAGCATTTCTCTCACACACACCCCAGAAAAACCCTCTGTAGCAAAGGAGTGCTTTATTATGCAGATTTATACACGAAGGACACAAAATCAGGACCACACAACTTCTAACTCTCTAACATTTTACTTTTTGAAAGCTTGAAATAGTTTTATTATCTAAATTATTATAATAATGTATAATGATAATTGTTTTAATAATTATATCTAAATTATCTATCTTTATGGTTATTTTTAATACACTATAGAAACAGTAATTCTTTTAACTAAGAAGAAGTTCTGTTGACCATGTATTTGGTTTGTCAGTACCAGCTGTAGTTGGTCTCTACTTCTACATTTTTCACTTTTTATCAACAGTCATTTAATAGTTTATAGCATGACCATTTTTCATATCCTCTATGTCCTTTCTGGTTTTGGAAGGGAAAAAACCAGCCTGTTTTTCATGTGCTATATTTCTATATACATAAAAACTAAATAAAACACTTGACAAGGCAAAATAATTCTCCTTAATTGCAAAACAGTTGACATATCTAGCAGATAGAATCTAGAAAACAACAACAGCATGAAATGCAAGTCCTCTCTTATTTAGACACCCCTGCCTGTCACTGAATGTCAACACCAACTAAACTACATTGGCAATACCTCCTATGGCGGATAATTACAAAGCTTTATGAGTCAAAATGCTGGTCTCAGAACTTGCTTCAACAGGAGGTAAATTCACTTCAATCTGGCTTACAAATGCTCATTTAAAATATGATTCACCAAATCTTACTCTTAGTTGCACAAGCAGTGAGGTACTAAGACGACAGGGAGCAGAATTTGACAATGCTGTGCCTTAAATATCTTCAAGCAAAATTTATATTTATATTTCACATGATCAAATGTAACAATTATCTTCCATCAAATAATTTTCAGACAAAAAGCTTTTGTGCCTCTGGCAAAGAAGGGGAGAGGAAGGAAAAGTTTATTTTAGAGGCAAACTAATATTATGCTCTTCTCATAATGATAGAGAATAAGTCAGGTAGGAGTTTCCTCTGTCTCTTATGGTATCACAGGACATTTTTTTCCCCCTCACAACTCATTTTTCTCTCTCAATTCATATATGGAAATGTAGTCAACTGGCATATTTCAGGGCTTATAACCAATTTTGCTCATCTTTATTTTATGTGCAGTGATCAGAGCCAGTTAAAACAGCTCCACAACCAGGTCCTGCTTGAACAGCAGCAGGTGCATCAGGCATCTCTAAGAGAGCTGTCATTCAACACGGTTTCATTGAATTCTGCTACTTCACTCCACCAACAGTCCACCTCAACTCTGTACAAGCAAAGCTCAGCCTCTGCTTCACAAGCTTTTGGCTACACCCGCCCTAAGCAGTTCCTGCCATCCCAAACCTCACCACCGGCCAGCTCCTCGGCCAGCTCCTCCCTTGCAGCGTTCAGCAACGTCCCTCAAGCAACTCAGAGAACAAACATGGAAAATTTCACAGGAAATCCCCCACCTGCCCAATCGAGGTCCTCGGGAGGGTTTACAAGCAAAAGCGAACAGTCTGTCCCAGGCCCCAAAGAACCCGCGGTGCCTCCGTTAACACTCTCTGCATCCAGCGTAAAACACTTCCAGCCCCAGACTGTGACTCCTGCTCCCATCTCCCCGACTGGACGGATTCAGAACCCCGTGGCTTTCCTTAGTGCTGTTCTTCCCTCGCTTCCTGCTGTGCCATCAACCAACTCCATGGGCCTGCCCAGAAGTACTCCAGCCATGTAAGTACCATAAGCCACGTGCACAGAAGCAGGGATAAGAAATACTCAGAGGAAACCAGGATGTGCTTCTGTTCAAGGGTTCAGCAGGGGATTCACTGAAATGCAAGTCATCCATAAAGTAGAAAAGTGAGTTACTCATGTATTCTGGTCATTTAATCTAACCTTTACATTCAGTTAAGAAAGGAAGGGATAGTACCTTCTATAATAAGGTACACCAAGGGTAAGATAAATTCAAGACAGAGAAATGTGAGTGTGTAAACAGATATATACAAGAATGTGGGAGCTCAGAGATTCATAAGACTGTACTAGTGGGAGAAAAGAGATTTCATGAGCTTGCAGGATAAGTCACTCCATTTGCCTACATGAGGCACAAAAACATTCTTACCTATTGTAAGCAACAAGTAAAGTTTTGAAAGGTACCTCATAATGCAAGTTATTCTTTTAGTCCAGGTAAATCTAAGAAATAACTTATGTAAAGGTATTTTTCTGGTTGCAGTACTTTCTACATTTGAAGTCCTCCAGAAAATCTCAGAACAGTTAATGGTTTGCACACAAATACTTTAATTGACAGCCAGCATGATTTCTATGAGAAAATAGCTACGATAATATAAGCAAATAAGGATGATGATGTACTGGCAAGGTTTTGGCCTTATGAGTTTCTTCTTTACTGGTAGAGTTGAAGTGAAATCCCTTTTATGGACCATGTGAACCCAGTGTTAGCATGGCCAGCCCCAGTAGATTGGTACAGCTATTTATCCACAGAACCCCAAATTCTGCACAAAGTAAGGAATATAAGGAAATTATATCAATGGTACAGTTCAGGGTAGTGATAGCCATCAGTAAGTCACAATCTCCTGACTATCCCATGGATACTACAGTAACCAATCTGTTATTACAACAGAAGAATGTGTCCCTGCATGTGTACCATTCCCCACTCTGTGTGCCAAGAAATCCTGCCTTCAAACCATGACTGCCCTCCTACTCAGAGAGCTCCCAGTTGCCCAGCACAGCCACACAATTGCCATCACCCTGTGGCCCCTGTCTGGAGGCCTTCCTGGCTCTTGCATCCCTATCAGGCACACAGCATGAAGTTATAAGATCCACAGTGAAGGTTTTAACTGTGGCCAACCCAATCCTTCAGCCTGCTTTCACAATGCTGCAAGAGCAACCAAAAATCAGCTGCAACTGGCACCCCTTCCTGCCCTTCAGAGCTGGTTCCCAAGTGCTCAGCTGCTGTTCTCTTTGCAATAATGACATTGAACCCTTGCAAAGAGATTTCCTTTTTCTCACTGCACAGTAAGTCATTACGATCTGCCTACCAGGCAGAGCAGTTAGATATTGTTTTCTCCATTTTAGCTCTCCTGGGTCCCAGCCCAGAGCTGAATTCCTAGAGCACAACTAGAGCTCAGCATGCTGAGATCCAGATCTTGACCTCTGCATGGGAGAGAGTCTAAGTGGGGGTACAAAAGGTCAGGAAGGAACCTGAACAAGATCTGGGATAATCCGTGAATACCTACGGAAACTTCAGCTTCCTTTTGTGGCATTATTAATGATAGTAACTCTGGTGAAGGAGGGAGAGCTCGCTGTGCCTGCAGAACAACAAAAGGGAGATACTTTGCAGAGCAATCATCAGTTATGCCTTCATCAGGAGTCCCTGTAATTAAGATCCCAACTCCCAGTAAACTCCCAGAAAGTTGCACACTTTCTAGCAGTGTCCTGCTGCTCTGCTTCAGCACTGCACTCTCACAGTCTCCTGACAGTCTTATTTGAGAATTTAACAATTTTCAAACCTTAAACAGACTGCATCTATAACATAGAAATAAAAAATAACTGTTGAGGTTAGGTATCATAAAAGGGTGAGAGAAATAAAAGAAGTAAAAGTTCATGGAAAGAGTAAATGATCAATGAAGATGTGAGATAAGGATCGATGACAAATTGTATTAACTTTTAAATTATTGTCTGATACGGTCATACGTACACATTGTACATCTAAGGTAACTCCTACACACATTTCTTTAGCATTTACTGTGACCTAATTATTGCAGGATAAATATAAATGGAACTGAGATGCTTATTATACTATTATAATGCTTATTCTCTATAACATGTGTGGTTTTAATTCCTACTGGCATGGGAATGGGATGCACCATTAAGATAGTACCAAAAAAAAAAAAAAAAATCAAATGCTGTATTGTGGTTTAGCTACTATGTAAACAAATAATAGGTTCCTCCAGACAACTGAAGTGTAACATATCATGTCACACAGGTGACAAAATATGTATATATTATTTGCTGCATGTTAGTATCAGAATTTTCTTTTAATAGCCCAACCCAGGGATCGACAAAGAAAAACCTGAAGCCTCTGCCATTAGCAACAAGTGATTCCATTCGGGAAAATAAAGCTGCTCTTTTAAAGGACCTGGAAAGAAAATTGCATTTCAGAGAGGATGCTAATCAACACAGCAGTCAGCAGGTAAGAAAATCAAGTCTTATTAAAATAAGTTTTCACTCATGAACAAGTCATGTATTACGACGTGTGGAACAAAAGGTGTTTGGGTGGTTGAGCTGCTACGCTGCTTTGCAGGGTGAGCTTTGGTGGTGAGCTGTGCTTTGAAACAGCAAACTGTAGCTTTAAACAGGAAGCATGAGGGAATGCAGCTGTAGAAGATTTAGGTTGTGACTCACCAGCATTTTTCATTTCTGATCATCTCAGAGACTGGTAGGAATGTAACACTTCTTTGTTTTCACGGAAGCCTCTGGACAGCGGCTTTCATTTTTTTGCTTTACAAGTTGATCAACTTAAAATTAAAGAGTAATCAAACTGTTTAGGAAAAGGTTTTTGTTTTTTCTTTTGGTTGAACTAAAGTGGGGGGGTCAATTTTTAGCATTAAAACTATTTTTCCAGATCTCCAAATTTATATGAATTAACAAGGACTTTTTGGGAACTTTATTATTATTATTATTTATTATTAGAGGTTAGCAAAATAACAAGCCTTTTACAAAGTTCAAGGAACTAAATATCAGTTCATTCTTAACTGGAATCAATAAATTCACTGGATCAGGACACTGTCTATGAAATTAAAAAAGAAATAGGACACACTAAGGATTGTTGGATAGCTGTTCCACCTGTTGGTGATTATTCTTCTCTCACCTTGGCCATGGAGCCCTCAGTAGCTGTCCCGCCAGCTCAGGCTTAACCCAGCAAATTAGGTTTTACCCTGATCTGTTGTCAAGGAACTTTTCACAATGTCCATCAGCCCTTCTGACAGAGAACATGCAAAGATAAGCAAAAAGCCACGGAGTCTTTAGAGCAAATTACCCTCTGTGGACAACTGCAGTGTAATCCCTGTTTTTTTTAATGTTGCTGTTGACCTTTCTTTCTGGCAGATCACACTGCCAAAGCACTTTGAGTAAAACAGCTGGCAAGCACTGTGTTTTGCAGATGAATCACAAGTGTTGCAAATTGTACTTGCTATAGTAGTAAGACAAATTATTTAGAGAGCTACTGTGAAATACCAGTCAATCTTTTGAGTTAACTCCATGATAACTCCTTTAGAAACAACGATAACTACTAGTCTCAAAGTTATCTGCTGACAGCAAAAATTATATATACACTTATTTGCTATTCTGGAGGAGACCAAAACTAAATCTTGATTCTCCAATTCCTCAAACACTGAAAAGCCTCAAAGCTGACACTTCTCTAATTGTTATGGTAATTATAATGCCAATGAACTAAACAACAGTTCTGGAATTATTCAATAAAAGTTCCCTCATTTTCCTCTCGGTTCCCACCTTCTGACTTTACTCTTCCACATCCAGGAAAAGCATGGCTAGACTTCACTGCTAACTCCAGCAATTTCTTGTCTGAGTTTGCTCCTCAGTGAAAGCAGTGATTTTTTAAATAGATGAGAAGATGAACAGTATTTCCCGAAATTCCTATTGCTTTACACTATATAGAACAACCAACTTCATGAAAATAATATGTTGGAGTGCTGGATCCACACTCATAGATTTTGTCCTGTTTTTTTTCCTCTTGCAGTTAAACATGGAATTAAAAAGGTTACATTGTCATTCTATACATGGCATATCTGTGTTAAATTGATACCAGGAAAAAACACTCTGTCATTTCTGCAGATGGCAGTCTGCAGCATTGCCAGGTGAAATTCCAAAACCTCAAAATCCTGTACAGTAGTGAAAATAAATTAATTAACTGATAACAAAGGAAGGGAGAGTGAAGAAGCTGGGC
The DNA here is from genome assembly GCF_036250125.1 of Pseudopipra pipra. Lineage (NCBI taxonomy): Eukaryota > Metazoa > Chordata > Aves > Passeriformes > Pipridae > Pseudopipra > Pseudopipra pipra. The sequence goes on along the minus strand of NC_087556.1, from coordinate 4,397,889 downwards.
CTGGTTTATACATTTTGGTTATAAGAACTACAAACTGTGCTCACAGTGTCATTTACTATGAAGAATGTCGTGTGAATGGCAACACCGACTGGCTGTGTCTTATGGAAGACTCAGCAGCCTTATTTTTAGGACAAAGAGTAAACCTACAAGTGTTTAGAAAATTATGCACAGCCCTTACATGAATATACTCTTTACTTTTGCTAGAGAGCATTTGATAAGAAATTTCAGAGCAAAAGAGATGTGGGGTTTGTCCAAAAGCTTTTAGATCATTAAAAACCAAAGCCTGTAGAGCTGCAGATTCCAACTCATCACACAGCCCACAACACCAGTAACACCTCAACACTGAGCAAACAGAACTATCTCCTCACAGTTCCCACATTAAGCAGTCAGCTTCAGAAAGGTCCCAAGAATCACCAGAAGCTGTTTTCTAGGGCACCAGAATTACGTTTAATTCGATCACTCCAAAAATCTTCCTCAAAACCAAGCTTTGCATTGTCTCTCAAAGGTCAGCAAATGTAGGCAATTTTTGATTAAGGAGGGAAATTAAACCACAAAGACTCCTCACAGAAGCTTCTCTGCTCTATGCTAGAAATGAGAAGAGATTTAAGAACCTGACCAAGACAAATTACCAGATCTTGATATTAATGGGTACAAACTCTCTATAATTGTGGGAATGAATAGTTGAACAACCACTTGTAGCTGCCTTCTCAAGACCTAGATCTAATCAATAATAAAGTCCAGACAGGTTTTCATGGCAGGGATCCTGGCTTGCAGAACTCATCACATGGGAAAGGGAACCTGAACTCCCCATGTTTGCACACACACTCACTCCAGCTAAGTCTGTGGGAATTGGAGATGGCCGCCTCATTTGCTTTCCCTTCTGTTTTCCCCTTGCTTAATCACTTTGAACTGTATTTTGAATATTGTCTAGCTGGACAATGACTTGCTAGTCTCTTCAAGGGTTTACATTTACATTTGGGTAAGCATGTCTTGTGCCACGTAAGACACCCAGCACAATTCATCTGAAAGAAGTAAGTTGCTAAAATGGCACCTCTTCATGGGACATGACCAGTGAAGAAAAGCATCCGCGTTGGACCTGTTGTTTTTTGATTCCCACTGCTGAAAGGGGAGCAGGGGGAGGAGAGAGAATTCAAACTAAAAAGAAGACTTCAGTCAGAGCAGCCTAGATTAGACTGTGAAGCCAAGGAGTGTTACAGCTTGGAAAGAGACACTGAGATGCAACATAAGCCAGTTTTTTAGATAAACTGTAACATGGATTTTGAATAAGTCTGCCAAAAAGCCAACCTAGTAAAAGTTACAAAACTGGGATTAAATTGGGAAATTCGTCTAGAGCTGGCAATGAGTGGCCAACAAAATTGTTATACAGCATATGAGAATCAACATTTGAATAAAGATCCTCTAGCCTTTCTGTTTGTGGCAATTTCCATGAGTTACTAAGCTAACATCAGATTATTTTGATTCTACAAACTTCTAGTAACTGTTAGCATGTATATTCACTAAGATCTGAATCTTCCTAAAGAGAGATTTTAACTTCAACAGACCCAGGATTTTAGAACCTTTATTCATATACAAAGGTGCTTAGAACCTTATAGGAAATACTACACTCTATGCAATTCCTTTTTTGCCAAAAATGTTCACAGGTAGCAGAATGGCCCTGGAGTTAAATTACTTGACTCAAGATCTAGGATATCATGATCCAACTCTGTTCTGTCATAGACTTTCTGTACCACCTTAACAGGTCCCTCAGCTTCTTTAGGCCTCAATTTCTCATATGTAAAATGCAGGTAATAGCCCTGCCCTGAAGAGTGCCTTGATGTCAGGTGCTCAAAAATGATGGTGATGGGACCAAACAGATCCATCAGAGAGACAAAACGATGTGAATCTGTACCTTCAGCAAGACTTGCACTGAGAGATTTTGTTTGCCATACTGGTCAAAGTACAGCCACCCACCAGCACCCTACAACAACAGTGCCAAGGCACAGCAAGGGCAAGCAGCTCCCCAGAAGGGAAGGCGCATTTCACTGCCCCAAATTTCCACTAGAGATGCATAATCACCAGCACATTTCCTGACTTTGGCCAGTTTTAAGTCTTTTACCCTCCTAGCTATATTCTGACAATATTAATGCAACACCACCTGCTCCCCTTTTGCACGCTGTGCACACCAAACAACATGCATTACATGTAAGAGAAATAACCAGATTTCAACAGCTGCAGTCTACTCAGCATATATAGATCATTATATACAATTATAATATGTATACATGATATGCATTATACTTTGTACAGCACATCACATCACTAGATAGGAACTGGAATTTACAGTCTTTTAGCTGGTAGATAGCACAATTTTAAATATCTAGCTACTATATTAAACAAGTGTGTGAATCCCTGCCTGTAGAAGTTTCATGTTCCAGGAAAGCTGACAAAAAAGTAGCTGCAATCCTGCATTTTGGGCTCAAAACCAGGGCTTGAACCCCTGTGCTCTTTCCCTCAGTCTCCTCAGTGTGATGAACTGCAGCCTAGTTTTAACATTGTACCCAGTGATCACACTGACTTGTTCCTCATGTGATGCTTTACAAAATACTTGTCTGAACCACAACCACAAACACTTTGCCCTACACGACTTTCATAATCACATTCAGAAATAGGCTCATGGCTTCTGTGATAAAAGCAGTTCTTCAGAAAGCCATATCAACAACTGTGTTCTTGCTAATCCTAACAGAAAATCTACCAAACAAGCAAAAACCTCCAAGATTATATTCTCTATAAAACAGTGTATTCTCACTTTTTTCAGAGATTTCTGCTCTTTGTAAGAAGTTTGGTATTACACCTTCAGACGTTCAGATTTTCACAGCAAAGTTAACTCAGTCGTGTTGGTTTGTGTGCAAACTTATAGCAGCACATGCACACTGAACACATTTAGAAAGGCAAAGACTGAAGTGTGAGCACAACAGTCTGGGGCTGTGTGAACCCTAACTTCGAAATTTTCTGATTTAAAATGTATTTTTGAACATAACTCCTTAAAATGACCAGTCCAAACTTGTGCAGTCAGCCTGCACAGTTCCTAGATAATGACACCTGAGGCTTCCATGGGCAGGGCAGCAGCCTCCAGGAACGACAGCCCAGTGCTGACAGTGCAGCAATATGGGCAAGTTCTCACAAACTGCTCCTGTTATACCCACATCCCTCCAGAGTCACATGCAAAGAAGTATGAGAGAAAACCTGCCCATGAAAGGGGCTCCATGAAATGCATTCCTCCCTCTATCAGAACTGTGTCCAGTTCCGGGCCCCTCAGTTTAGGAAGGACATGGAGGGGCTGGAGCAGGTCCAGAGAAGAGCAACAAGGCTGGTGAAGGGACTCAAGCACAAGTCCTATGAGGAGAGGCTGAGGGAGCTGGGGCTGTTGAGCCTGGAGAAGAGGAGGCTCAGGGGAGACCTCATCACTCTCTACAACTGCCTGACAGGAGGGGGGAGCCAGGTGGGTGTTGGTCTCTTCTCCCAGGAACCAGCAGTAGGACAAGAGGGCTCGGTCTTAAGCTCTGCCAGGGGAGGTTTAGGTTGGATATTAGGCAGAAATTTTTTAGAGAGGGGGAATTGGAATGGGCTGCCCAGGGAGGGGGTGGAGTCACCGTCCTTGGAGTTGTTCAAGATGAGACTGGATGTGGCATCAGTGCCATGGGCTGGGAGCCACGGCAGGGTTGGATCAAGGGTTGGACTCGATGATCTCAGAGGTCCTTTCCAACCTAGCTGATTCCATGATCATGTTTTCTTCTGCAAACAGACATGTGCCCCTATTTCTCAACGAAGTAGTTTGTAGGAAGTTAATGTCCTCAGCACATCAGCCAGGAAAAAAATGATACGCTGTGTACACAGAAAACTTTTTAAGATGTAAAAGAGACCTAAGGTTAATTTGGCTAAGTACAATCTGAAAATGTAAGTTTAATTTATGTTAGTTGGTTAGGCCACTTAAGACAAATTGGCACTTTTGGAGTAGATGAAATAAAAGATGTTAATTGTCTTTAAGATTATTTGGTTTCATCTGTGAGCCATCATGGCTACAGTAACCCTACACTATTGATTTCTTATTACGTACCATGACTTCTTTCGGACAGCAACAATCTGGATAAAAAACCTGTATGAAAAACTGCTGACAACTCAGATATCTATAAACAATTCTGGGCTCTGCCATCAGCTCACAGTATTTCAATGCCTTTTAACTCTGCTCTACAGCTTTTGGATAGCTCTCTGACTTTGAGAAATCTTAACACTTTCCATCTCCACTCATTTTATTCTAATGAGAGTTCAGAGTTGCCCTCTCTGAGCAAAAATTCTTCATGAGCTTACTGTGTCTAACTTCTGAGATAACCCATTTATGCATCAATTTGCCTACTCTGCCCATCAGCCCTTTTGCCCTCCAAACACATAACACTTGACAAATGGTTTATCTTTGTAAAGGGAATAACTGCTCAAATATGATAAACAAGAAACATGTCTGCAAAACAGTGTACTTAGCTTTATAATTATGCTGTCATTTAACCAATATCCAGAAATAATTACAAAATTTGAGAGGTTCATTACAAAAAAAAAAAAACAGTAACATGTTTAAACAGGCAGAAATGGGACTCTCTGTACCATATTTGCTATGCTGCCCCAACCTTTTTTCATGTGACAAATCATTAGATGACAGAAAGGGCAGATTACTCCTACCTTAATTAATCCTTAATTAGCCTCCACATTTCCAAAGGTTAAACAGCATGTGAAATCCCTGAAAACAATTTCATTCTTAGGAGAATTACTTGGAGTATCTTCAGCTAGTACTGAAAAATTCAGACACTCAAGGTAAACCTTTCTCAGTAGTCAAATCTCTGCCATAGATTTTGTTCTCTGCTGCCAAGAACTACCTAAACAACATGAAGGAAACTACTAAAACCTCTCAAACGAGTGGAAGGAAAACAAAACTTCAAATGTGGTCTTCAGTTGGTTAGAAATTAGAGATTCTCCGGCTTTACAGCGGCGTAACTAAGATGGTAATGTGAGCCATTAAAGCAATTTGCTGACACATGCTGCAGGGGAGAAGAGAAGCTCAACAAGATGAAACTTTATGAGGCTGTTTGGTGGTTCCCAGCTGCTGGCCAGCCCACTGGGAAGGTGGCTGGTACCATCCAGGGCCTGGCTCGCAGCCTCTGGCGCATCTCACTCTGCCACACACCTGCCAGCTGGAAGCTCCTGCTTGGCAAAGAGGGACTTGCAGGAGAGTGTCAGAGAGCAGACTGCCCCTGTCAGAGTGGGAGGGAGGAAGGTGTTAAAGGGAAGGAAGGTCTTGATGGGGGCATTCAGCAACCTCAGCTCCCTGTGAATGCTCCTGATACCCTGTAATTATCTGCACTGCTCCAAAGCTGTGTGGGAGTAGCAGACCTGCAGCATCACAGGAGCAAGGAGGAGTGAAAGGAGACTCAGTTTCCAGCAAATTCCTTTCCTCCCTACTCCGAGCTGTCTGCCTTTTCCCACCATAGCTAATCTTTTCTAGAGCTGAACTTACAGCAATCTCCCCAAAAGAGAGATTTTGGATGAAGAGACCAACATGCAACACATGCCATTACCATTCCAAAAATCAGATGTTACCAGGGCATTTAATCCACCATTGGGAACTTTCATCGTCTTTTACTTTGTGGTCGCCATGTTTTCTTCCTCTCACCAAGTCTCACAAACCTCTGTTTCCTCAAAACTCCACTGTAATGTCTACATTTTTGGCCACTTGTCCTCTTGGCCTCCTGACAAAATCAGAAGAGTTGTTAGCTAAAATTCTGTGCTACCTCTCCATCTTTTCTCCTTACTATCTGGGAACTGCTGGTCAAGAGCCTAATCAGCAATATCATGGTATGATCAGGGATGTAAGTGCCAGTGATTTGGGATATCTGCTAGTTCTTTAGTTAATTGTCTGTAAGATTTCAGACAAGATGCATTTTCTGAACCTTGTTTTTTCAGTGAATGGAATAAATCTAAGGATTGGCTACATCCTTATTTAGTATACACAGGTTTCTAAAATGATATTTAAAAAAAAAACCCTGAGAATTGTGCTTTTGGAATTACACAAGTACATTTTGCTTTCTCAGTAACAACAGCTAGAAATCTATTCGAGTTTTAACCTGAAGGTAAATTACTCTGAAAATATTTCACTTTCTTCCTAGACTTAGAGGAATTGAGGGGGTTTTTTGCTGTCTTTGAAGAAACTCAGTTTCATTAGTTACATTCTGCAAACTTAAGATGCAGTATCTGTGTCTGCAAACCAAATTCACAGTTTCACTCATTTCAGAAGTAGTGTAGAAGTGCCAACAGCTGCAAATACCTCAGAACATGACTGGTTTAGTTCAGAACTGTGCCTCTCTCATCCTGCAGGAATATAGGATTTCAAGCTTTGAGCAGAGGCTGATGAACGAAATAGAATTTCGCCTTGAACGAACCCCAGTGGATGAATCAGACGATGAAGTCCAACACGAGGAAATCCCCACAGGCAAATACATAGCACCCATCTTTGATAAGAGACTCAAACATTTCCGGGTAATGGAAGGATCCCCTGTCATATTCACCTGCAAAATAGTTGGAATACCTGTTCCTAAGGTAAGTCATTCTCACTGTTACCAGTCAATCATGGCTGGGCTTCGTGAACGAAGATTTGGGAACTGTTACCAGTAAAGGAATAAAAAACAACTACCTACCATTTTCTATACATCCCTCACTACTCAGAACATGGCTGTGTGGAGAGGGTTCTAAAAGTAATCATTCCCCCTTCCTTTCCAAAATAACAATATCTGCTCCTGAACATGTATCAGGCCTTGAGGTACCATAGGGACTGCCACAAACCACCTGACTGCAAGAGAAACAGAACTGCATAAACCCTCAGAAAGTCAACTGCTCAGAAAGACTAGAACCGACCTGAGATAACCAGTAACGTGTCTAGAGCCAAGAAAAGAGAACCTGACAGGTCCAGCTGTGATGTGAAGCTTTCAGAGCTCAACCTGGAATCATTCTAGTTCACATTATAACTGATCTGCAAAGTTTATAATACTCTAAAATTTTTACTAGCTATTGGTCAACTTGTATCATGTTCTTATCTACGATTTTCTAGTCCCTGTTCCACTACAGAGCAAGTGTTAAGTCACAAGGGGTGTGGGGGGGGTCTGATCACTGCAGGTGTACTGGTTCAAGGATGGCAAGCAGATCTCAAAGAAAAACACACATTTCAAAATGAACAGAGAAGAAGATGGAACATGCTCTTTACATATTGAAGCTGCTACCAACGATGATGATGGCAACTATACTATTATGGCTGCAAACCCACAAGTAAGATGTTTTAGTTTCTTTTACAAAAATGCTTGTTTCACCTTTTTCTAATATATATTAATAGGAACAGAGATTGGGCCACCTAGGCTAACACTGAGTGGTGACTGTATCATAAATTAGATGCTTCAGAGCATAGGAGAGGAATACCTGTAAAGAAGACTGATAGAACTAATCCCCTATTCTTAACACATCCAGTCAAAATCATTAAGGACAATTTTCGTGTCAGTAACTTCTGCCCACTGATAGGTGCCTTTTGAGATGTGGCAACAAGACAGACATGATATTTCAGGCAGAAGAAATATCAATTCAAGCAAGGAGAAATAAAAAGATACATCAAGTATGGAAGCGTTACCAAACATAATTATTCTTTATCTAGGATGCAAAGACGTGGATCTGCAAATAGTTTCATCCCCCAATACCATTCTCCTTCACCCCATGTGCTAGATTAGCTTTTTATTTAGAAGTACATTCAAGCAAATCAAGCAACTTTTTCCAGTTTCAATTTTTGCTCCGTTCTGAATTATACTTCTTCTCAGGTTCTGTGTGGCTGCACTGACAAGTATGCCAGTACAAAGGTACTGGCAGACAGCACCTGTGGCAGGAGTAAACAAGCAGGGACAGGTAGTGCTGAAGCTGGGTCACACAGCACCACTGTCACATGCATTGCCACAGCCTGGAAGGGTCATAGAAACACACTGCTCTGGATACACAAAGGAACTCCTGTCTCAACTGCACTCCACCGCAGGCTGATAGCATTTGCTTTGGAGAAGTAACATTTAGACTACAGTTCAGCTACTTTATAAAAATAAATCCTAATGCATTGTAAATGTTCAATGTTTATACTTTAAAATGAAATAAGCTATTAACCAATTATTAATTCTGTTTCCTTTGTGATTTGCAGGGGAGAATCAGTTGTTCAGGCCACCTGATGGTTCAAAGTGTCCCTGTGCGGAGCCGAATATCAACAACTCAGCCTCACAGGTAAAAGAAAAAAGTCCCTCAGACCTTTTTAATGCTTCTCATTGAAGGCATCCAAACTAACCAGCTACTGTACTTCTAGGCACTCACTGAATTTCTGTTCTCAATCCTAAAATGGAAGTAACAGCAGCACTTCCCCTCCAACATAGGTCACTTCTATATTGTAATATTTTTAACGTCGTCCTCAAATACAGGGAAGTTTGATTTCATTTACCTGTTGCAGTGAAGCCAAAGGCAAGAGATGGATTAGCAAGATGCAACTGAGCCGAAAAGAAGCAAAAAGAAGCAAGGCCAGCTTGGGAATCCCAGGATATTACATGATATAGTAAACTTGATAACCTTTCTAAATGGAAAATATGCAAGAATTCAATTACAATCAGTCCATTTCTTTCTGCCCTTTTCTATAACTCAAGCTATCTGTTCATCCTTTCCCCTAATTCCTTCCCTTTTTTAAGCATTAGGAAAAAAAGGTTTGACTTTCAAACACACACATGCAATTTTTGTGCTGCAGAACACGCCCCCGAGTGCCAGAAGGAGACAAAGAGGCAGTTCAAGAACGCTTTTTCAGGCCGTACTTTCTACAGGCTCCAGGTGACATGGTAGCACACGAAGGGCGACTTTGTAGGTTGGATTGTAAGGTATTCACTGGTTCCTCTGTTCATTCTCACTTTCCCTACTTCTGTACATGTGTTGCTTGGTGTTTTCACATTCTTTTTTGCTTGCATGAACATTTTTCGTTCAAGTTTTAATGCTTACTTTTTAAAAACTATTTCTTGTTGCCATTGTCTCTGAGCTGATTCCAGGGATTTCTCTTGAATACATGCTCTATGGACTGAAGAGCACAGAGAACACAACCCAGAAACAGAAGGCTCACTTGCAAGGTTGTTCAAATTACTAGATATGTTCACCATGTCCTTTACCAGTATAAACTCCAGAAGTCCTGCTCCATTATCAGATTCTTGAACATAATCCATAATAGCACAAAATGGTGAAAAGAGAGGATTCAGCACATTATATTGTGTTCAAGCAAGTGTTCCCATTGCATTGCACTGAACTACTGAAGGTTAATAGTCCTGGAGAAGAGGGAACAGAGTCCAGTTTATTTTATGCTTCCCCAGCATGCACAGATGCAGAAACATCCCGATTAACTGATTCAAATCTCAGCATGAGGGAGCTGTCAGAGGTTAGAGGGCACGTAGTGAACATCCTGTGATTGAATACCCTGAAGAAAGCCATCTGCTCCAACATACTTTGGTAGCCCCTTCATGTCCCAGTAGCACAGCAAGGGTGGTAATGCTGACACTCACCTCTTCCATGCTCCAGAATGTCTCCTGCCCTCAAGTGGGTAGAAACTCTGAAGCACAGCTTAATGCTCTGAGGATGAACAAGATTCATTGCTACCTCATTTATGACATAAAGTTTACCAGGAGCATGGAAAAGAATTTGGTTATTCCTAGTTCTGCTATCCCAGCAGAGCTCGGGAAGCCCTTAAAGCATGTCTACTGTTGCATGAACCAGAAGAGAGCAGTGCTCATTCAGGCAAGCTCCACTTCCCCCTTTTTCTGCTTTGTAAAATATTGTTTGGAAAGCAGTATTTTAGACATGAGTAAGTACTGCTACCCCTAGGAAAGATTTTTAACATTATAATACAGTCTAATAGTATAACAGTATTTAAAAAAAACCTTAATCTGCAGTGATCTAAAGCACATAAGTTCAACAGCTACAAAGTATTAAATTATTTTTCATCACATTTTACAAAATATAAAGTAATTTGTATAGAACTCTTCTTCATCTCTATTAAACTCTGTAGTGTTTTAGATCCAGGGTTTTGATTTATACTCAGCACAAAAAAAAAAAAAAGGAAACCAGCAGATTACTAGGAGTCTTTTGTGAATCTCATATTACAAAGTTTCTTCCTTTCTGACTAAAAAAAGGAAAGCATTACTTGTATTTTTTTCTCTTTTTGCTTGCTTGTTTTCTCATTTTCTCCCTTTTGGAACTGGTGAGCAGACAAACAGAAGCTGAGAAATAGTTAAAAAACCCAGAATCTTTCTGCCCTATATTCTGACATCATTCAGAGGGTGTCTGGGAAGAAAAAAAAAGCCTACCTACAAATTTACTGAACTCTGTTTGTCAGTGGGACGTTGGTCTCGAGCTCTTTCCCTGTCTCTTAGGTGAGTGGGTTACCAACTCCAGACCTGACGTGGCTCCTCAATGGCAAACCTGTGCTACCAGATGGCACCCACAAGATGCTGGTCAGAGAGACCGGAGTTCACTCTCTGCTGATTGATCCTCTCTCCCAAAACGATGCTGGAACTTACACCTGCCTTGCCACTAATAAAACAGGACAAAATTCGTTTAGTCTGGAGCTCACTGTTGTAGGTAAGAAACGCTGAAAAACTAGACAGTGATGAAGTTACTTGTACGTGCCTCTTCAAACTTGCCTTACGTGGTTTCCTTACAGACAAGTATAAATAAAGAGTTAATGCACTGAGACCAGGAGAAACCAACAGCTACAAAACTCCTCTGATGGAGGGAAATGCACCTGGTGTTCAGTTGACAGGGGCTCTCCTGTTACTAGATAGAGGGCTGTAAGAATTCTACCTTACCTCTCTTGTCTGGGAAAAATGATCCTTAATTTTCTCCCCAGAAAATCCTTAGCTTTTTAATTCATAATATATGTTGAGGTGTCCTAGATTTCAGTCCAAATTTTATTGAAAATGTTTATAAATAGAAAAACATAAATCTGAATACTACTCTTTAATAAAGCCTTTCAAGATCTGAGATATTGAATTTCATAAGTCTAGCATTAATTTCCTGCAATGGTAGTATGTTTAGACCCACCAGAGATGCATCCATGCTTTTGCAAACTTCAGTTCTGCCTATTATTTACTTTATGTTCCCTTACAGAGGCTATATCATGACATTTCACTTCCCTTCCACTAAAAATTCACTGCCTATTTTGATGTCACAAGAATAATTTTTGATCATGTTCTTCCATACTGTTTAAAGCAAAACAACAATAAAATATCTGTTGTTCAATAATTCTTTTTCCAGCAAAGGAAGTAAAAAGAGCCCCCATGTTCTTGGAGAAGCTTCAGAACTGTGGTGTTCCAGAAGGGTACCCCGTCAGATTAGAGTGCAGAGTTGTGGGAATGCCACCCCCCGTATTTTACTGGAAGAAGGATAATGAGACCCTCCCATCAAACAGAGAGAGGATGAGGTACTGTACCATTATACCCATGCTTGAAGTTTCTTGTGGCTGGACCAACTGTTTTTTCATGAAAACCTGTGTGATAAGTACAGATGGTTATGTTTTTAAAACAACTTCTTTCACCTATAAAAAGTTGTAAAAAGCTTGCTCTCCTCTGAGGTGAACAATGGCTATTTCCTTGGCTCAGAAAAAGGCATGGAGCATGACACACCACTGCTTCAGAGAGTGGTGACAGAGCTGATAGGCCTGATAGAGCATATGAATCTCTTCAAAGACACTATGATACATATTCTAATGCATTTAGGCACCTTATTCTCTCAGAACTACACTGAGGAAAAAACAGTTTAAACTATGTACGAATTCAAACTCAGAACAGCTAGAACCTGGTTTTGAGTGCCCCTGAGCATGAGATGATGGAGCTCATCGTATCAGACACAAAGGCTGATAACCAAGTTGGTCAAAAACAAAGGCAAAGATTTTGATCCACGCTTAGAAAAAACAACCCCTCTGCTATTTCAGGCTGCCTGCCCCAAAGGCTTCCAGTGGCTCAGCACAGATCCATGGGCAGCACTGTTCTTGTTTGTCCTCTCTTGCCTCGCTTTTATCTTCCTGCCTGAAGCCAAGAGATGTTTTTGTATCACTATATGGACACACACCAGCATCTATACCACTGCACCCCCAGCATAAGGCAAATTATGTAGTGCAGGGAGCAAAAGGTGAATGTTCCCTTTTATATTAGAGCTGTCAGAAGCACAAAATGTCCTCCTGACCTCAAAGTCTGTGGTTTCATTCTAGTTCATAAGGAAACAAAATCTCAAACTTCAGAACATCCTGCAGCTTAGAGTGTTCTTATGTACTCATCTCCCACCTCTTCCTTTATAATGAGAGAAGCACTTGGGTTGATAAAAAAGACCAACCTCGCCCTAGACAGCAGAGGAGTCTCAGTTCTACACTACTGAAAAGTTTTTCCTGGAAACTGCAGCCAGAAAGTCTTAGATTACCAAAGAGCAAAGGAAGCAGAGAGAATAATGAAGTAGGCTTCTTTTAGAGTGTTGGCCAAACAAATCTTGCAGATTTTGCCACTGTCATTTTCTCATGGAAAAGGGTGCCCCCAAAAAGCTGCTGCCTCGCTCTGGTTACTGTTGTGAAAAATACCACAACTTCATACAAGTGTTCTTGGTATTTTGTTATTCTTCCAGTTTCTGAACTAGGAGAAAATACAGTATGACTGCACAGCAGATTTGCATGGGTTTAGTTCATTGGAATGCAATAAATAATTCTAATATTAATACATGCAGAGCAACAAGTCAGTTCCCACTGTCACATCATGGCTGTGCACAAAGGAGAGCAGCCAGAACAGATTTCAGCTACTCTGATCACTGAAAGCAAATCTATTGACTATAACTTCCTCCTGAGGGGAAGAGGGGCAGGCACTGATCTCTTCTCTGTGGGGACCAGGGACAGAACCCAGAGGAATGGCCTGAAGTTGTGTCAGGGGAGGTTTAGGTTGAATATTAGGGAAAGGTTTTTCCCCCAGAGGGTGGCTGGGCACTGAACAGGCTCCCCAGGGTAGTGGTCACAGCACCAAGGCTGGCAGAGCTCAAGGAGTGTTTGGATGATCCTCTCAGGCCCATGGTGTGACTCTTGGGGATGGTCCTGTGCAGGGCCAGGAGGTGGACTCGATGATCCTTGTGGGTCCCTTCCAGCTCAGCACAGTCTGTGATTCTGACACTATAAAGAAGCAGCAGTCCAAGACATTTGAGGATAGAAATTACGACATACCTCTTTCATATTTAATACACATATCTTAAAATCTCGAAGTTTGATATGCTCTTGAGAAACAGTAATTCCCAAACCCTTGTTTTTCCCAGCATGCATCAAGACACAACAGGGTACGTGTGCCTCCTCATCCAGCCTGCCAAGAAAGCAGACGCTGGCTGGTACACCTTGTCTGCAAAAAACGAAGCTGGTATCATCTCTTGCACTGCTCGACTTGACATATATGGTAGGTACTGGCTGGTGAATAAAACCAATCAGAAATTATTGGCTTTGACTGGGTTTGAAATTGGTGTCACAGCATGGCCACAGGTTAATAAGGCCCCCAGGAGCAGGTGTAATGATACAGCTAAGTGGCCAGACTAGCTCTGCTGCATCAGCTTAGAGGCGGGTAAGGAAAAAAAAAAAGCTCTAGAAAGAGTTTTGCACAATATTCTCTACTCCCATTTCCCACCTTTCAGATTCCTTGGACACATAAGCATATAAACACGTATTCAAGTTGAACCTTAACTCTGGTCCCTCTGACACATGCCTTTGCCACAGTCCTGACAGCAGACAGAACAATAAACTGCACACAAGAAAGCGGAGTCCTTCTTCCACAGAGCATGGATGGGGCAAACTGAGCCCAACTGATGAGGGCAAGTTTACATCTAATACGTTTGTCTAGAACTAAGAAGGCCCCAGCCCACGTCAAGAACTACAGCCCATCATTTAATTACTCTTTTATCTATGCAAGATGTAATAGTCAAAGCAGTTTATCTAGAGCAAGAGAGTACTTTGATCATTTAAGCAGCATAATAAAACAGAAAACATATATATTTTATATATATATATATATATATATAAAATATGTATTTTCCACAAACTGGCTGGATTATAACTAGACCCTCAAAGGCAAAAGAGACCAAAGTTTTCGAACTTGTATTTCTAATTTTTTTAAAAAAACCCACCTAATTATCATAAAAAGGTCACCAGTACTTCTCTGTCAGCTTCCTGCCACCTGGTGGTGATACGGGCAATAGTAATGGAAGGATCAAGAGGGGGTTGGGGAGAGGCTGATTCAAGAAAAGGGTCACATGAAAGCAAAAATAGCTATCTAAATGTTGAAACACATCAATTAAATTTTCACGTGAAGGATTCAAGGCACAAACAGGAAAAAGATGAAAAGTGAGAAATGTTTCCCAATTTCAACTATCTTATATAAAGTATGTGAGTCATACCCCAAAGTGAGTGACAGAAGTGATTTTTCCCTGTGCTATTCTGAATAGGTGCAATTGGGGTATTGTAAGTGCAATCTGATATTTTCAATTCCATGTGCAAAGAAAAATAATATGAGTTCAAGTAGAAACAAATTGGGGGCTGCAAGAAAAAAAAAAAACAAACATGTCACTTTTTCAAGTATTTCCAGACAGACAGTACCAAAATTCAGCATGGAAAGATATTTCCTGTCAATGCTTAACATGCAGAATGCAGTCCCCTGCAAATGTAGATTATCAGAGTATTGAAGCCTGAACTTCCACCCATTCATTTTAACTGCTGACAGACATATTTGTCTGATTTGGATGCAGACCTGGAGGTTTTGTATGGGTAAATACTGGCAAAGATAATATAATTATCCCTTTTCTGAAGTGTTTTAGGAATGATAACTGCTAATAATAATAATAATAATAACTAAATATTCTCACAAAATTTCAGCAGTATTTGTTCATATGGAAACATGTTGAATGTTACTTTTAAATTACTGAGTATGTGTCTTTGGATTACATTTCATAATTTTAAAAAATAATCTAGAAAACATGTTACTACTTGTAAGCAGTAGAGGGCAATCAAAATTGTAATCACTTCCTTAAAGAATTTCAAAGCAATAATACAGGGAATTTAAATGCCATCAAAAGATTTTTCAGGAAAAAAGCCCTCCAGAGGACCAAGCAGTGCAAAATCAGAGCCCTGTCCAGTTTGTTTGTCTGTTCATGCTGTGGTGTGTTTTCAGTTTTGATTGCAAGAGCTTTGGAGAAGGCTCCAAAGATTCAATCATGAAATTTTGGACTTGGTGAAATCCACATAAACATTGCCATTGAATTGCACAGGGATGGAATTCCATCCGCAGGCTTCAATAAAAATACTCCACACGGTAAACCACATCAACGACAATATTTGAAGGAACACGACCTAAAACAGAGAATAACGCTGCTGTGCTCTCCTCAAGGATGTTGGCAGCAACTTTTCGGGTCCGTGTCTCGATTTTTGTTGTGTCATTGCAAACTGCACTAGAGGTTGATACAGCCCGTTCTGCTTGTGTCGCTTCAGCTCAGTGGCACCGCCAAATTCCACAACCGCTCAAGCTCCGCCCCAGCGGCAGCCGGTACGCAAACCTCACCAGCCAAGGACTCGACATCTTCCCTGCCTTCCCAACTCCTGAGAGCCCTCTGCTCTTCTCAGCCCCATCCCAAAAGTTGGTGGAGAGTGAAGAACTTTGAAAAACAAACACTTGTTCCAGCTACACCCGCAGAGATATCAGAACTGTGAAAAAATAAATAATAAAAAAAAAAAAAAGAAGAGGTACAAGTGAAATGCTAATGGTTTACAAGCAACTTGTTTATAATTGTGTACTGCTGCTGCAAATGTTGCAACTAATACATCATACAAGACTTTTGCATATTATTTTAATGCAGGATAATTGTGGTATGGAGTGTTGTGCAATAAATTCAGTACTGTGTAGTTTGCTAAGAATTACATAGTAAACATAGTTTTCAGCACCTAAAAGCCAATACCACTTTTACTTCTTGAATTAAAGCTACTGCACTGTAGCTGCCACGGTAAGGATTGATGCTGATGAGTTGGAATACTGCCAGTGAAACCATTGACATTACAGTAACAGCAATCTTAATGAGGGTAAACAACAAGACTTTGAATGTAATTCTAAAAAACATGCCAAATAATCACAAAGCACAAGTTAAAGGGGAAAGATGTAAGTCATTTTTATATAATTATTACCACAGAATCACAGAATATGCTGATTTGGGATTATCTTAGAATTTTTGAACTTCAGACTAGATAAATATAGTGTTTCATGTAGGTACAGCTGTATACCCTAAATATTTATATTTGTGTGTGTGTGTGTGTGTACTCCATGGATTGTGCATTCACAGTGTAAGGGTTCATAAAATAAGGTACAGGGCATGTGCATAAGGTGCCAACTTAGAAAATGAAAACTCCTTTTGTCTGAAACATGGGCCCATTGCTGAAACTATTTTCCAGATGTGCTTCCTACTTTTTTCTTTACCATGTTAGTGATCGTCTGTCTTTAACACAGATGATAGCAAGCTTATAAGTTCCTGTCTCTTTTTCCTAGTTTTTAATGTGCCCCTACCATCTAGCTCATTTTATAACTAACTGAAAAGGAATTATGATCTGGTAAACTTTTACCATCACTTAGGAAATGATCACAAGTGCAGTATCTACTATGAAGACAGAAAACCCTGCTAATACACAAAAATTAAAAAGTTAAGCAACAGTTATGTGCAAAGAGCTAAAAAAAACCTCAACTGTAAGTAATAATAGTAATAAATAAGGCAAATAAATGAAAGCTCAACAGAAGGTGTTAAATGATAGCGTTGTCAATATATTTAAATATATTTAGCATTTACACAGTTGCATTAATACCTCCCAGCTCTTAGACTCTGAATGTTTAAGATGTTTTCCTGCATCTTTAAATTGCTGCTAACCCTCTTCTCTGGACATTGTTTTCAAGCATTTCTTACTTTCTGTTTGTAACATGGTTGCAGAATGCAACGAAGTCCTGATCAAAGTCACAGAAATGAAAAAAGAAATTAACAGATACTTTCATTTTAGACTATATTGGGGTTTTTTTCAAATTTAAAGTTGTAACTGAAAAAAACTACATATGCAAAGAAAACAATGGGGAGTTATCTTAAGAGTAAAAGAACATTGGATATATCCAGAGACTGAGAAAGAGAATGCCTTTCACTGGGTTTCCCACAAATACAGCTGCTGTTATCCCTAACTACTGGTTCCCTAAGGGTTTAGAGGATGTGAATTTCTTGTATTGTGAGTGAACGCCACACAACAAAACCATCATTATAACTCTCATGCTTTTGTTAGAAATCTCGGCAATTCACCCCAGAATGATCAGACCAGAAAGCCAAAACACATTCGTACCCTGAGGCACAGAACAAACTGCAGATACTTCCATGGGAAAGCAGAAATATCAGTTGTTGCCCATCTTGTACCTCTTCCCTGGCAAACAAAATAGAACTAATAGCTATTCAAAGTGATGCGTTGAGTGACTCCAGTTACGGGGTGCCCAGCTTCAGACACGTTGTGGATCTGAGTTTCTCAGATAGAGAATCTACTGCTCCTCTTGTCTTCACTTTTTAAGGACGGCTTAGGGATTCCATTTTTTGCCTGGGATCTATCCTATTAGGCAAGTCTAGCTACAAGAGTGATCACTTGAAACAGAGTTCTTTACACAGTACAGAAGAAAGGAATACTAGTACTTAGTATTGGCAACTATCTGGTTACCAGTGCTGGAATCACACTGCTCAGACTGACAGCACTAGTGGTTCTCACATTTTACAACACACTCAAAAACTCAGTGCAAATTCAGACAAAGCCCACAGTGCAAATATGCAAACCATATCTCCTCCCCCTTCCTCTGCAATTTCAGTGGAATGTCTCCAAACTCACATGATTACGACTTGAACTGACAAGCTGAGGATTAAGCGGTACAACGTTTTATAAAATGTACATTCAGTTCTCTGGAAGTGGGAGGACGAGAAGCTACTGTTCAAAAACTTTTTCAAAAGATCTGTGCAAGGAGGATTAATCCTTAGTCATTCAAGAAGGGGCCCTAGAAATCTCACCGAGAGTTAGACTACAGAAAACGGATCACCAGAATCTGTCAGCTGAACATTCTCTCCTGGTCAGTGCTTGCAAAAGGATCAAAATCCATCACATTTCCCTGCATAACGCAGAAGTCACTAATTTGAATTACTTCCAGTGCATCTGATAGAAACAAAATCAGAATCTGATCCCAAATGGTCTGTAGTCATTACATTTTGTTAGTTAACTGTTACAGAACACTTTTCCTCTGCATACACTGAGCCTATAAAGCGAGTCTGTACAGGCAGCTTATGTGAATGGATGTCAAATGCTGTTAGTAGTATTGATATGCTCATCACAAGGAAGACTCGATAGAAAAAGACACCAAAATTATGTTTGTTGTTAAGTGGTGGAAAAGCCAATGGAAAAAGGCTTGTGTAAGCAGCAGAGACAGCACTGAGTTGTTTAAGTTGTGGGCTTGTGAAGGATGGCACTGCCTTCCCATACTATGTCAAGCTGTGCCAGAGCCTGTGCAACTGTGCTCCTTCCTGACCAACACAGCTGCTCGTCGCTGGTGTTTATTGAAGAACTGATCTGACTCCACACTAACACAGCATTTCATTCTCTGGCTCAGGGCAGGCTAATGCAGCAACAAAAATCAATGCTAGACCTTCCGCTGAGGTCACTGTTAGCTATTAACTTCCAAAAGTCCATGAAACCACCCCAGTGTGGAGCACAGTGCTCTATCACTACAACACAGAAATGGCCAGGTTCGTAACCTCTCAAGTGTTTACTGATTCAGAATCTTGAGGTTTATTTAGTTTCCCCTTTCCTCAAAGTCCTGGTTTTGTATACAATCAGAGGCACAGTATACTGAAAACAAGCAGAAATGACAGCATTTGCATTGCAATTCTAGATTCAGAAAGTATTGTCTTTGCTTTAAAATTTTGGTCCAGATGGATGCCAACCCAGCCTGCAGCAGCACAGAGGGCTGCACTGGTATCATTGGACCTCTTGCCTTAAAACTGCTGCATTGAGTTCCTTGTTTTCATCTGGAAGGTGGAACAACCCTTCCCAATGCCTCACGTCTGCCAGTGTGAGGAGATAAGAGCACACACTTCAAACAGGAGAAGCCAGGTCTGCAGTTCTTCATCTTAATACATAAACAAATGCCAGTCCCAACTGATCACAGTAATTGTAGGTATTTCCAACAAGTCTGGAATAAGAATTCATTTAAGAACTGTGTTCTTAATGCTACCAGGTTTAAAAGCATTACTTTCTGGAAAATGTCATAAAAAAAATTATTTACAAGACTTAACAAAATATTTATACTGAAAAAAATACTTGAGAAGTGATTCATTGATAATTATCTTATTATTTCCAATATAAAGATGTTCACTTTGAGCTTTAAGATTCTAGTTTATATCTTTTCTTAATTAAAGTTGATATTTTTTATTTTTTGAACCAAAGTCATTCTCACTGGGAAGAAAAAATGTTAATATCAGTTTTAAAGTACATTTTAAGTCCACATGAAAGGAAAAACAAAACACCTGCCCTTCATCTCACCTGAACTTAAACAAATGCTTCAAAGTTGCATACAAGACTGTGTCGTTCACACATTTGAATAATTTGAATAAATGTGCAACAATGCCAGAAGTTCTCAGAACTTTGCTGTGACAGCTGATTAATAGAATCAGACTTTACATTATTTAGAAGAAAATCATAAAGTACTGTCAAGTTATATACTAGCCATGCTTCTAGCAGATAGTTGTGAAATAAAGTTGTTGCCTTTTTAAACAATTCTTGATATCAGTTTCCTTTGATTTTAAATTATGCTTTCTTTTGCTGATAACCTCAGCCTCTTCACCTAAGGTTGAAAGAACAAGTATTCTCAGGGGTATCAGATACAGAAGAACAGAACCAAAAAAAGGATGAGTGCCAACACATTTGCTGCTTGTGATTTTGCTTTCCCATAACCACACTTCTCCATTCTTACCTGATTCCTGTGTACTTCTGTGCCTGCCAGGTCAGAGAAAACCTTCTTAAGACCATTTTAGCTCAGCTGCTTCCTCTAAGCAACACAAGCTGCTTTTATTAACGCCTTTATATTTCAAGTCCACCATAAAGAACCATTTATTGCATAATAAAAAGAAATCCTGGGCCGTATGTGCTGTGAATTTAAGTGGAGTTCTCCACTTACAGCAGGGGGAATTCTGCTCAGAAACAAACATCCTTTATGGTCACACAGTCTGTTAGCAGCAGGCATCATGGTTTTTTTTAAAGAGATTGAAAAATATTGAAGACAATCTGAAATTTTAGAAAAAAAAAAATTACTATGCACCCCAGGCTGCAGGAAGCCACTCAAAAATTAACTTCTTATTCCTTGGAGTTACATATGGAGATATTCTAAGCAAATCCTGTAAAAAGATACATTTTGCATGCTAATTTCGGTACAAATGAAAACTGGACTACACATTAGGAAAAAACTTGTAGACAATACTAAAACGTACTCTTTGGTAGAAAATACATTTGTATATTATACAGGGGGTTGGTTTGGGGTTTTGAAAGCCACTATTTCTCAGAATGTAATTAAAGTTAAAAATATAGAGCATTTTTTAATAAGTTCACAAGTACTAGGTGAAATCAATGTTTGTTATAAGATATCTGTGTAGAGGAAACACTGGACTGCTTCTTCCATGAATAAATATGTCTTTATCCTCAGCGCATGTGGTTTTTTACCCTGGACATTTCTAGAAATAGAAGAGCTGAACATTTTTTTAGACATATTTAGAGCAAAAAGCAGATGTTCCGCAAACTCTTATTTTAAAAAATCTAGATAAGTTTCACTCCTGAACCACAGAAAACTGCATCCATATTGCTTAGCTGAAATAGCTGGAATCCCAAGTGTAAGGGTATCTATCTTAAGGCAAAAGCTTCCTTTGGAAAATCAAAAATTTGCTTGGATGTAGTATTTTTTTTAAAACCTGTGCCTGGTCAATCACAGGAGGGACTTCCACAAAGATTTCACCAGGAAAGTTTACTTAACAAGATGGAAAAAGTCAGCTAAACACAGAAATACCTAAGAAGTTGCCATGTCATTGACTTTACAAGTCTTTAATGGAGGTTGGTCCCCTTTTTACTTTTAAGAATTAGTACAGCAGCATCAGTTCTTGGTGTTATTTTGGAATTCCAGTCAAGAGCTGAGTTTTGTCCTATATGTGTGTAAATTACGAGATGGGCCGTGCCCTAAATACCTTATAAATGGTGAGAATGGAAAACAGAAGCCTAAAAAATTGGAATGAATGGAAGCTGTAAGACATGCTACTACATATCTGCTAAAGATCTCAATACTCAGACAGGAAGCAACCACTGACTTTTTGTTACTAACACACATTTTGGGAACGTGCTACTATGTGGGAAAGCTAATTCTGCTTTCAGCCACTGAAAAGTCACTGCAGTTAAAACTCTCACTCTAATTCCAAGCTCAAAAATAACTCTGGGCATGGCAAAACAGGGCGACATGATTCAAAGAATCAGAGAAGCAGAGTATCTGTAGCTACTTCAAAAAGAAAGCCCTGCAGAAACCCTTTCAGAAAGACAGAGGTTAATTTCCCACAAAGAGTTCATTAGAATTTCATCCTGAATTTCAACAGTGAAACATGTATGCGTGTAGAACACAAATAGATACTTAATGAAGCAAGAATTTCTCATCCCTAATGTTTTCACAATAATGTGGTTCTAGAATTAGTGATAACTGGACAGATGTGTCAGGTGTAGTACTGATACTACAAACAGAAGCATTTCAGGTTTGCACTGCTGTTCAGTGGGACCAGGATTTATGAGCAGACAAAACTCGGTCACTAACAACACACCCAGCTCTAAGCACCTAAGCTTTTGCTTCATTTGGAGGCTTATTAGAAGCAATCATTATTTAAGGGGAGGGGGTTTCAGATGCCCATTCCAGTAAAGTCCAGTACAGAAGGTGGCTCACAGCCGCTACCTGACAAGCATCAAACAGTCAGTGGGGAACAAGTATTCGGGAGCAATAATCAAATCCAAGTTAAACAGTTAAGTTTATATTTCATGAACTGTCACTGAAGTATTTGTAAAGGAAAGCTATAAAAGAAACTAATTACTTTCTGAATAGTTGTTGAGTCTGAGAAGTCACAACCAACATGGATATTATCTGCTTTTCAGACTGCCTTCTGAAAGGATTTTTAATGATTAAAAACTCTCACCACCCCAATTCACTCTCCAAAAAGCTTTGGCAGATGATCAATAGACAGACAGCTGTCTACACACTACAAAGGACTTACTCTGCTGCCTTCTGTACTATAGTAAACCAGAAATACCAACTTACAGCTCAAACCTGCACCCTCCCAAGAAACAAAAATACTACAGCATTATATATATATTAAAAAAAAAAAAGGCACAAAACCACCGCAATTTTCCCACTGGTAATATTACTAATATTATCAATAAACATTCACCTCCCACTACCACAATAAAATCTAAGAGAATGGGAATGATAAATCTCATTATAGTGCTCAACAGCAGAGATTGGTGCCATGACCTGATTTACAAGGGTTCACAATCTATGTACTGCACTTCAGCGCTTTTTAGGGCTTCAGTTTCAATTCTTAATAATTTTTGGTAATGTGAGCACAGATATTTTATAGTTTGTGTTGCTTTGTTCCTCTTCATGTGAGCTTACTACCATTTAATTATTCACTGCATACTAATTTGGTTTTTTAACTATATCTATCATCATATGCAGTAGACAGTAAATTAAAATGTTCTGAGGAAGAAACAAACTTGGAAAAGAAATAGATGTCAAGTACTTTTACCTGAATTACATATAAACTGCAGTGTCATGTCCCACAAAAACAAATCATGTGCCAGTAGAGACAAACACAGTCTTGTTCTTGAACACTACTCTGGTATTTATCCTTTTGTACTGTGATCTCCTTCCCACCTCAGCTTTAGGATATCTTTCACCAATCCAAGTTTTCCATGGCATATAATCACATGATTTATTTGTATCATATTCCCATTTTGGTATGGAAAACCCACTACTGTGCCAGCAGTGCAGGTGAGACAGTGTCTGCCTAAGTTTACAGCTAATAAATTAGGGTAAGATGGCACAGCATTTAATTATTTAAGAATTGCATTCGTTCCCATTACATACATCAACTTGTCACTTAATGATAATATCTAAACAGTATTAACTTGACCATATGATGAACAACAATTAATTCTATTGTATCTATGAGTAACATGCCTTCATACCCCTACAAGGATGAATCTGCTTTCTCTTTGCTAATAAAGCTCTAATGTAATTCATAAAAAGCAAAGGCCCACATTTTAATAATTAACACTATTCACTGCTTTTAGAGAGGCTAAATATACAATTAAAAAACCATTCCTGTATGCCAGTGTTTAAAAGGAGAGAATTGCTCAGAATACACAATGTCTCTTCCACAGAGGTTTAACCTGGCCTGAAAGTGTCCCAGCAGCTTCCACGCCAGGAACCATCCAACTCCCACCTCAGGAAACGTCCAAGCCTCACAACAGTGACCAAGGGCAAAACGTCAGGAAGGGCTCTGGCAGAAGACAGACAGTGAGGTCAGGTGTCTGTATGTAACTGCTCCTGCAGCACAGGCCCTCTCCCCAAAGCAGGGTTTAGTTCCTGTGGATGCTTTTGTTTTCTCTGAAAGCTGCTTAATTGTCAAAAATAGCTCCTATCAAAGCTAATAATTTGTCATTTGAAAGAATTCTCAAATATAAGACATGGCAGCAGCCAGCAGGGAACCTGCCAGCCTTCCCTGCTGGAAACCCACCAACAGCTGTTGTGGGACAGCAGCTCCTTTTCTCCTTCTCTCTCGTGGCTAACACCAGCCAGGACTCGTCTCAGGAGTTCCCCACAGCAGCACCAGCAGAAGGACCCCTGAGCTTCAGCCTGCTGCCATCACAACAGGCATCAGCAGCTGAACTCCTGCAGACTCTCCACCCTGCTACAAACACATCTGCTTCCTCAGCCAGTCTGCTCCTGCTCCTTTTTTCATCTTCCCAACCTCCTTTCCTCTTCCACCTTTTCTTCCCAGACCCCTCAGTCCCCCCCAAGTGAAAGCAGCAAGCAAACAAAAGGCCATTCAGCACATTACTGGGGCTGAAATGAACTCGACTGCTCCATCATTTTTTCCCAAGCTCTTATCTTTGAGGCTGTTTTCCAGAGGGTACGTAAAACACACTCCTTACTGTAACTGGGAAGCAAGTATCATTTGGCAGCAGGGTTCTTCTGCATATTAAATTGCCAGGATTGTGATGGAAGCAGTGTAACATTTGGTGTAGGAAATTCACTAGTAAGTAATTCCTAGAGTAGGAATTTCAGGTAGATGGTGAGGACATAGCATAGAAAACACTTTATTTATGATTTACAAAATCTGTTATTGTTTCCAGATAACACAGGATTAAAAAATAAAATCATTTAAAGTCTACAAAAATCTAAAAGTTTAGAGTATTTTCACGCGAGCATCCTCATTTATGGTATATAATCACACATGCTTTTACAACCACTAAAAATAAAACATTCTTTCCATGACTTGAAACTAGCTCTTTTTTGAGCATACAAGAAACACCATAAATTGGATTAAAGCAAACCTACACAACCTTGGAACCCATAATGTCAAACTTACAAAGTTTAAGAAAGTTAGTTCTCTGAGGACTAGAACAACGATACATTATAAAACTTTTTCCATGGGAGCCATTTCTGTGAAAACAAACCAAAGAATAAGTTTAAAGCTGACATAAAAATAAAAACATGGAACAAAGTTAATTTCTGCTGGTATTCCATTCAGTTACACCATGGGTCAACTTGTTCCATGATTTGTAGAAATACTGTCATGATTCATCACAGTAAAAAAAAACCACCAAAAACTTACTTAATGAAAAAAGCAAATGAACTAGATGAACTAGGAAACAATTGTCAGAAAGACTTCAAATTAAAAGTATACTTTCCACTAGCATTAAATAAATTCAATTTTCTTAAATGCATTTTGAAGTTCTCAAAGCAAATTCGCCAAATTAGTAGAAGAGGCGAACAAAATGAGCTATTATAATGCCAATATTACCTTAGTCAAGCAGATTAACTCTTGCTAATTATTAAATTACACATCTGCTGCATATTCTTAGTTCACGAGTTCTAATTAGCTGTTTGAAAGTGTTCCGGGTGGTAGCTGAATATCCGCTGTGCGTACGGATCACTGTCCATGGCCAGTTTCTGTCCCGTGTAATGGTGGTAGCTCTCGGGGTGGAAGTGCTCACAGTGCAGGCTAATCCATTCCCGCTCAGTACTGTACCTTTCTGCTTCAGCAAGGATTCTGGTGAGAGCCATGATATAACTCAGGGCCATCTGCAGGGTCTCATACTTGGACAGCTTCTTATCCTGACCCCACTGCGGGACCACTTTCCTCAAGCGATCAAAGGCCGTGTTCAGTCCCTGCATCCGCCGTCTCTCCCGGGCGTTGGCAGCCAGTCTTCTCTTGGCAGCGTTCTCCATCCTTTCCGAACTGCACTTCACAACACAGCCAGCTCCACTCCTGCACTGCATGTCTGATTCCACACCTGAATCTGAGTGACTGGATTTACAGGTTTTCATATTTGATGTAGCTTCAGTTTCATACACACACACAAAGATTACTTTGTAAAAATTAGATATTTAGAAAGTGGTCAGGAAAGCACTGTTTTGAGCTGCCTGCATACCTCTTGAATCTGTTTCCAGATCTCAGTGACAAAATATTTTTCTTAGCTTCTTAAAAAAAAAAGAAAAAAAAAAGAAAAATCTTCTTGTTCTTCTGGAAATGTCCAAAAATGTTTCTTCTAGTTTAAAGAAAGAATGAAGAACTGTTAATGTCTTATGCTTTCATTCTTTTAATTTCTTTAATCTCAAGCAGAGAGAAAACAATGAAATCTCCCTTCTCAGAATGTATGTTACTGAAGAAAATGATCCATTTATTCCAGCTAGGATTCCAAACGACTATTTTAAATGAGGGAAGTTCTGGTTCAGTTTAGGAGAGTATTTTGAAATGGTGAATGGTTGCGATCTGAAGATGTAACTTCCTAACACAGATCTCTCCTTTGGCTCCTGCTGGCCAGCAATGACTGTGTTGTATGGACAAGATGAGGCTTTATAGGAACTGCAAAAGCCAAACAGGTGGTAGCAGGTGGGCAGGCGGCACACTGCTTCCATCCCAGTACCTTCCCACCCTGGGAACTACAGGCAGGGAAGAAAAAAAAAAACCAGAACAGTAAAATCTGAACATTACAGCCTTCATCTGGTGAGAAGTCTTCCAAAGCCATTCTGTCCAGCCCTAACAACTTGCCATCTGGAGTAGTGTCTGGCTGACCCTGGGCAGTTAAGCAAAAGATCTTTTCAAAGGATAAATCTGTTGCAACACAGGGGGAAAAAAAAAATCTCTGTGCATTGTAGCATTTGTACATTAAAGCACGTGAAAATTCTGGTGAGGTATTGAGGATAGAAGAAATAGCTGCTTTAATGAAACAGGAGAAATAGCCTAATGATATACAGCCAAGAATAATGTTTTGCACATATGGTACCAAAATAAGCAAACTTAAACCACTAGAAACCCTTCGGCAAGCACAATTTTAATACTGTATAAAGTACACAACATTGCAGTCAGAACTGTATCTTGAGAAAAATGGGAATTGTATATTTGCCTGTAAGCAAATTCAGTGTCATGAAATCACTGAAATATCCTTAAACAGTTAAAATGTAATAATGATTGCAAAAATACACAGATAGGTTGTGATAGTCACACACAAAAACATGCAAGTATAGAAATCATCTGAAAACTGCTGTTTTTAATACACCGTATTAAAGCATATATGTGCATTTTATGTGGGTTAGAAGTGTCTTTTTAGCAATATCACTAAATAAGTAATGAGAACAAAAGACTATGTGAAAAACAGAAATCTGCTTGCTGGCAGTAAGGGATCAATTCTGCTACCAACTGTAATGATAGAGAAGCCACCCTATATACACCCACATAACCAAAACATCTTTCTTTTACTGTACTTGTACTATTAAGACCACAGCTACATAAACTTAGGAGGATATATCAAACAATCATTTTATGATGTACATACAAGGGGGGGGGAACCCACCACACAATGATTTATTATCTGTATTGATTTCAAACTTAATTAAATTGTTACCAGCATTCATAAATTAGTAACTTTTTTCATTAGAGACTGAATACTGTATATTTATTTAGAACTATAGCTCAATTGTTTTCATTATGACTCCAAAACTTGGTGTAGTTGTAAACAGCTGATTAATCCCTAGGAAAAGCAATGACAATGAAGTGAGGTTGAATAATCCAGAAACAATAGGATGCAATTGAACACTAATGGACTCCAGTGTGACAGATGTTGAATGTCGGCTGTTACGCCCAGTTGCTCTGCTCTTAATATTCTGCAGCCTAATGACTGTGATCAGAGAGGAGAGCTGGGGTAGGGGCTCTC
The DNA here is from genome assembly GCF_036250125.1 of Pseudopipra pipra. NCBI lineage: Eukaryota > Metazoa > Chordata > Aves > Passeriformes > Pipridae > Pseudopipra > Pseudopipra pipra. Next base: position 4,370,174 of record NC_087556.1, on the reverse strand, counting down.
CATTATCCCATTATCAAAATGCATGCCACTTCTTCAATTTTTAAAGAAGTACAACTGCATCACGTTTCATTAGAAACGTTCCACTTTGCTCTCTGTGTGCACTGACCTGTTCTGCCAAACGTAACGAACGACTACCACACGTTAAGGTGCTCCTTTCTGACTGAGAGTTTCTGATTATCCCTGTGAGGGAGAGGTGAGAACAGCACCTTACAAAACCCCTCATAACTATATGTCCTTCCAAAAAAAAAAAAAAAAAAAAAAAAAATCAGCAATTAGAACTTGGGAGATATTTCTTTTTCTGAAGGCACTTCATGGGAAGTACTGCATGCACAGCATTAAAAACAATACACATCTGACCTTCATGCTATTGCTGGGGCATATTTTAGTGCTACTGCAGCCTTCTATGCCCAAATAAGTTTGTTAAATCCTTTGTCTCTTACAATGAATCTCCAATGATGTTTAATGTAAAACAAAACAACAGAATCAAGGTGTACCATAAGTTAATAAATATTGTGTGTTCTCATGAGGTAGCTATTACTCAATTCAGGTAATTAATCACTCAGTGTTAGGAGTGCTGCTAACTTCAAACCAGAAATACAAAAAGTTTCCCTTTAAAATGTCATATGGTATAATTCTGTATTTTTTCATTTGTCAGTTTTTTTGTTTTAACTTAATATGTGCTGCTAATCCTAATTGATTCACCACCATTATGCTTTGACTAACACACTACTATAATCTCAAGAGAGAAGCTGTGATTTATCTCTCCTACTGAACAAACTGTACCATTAGCTTAAATGGTTTATCACCAAATCACAGGACAAGGGCCCAGATCCATTTGGATTAATAACAAAACCCTAACAGGATTTTGTACCTTATAGGCAAAGCTAAAAAAATGCTCTGTGTCTGATGAAAACACCTGCCTTGCATAATTTCATTTTCTTTAAAGTTTCTGCTTTATGAATGCGAAACATGAAAAGTATCAAGGTCTTATCCATACACATCAATTAATTTAGTTCATTTGCACAGCCCCCCTGCACAGCCATATGAGAATATGTTATTTCAAACTCAAAAATGAACAGCTTTATTGCTCAGTGAATAACAGAAAGGGTATAAGACTAAATTTTCCCAGGTTTCCTTCACTTGGCTTGACTTCCTCTATATTTCAGCTTGTCTCAGTTAGTGCTTATGTAATTTTACTCCCTTCCCCCTTTATTTTTCACAATTTCTCAGAGATAATAATATTTGAAATATTATTTTTCAAATTATCATCAATATTTTATGTTTTCAAAAAGTTATTAACGTATTCTGATGAGATACTCTGCTGTGGTGCTAAAAACTTTTCCAGATCCCAGCATGGGTTTTGTACACCAACCATTTCATAAGAATTTCCCTTTTACTCTTATTTTACCATCATAGACAATCTCAAGCCAGAGGAACATTAGAATCACCAGAAAGTTCTGTGTCTACTCAAGTTACTCAAATTTCAACTTTTCAACCTCTAACTATGCAGGTACAAATTTAGTGCTACTCCATGGTCCTTGCAGCATTATTCTTAAGTCACATTTTAAATTCAAAACAGTATCATTTATCAAAATATTATGTTTTCCTCAGAGAAAAACAAGAGAGATGAATAAGAATGCTATTTCAGTCCTAATCCAAATTATTTTAGCATCTTTAAGCCACCACTGATATTAGGAAAATGGAGGAGAGTTTCAGTGCATTAAAGAAATTAAATAGTTTCAGGATCTATGACTACATACATAAAGTCATAAAAATTGTCTTCTAGGTATCCAAGTTAATAACTCAGATGCTGACTATCTCAGCTCCCACTAAGAGATCTCTCACCTGTACTACTATGGAAAACAACCTAATTACTTCTGTTGTTGATTAACTGTGGCAAAACACTAAATTTAAAATGAAGTGAAAGCAATATTTCTGGTTAAAGTCTAATTCCGCAATACATTCCCTTCTCTAGTTGTACTAAAAATAACATATCAAAACAAGAATCTTACCTCTCTCTTCCAGCCAGAACTGACTAGTTAATCTCGGGTAGATCCTTTCTAAAAGCCTCCTCAAGGCTTCTTAGCACTGTAGTTCACACTGAGGAAAGCTGAAGGACTGGCATGCTGTGTGCTGCTTGATTAAGAGCAGGTGGGTAGCTACCAAAATACAACCATCCTTAAGAACCCAATGTCTTGCAGCATTTGACTCAGCTCACAAGACAGGCTAGAAATCACACACAGGTGTGTGGAATCCTGTGTTCTCCTGCCTTGGTTATTTGCATTGTTTTCCCTGTCACGGCCATAAGAATATCAGAAAACACAATAACTCACCAGAGAATGTTGTATCCTGAACTGACAGTAACTAATACTGGCAAGTGGAGTAGCAAACTGCAGCTGCAAGAGGAGCCTGCAATCATTTCACCCAGGGCTTCCCACCCTCAGCCTGGACACCCTTTTCTATGAGTGCTTAGAACATTATAAGTTTCCTCTTCAGTCTCTGGTTGAAATCTTCTTTCTAGTAGCTCACATAAGTCTTCCAGCTACACTTAAGGCTCTACTTGCCATACCCTCCATTTACCACTTCTCAATTGACCCATTTCTCCTTGCCAGTCATCCTCTCTGTTCCACATGATCTTTCTTAGGTAGCTTTCCCTCGGCTGAGGCTCAAAACCCACAGCTTTCCCCAGTGATCCTGGACAGAATACCATTTCAACATAACTTTGTTTGAAAGCATGTTTTTGCAACAGGAGGTCTGAAACCTCCTGAAAAATCAAAAATGAGGAAGGGTTCCTTTTCTCACGGTACTAGAGGAACATGTTTTGAACCTGGTTCTTATCTACATTATATATTGAATATGATTACATGTACAGATACATATACACAAGACAGCTCACCAAAGAAGTTTCCACTTCAAATGATATCACAACCCACTGCACCACTAAAGCAGCAAAAAAGGCTTTGACATATTAAAAAGCTGGTGAATTTTTTGAGCACTTGGCACCACATATGATCTCATGTGCTCAAAAATACAGTTATCCACCAAGGTCAGTCCCACCTGCACACGCTCAGTGATCTGCAAAAGCTGTCCTGATGTTTTCCACAAAGGAACCTACAGACACACAACAGGAGACACCTTTTATTTTCCTTTATACCCAATTTCAATGGGACAAGAGTCTTCCAGAAAAGACCTTCCATTACTACATAGCTTGAGAACTATTAAAAGCACTACCTAAAATGCACCAAGAAACAGACAAGGGAAGAGATCCAGTTTCCCCTCCTGAATTCAAACAGGAATTACTGGGTTTATGGTCTTTGATTTCCCTAACCTGTTCTCTAAAACCTCTAACAGGGTAAGTAGCAGCACAAATGATAAATTATTATCTTTTAATATACCACATACCTTAGTATTAGAAAGATGAAGTAGGTAGTTATGATAGCAGAAGGAAGTATAAACTCAGGATTCTTGTGTTCAACTCCAGATTCCAGAGAGAATAATGCTCCAGAGGTTATTTATCTCTTAGTCCTTCCTGACTTCCCTCTGTTGTGGCCCCTACATGTCCTCTGACTTTCTCAGGTGTCTCTCATCCAATTATCATCCTGCTCATTCCTCACATCCATGCATCACAGTCCTCTCTGGAAAATATATGGGGATCTTTGAGGCTACAGTGAGGTGAGTTCCCATGTTTTCCCCCCTGTGCACACTGCTCTCCATATAGATTTGGATGGTCCTTTTAACCTCAAACCAGAGATGTTTGTTCCAAAAGGATTCTGCAGTGATGGCAATAGCCAAAGCCCAGCAATTTATGAACCAGCATAGATGAACTAAGATGAATGCATTTGTTTTTAACACTTTACAAATGTAACTAAATTTAATGAGACCCTGACAGTGAAGCAACACCAGCACAATGAACAAAACCAAACCAAAAATCCTAAGCTTGCTGCAAAGAACTAAAACCTCTCAATAAGAAATCAGCTCAGTGTTCTTCCTTAATTGACATATATGGGTGGGCAATCTCAAGCAGAGGGTGTGATATATCTTACCTGCTGAACTGTCAGCCTTTTGCTGGAACAGGTGCTTGCCCAAACACTGGCAAGAGGGGCAATACCACAGCTACAGGTGTCAGTTCCCCACGATGACTTTGTGAAAAAACATTTTTTTTTTACATGGTAATAAGTGACTCTTAAGTTACTTATTTGCTATGCCATCAGAAGCACAAGAAACACATTAACATTAATGCAATCACTGTTAAAAGAACCCCTAATTTTAGCTGTTCTACATTACATTTTTATTGGTTTTAATTAGACAAAAAATATACCAGGACCATTCACAAGTTAGCCCTTAAAATCCACTTTTTTCCTTTGGAATTCAGAACAAAGCCTACAAAAATTCCTAAAACCAGCAACTGAACAGGTAACTGTGCTAAAAGACAGTTTGGAATTTCATTGTGGAACTAAATTACCTCCCTAGAAGGCTCTCCCTGGCTACCTGTCGAAGATCGTTAATTATCAATGTGTGAAATGACAACTCCTTTTTATTTTCTGATAAACCTTTTTCTTTTGATATGTGGGGATTGTCTCCCTGACACACAGAACTAAAGCTGTTCATACAGTATAGACAGACTCTTAGTATTGACAATGAATTTACTTTAGCAGAGCCTAGGGAAAAGACACCTGTTACAGGAGTGGAGCTTTCTGTTTACTCTCGAGAGGAGAAGAGAAAGGGAGATAGAAAAGGTGTGACGTGGTATCAAAGGAGAGAGAAATGTAAGACTGTGCTCCCACTGAGTTTCCCAGACACCTCATCAGAAAAACTCTTATTTAAAATAAAGCCAACAAACAAACTGCTTGCACATGCGGATTTTCATTGAGTAGCTTGACGTACTTTAAAAGTAAAAAAAAATTGCAGCATGTTACCTATTATATGAAAACTTTTCTCTATGATTTATAATTGTGAAAAAAATGCACTCCCTGAGTAAAAGCACCTTTTCTCTCCCAGTGACAAAAACAGCTAGTCCACCTCACTCCTATTGAGTTCTTTTTGCTCATATGACAACTGTCCATGGGACAGGACCAGTAATGGCCTCTATGAGCACTCATCTTGATTTTCTCCATTCTTTCCTACAGTGAAAGTCCCTGTCCATATTCTCTATCAAGAGGCATAAAGACCCTCAGAGTGAAGGTGACATCTTCCCTGCACCTGTAGCCACAGAAAACCAAGGAAACAGGAAAATGAGGGCTGCAACCCACTGGTGAGACACCATGACCTGTGTAAAGCTTCTCTTCCATAAAGACTTTGCAACCTGCAACTTGCTTCACTCAAAGTACAGAAATAATTCATGTGCAGGAAAATACAGGGCAGCTTATGTATGAAAATGAGTGTTGAAACTGTGGAAACTAGGAATACTTATTGACAAGTAGACAAAAAACAAAAGCCACTGAGAATGGTCCCATTTTGAGAAGTAGAAAAGTACACAAGAATCTCTGTGTTGGATAAAATATGATGTCTACTGTAATAAACCTGTAAAGACTTGAGTATATTTAATATTTGACCCTAAGTAATCTCACTGAATTGAATGGTAATCTGCTTACAATATTTAAGGTAAACATCAGCACCTGGAATTTCAGGGGAAAGAGGAAAAGCAATAAAGGGAAATGGGGAAAAAACAAGGGCCACAAGATGAGATATAAGCAGGGATACAGGCAGGAACAGAAAGTGAGAATCATAAAACAAGGGAAGGTTTCAAGTGGACTGAGCTGCAACAGTTGACAGTGGCTGGAACAAACAGTCCATAAGATTAGGAACTGTCTTTTTTTTTCTTCTCAAACCCTTTGACTCATTGTTGTAACATGAATAAGAGAATGTAATGCACTTTGGAAACGAATTACATCCATACAATCAATTTCCTATCCAATTAGGAAAAAGACTCTCAGAACTCCTCATCGCCCAAAAATGTAATTAATGCTACAGTTAACGTTGCTTGCCCAAAACAAAATCGTGTATAGGTTGTGCCATAGTTTATCAACTGAAATAAAAATACATGAAGCAACAATGGAGAGAGCAATGCCAAAGGATGCTGCAAGCTTTTTATAAAATAATTTCTCATTTCAGGAGGAGTTATTTTCTTGTGCAAACAGGCATAAAATTACTACCCGGTGCACTGCTTCTCATTGATTTCTACTTGGCACAGTTTGCCAGATGCTGTTTGGTCTAAGTGTCGCCTTGACCTCCGCTGGTGACGCTGGCCCCCTTTTGCTTTGTGGCCCGCTATTTTCCCAGCAGGGAGATCCCACCCCTCAAATAGTTCAGTTGCAACTTTTGCTAAAGGCTTGTAGGTTCCCCATATGTTGTAGCGGAGGGGACAGCCTGACTGGAATTAAGTCAGGAGTGGCGTCCAGCTCTGTGGCTGGAGCTGGCCCAGAGGAGATTAGAAATGCCCCAAAACTAATTAAATATTTTGTCTCCTGCTGGTAAACAAAGGCGAGCGAGGGCAAAAATACGAAATGCCTGATTTAACTGGGATCTGTAAGTAGCTTGACAACAGCAACCCTGAAGTCAGCGATGCATGATTTAAAAGCCCCTAATGGGTCAAAGCTGTTACACAAATTAGACTTCTGTTGATTATCCTTCACCTTATGTATTTGCAAAACTGTTACATAAATGTACTTACTATCAGTTCTCAGAGCGTTTCACAACAGCATTTCTGGAGTAAGAGCCATGCAGTCCAGATATTTATTTGGAAGCATTCTTAACCTTCTCTTTTGCACTAACAGAGAAAATAAATATAATAACCCAAGTAAATATGTACCAATAAGAAGCATCAGCATTTTCAGTAACACTTTCAAGGATCTGAACTGTCAAGTGCTGCTTCACAAAAATTAATAGAAGAATTATCTCATTTGATATCTAGTAACATTTTTTAAACATTGCCAGCTAATTACCTTTTCAAGGCACTTCTATTTAAATGAACATATATATAATACATATAGAATATATAATCAGTTATTTAAATGAAGAATAATATATATTTAATCAGCTAAATTATTTAAATAATGGATCTAATGCTTTTGATATATACAATTCAGATTTAACGTATACAGTTGTGTAAATTAAAAATCCACTCTCGTGGCATTTTAAATGCTGTGTGTATTTTAAAATACACTACTGCAGACTTAACTTCTTTCCTTTTAGAAATGTGTCATAGCTACCATGTAAATATTCCACGAATATGTTTTAGAATGCTAAGTGAAGAAATGTCCTACAAAAATCCTGTCATGAAATAAAATGAGAATTCTAATTTGATGTTCTGTATACTAATTTTCTATACATGCTTAGCTTCATATGCTTCTGCAATCCTACTGCAGTTAAGGGGACTAATCCAGTGTCCAAAGACAAAAATAGCTGTTTGGTTGTCCAGGACCTCAGTGCAAAATGCTGTCAGTGTGAACTAAAAGTGACTTGTTAATGAAAGCAGAGTATTCACCTCTTCAGGGAGGGCCTGTGTTCAATCTTTATATTTTCCATAAGTCCACTTTTACTTGTAGGTTTTTTTTAAATCTTTACAATAAGGTTATCTTTATTTGCTGAAATTTGAAACAGTGAAAAATGGCAAGTATCAAATATATGAGTAAAAGAAAAGGAAACCTTAAAACCAATTGATACATATATATACATATAAACACCGGCAAAAAATAAATATAGATCTCATTTCATTTTCATAGTATTTTACAATTAGATTTTTACTTTATAATTCAGCTGTTCTGCAAATTAAGTAATCCTGACTCAGTCTGAGTATAGCAAGGGCTGATGTTGCAATTAATGCCTTCCAAAGGAACCAGGAACTCCTGTAGCTCTCTCGGTCTGTCCCTGCCCAGACAGCTGAGAGCCCACGATCACACACATATTCCACATCTGCTCCTTTGTCCAAGTGGACAGCAGGACGCCACAAAGGTTTCCTCCATCCAAAGAAAGGCAATTCTAAAAGATTAAGATGCTCCAGATAGGCACATGGTAACATTTGATGGTTTGGATGTTCAGATCCCCCAAGTGCCCCATTTCCAACCAATAACGAATTGGATGTGACGGGTGTATTCTAAAAGCTACTGGTAAAGCCAGTTGTGAATAAAGGAACACTTAATGTCATGATTGCTAATATAGCAACAATAATGCTGGCTTTAGAATGCACAAAGGACAACATTTCCCACTAGGTACGTGAGAATAAAATGTGAGAAGCCATGACTAGAAAAGCAAAAATCTCACTTCACCCAATATATATAGCAAAAGGACTGAACGTCTGATATCAAAAAGCTTGTTGGTTGGGGTTTTTTTCTCCCATGAAGCTAGTTGTTTCTTTTAATTCCTTATTTTTTTCAGGATTTCATTTCTTGAATGTCAGCATTCTGTTGGATTTTCAAGTTTTCTTTTGAATTATACAAACTCAAGGATGGGAAAGTTTTCTCAGACTTAATTATTATAGTGGAAATTTCAAATTAAGAACTTCAATAATTTTTACAGAAATATATTCAGCCACAAGAAAACAGGTTTCCTTGTTTCCACACAAAATAAATGACACAATCATCCTTATTTAATTGCATACATTGTGGTTTATGTCATCAACTACTCATGGACTTTAATTCCTAATGCAAAAAATGCAGGAAGGCAACTCTATTTCTGTTGCAGCTGGCCTTGTTCACATACAGTTGAAAAGTAAAAAGGTATGTACTACTTTTTTTTCCTTACAGCTTAAAAAATAGTGTCTGAGCACAGTAATATTGATATTTATGTAATTCAGGCTCAATGAAAAATGTGCTTTGAACAAGGTGCTATCAGTTTAAAGAACTAGGGACGGTTTTAAAGTCACCAGGAAAACTTCCTGTCCAAGTTCTATAGCATCAAAAACAAACAAAAAGCCCCAAAGTTTTAAGGCCATGAACTGGTAACACAGAATATATTTTCAACAGAAAATTCCCAGATATTTTACCACAGAATATGATAGATTTTTCCATATGCTTACATTTTTATATTAAATCTGGACATTGTTCTCCTATACCTAAATCACAAAGCATCAGCACAGATTGCTTTGTGGAATGCTACTGTCTGTAGTGTATGTTGAGGGCCACCAGATTAGATGATGGCCTTATGAAATGCAGAAAAGACCATCAAAATACCTAATAATTCAAGACAGTGATGCAATAAGAGTCTGAAACTAGGAAGAATTCTGGCAAACTGCATGCAGATTCATTTCCCCTATTCTCTAAATCTTTAGCAAAAGCATCTTTCTTCTTTGAGGTGAATGGAAAGCCTTTAATGTATCTCAGGCATTCACAGAATAAAGAAGCTGTAAAAGGCAAAGTGATCCACGAAGAGGAAACAAACCCAAATATTTTATTGGCATCACTGAAGTGCAAAATGTACAACCGTAACACTCTGTCCTCCTCTGAATTTTGAGGAGCATGGCTGACAAAACAGGAACGTGTGTGACTGCACAAGGAACACGAGCTTGTCTCTATTTCTTTCAGCAAGGTTATTTTCTAGAAAGGCTGTTCATGTTTTCTCCCCCAAAGCAAACAGGTCTCGATACATTGCACAAGGCCTTTGCACAGGTACAACTGGAAGAAGCACGTAGGCAAATTTCTTCTAGTTAAGAGAAGACTGGCAAAATCAGTCTCAGGTCTCAGGAAGAGTGTAAGATAACTGAAAACAGTGGAGGAGGGAAAACAAATGTACAGAACTTGTGATCTCTCTTACTTTTCCTTGGCTGGCAGGAAAGGCTAACAAAAGCAATGAATTCATATTGTACTGTTTTAAGGATAAAGATCCCGCTTTCTTTTCATTCATCTCAAAATCCTGGGGCATTGTACAACTTAATCAACCCTCTCAATCAGAGAATGAAGCAAAGATTACACCTCCTGAAGTATAATTCCCTTTGGAGCTCTTCCTAGAACTGACTGTACTATATTTCAGTTGGTGCTAGTGCTTGATAAGACAATCGAATCCTTTGTTAAGAACTTCCAAAAGGAAACAGAGGCACCAATTAATTGGTATTCTGACTGGAACTAATTCAAAGGTGTCTTCTAGTACCTTGGGATACAGTGTGTTCTGCTTTGGAGAGAACCAATCAGTCAGAGATTGATGAAGGGGTGATGAGGTCAGGTTTGCAAATATAGAACCATCTGCACAGTCTCCTGGGTTGGTACCTGCAACACAGTAATTTACCGGAGCAGGTGTTTCCTTTTAATATACATTTTTTTTCTGCTGAAATTGTAACTTTATTGAGAAAGTGCCTGCAGTTTGTTATTAAGAGGGTACTTCTTTTATTATTGCTATTAACTATTAACTGCTGAAAGGTTTCTGAAAGTTGTAATACCCACACTCGTTAAAAACACAGGTAAGAAAAGAGGCTATGATGTTAAATATTGAACTCAATCTGACACATCTTCAGAAAGCTGCTACACACAAACATAACGAAGTCTAAAAGGCTGTTTTTAAAACAGAATTATTTCATTCAGAAAGAAGCAGTTTCTTCCTGAATATGGGTGACTGAAATTATCATAGTCATTAAGATCATGATTTATTTCTGTTTACAGACATAAATAATTATGGAGGAAGGAGGCTTTCTGAAACAAAAGAAATATTCAAGAATTCCAGCTGGAATCTCCCACCTGACTTGAGCTTTGCAGGACGCATAATCTGATAAGTCCCCTCTGCTTTGGATCCAACGCACAGAGGAAGGTCAGCAGATAATATATTTAACTCAAACTCAGGTTCCTGGCTTTGCTGCACCTCATACTCTGCTCCAGCTCTACTATAGTCCACACAATCTCTTCTCTGGCCAAACATCTCTCGACCCAACTCCCAGATCCTAGGAACTGTCTTTGCATCATTAACTTCAACTGGGGGCAAACACTGAGGGTGTTCCCTTAAGGTGGTCACGTTCCACAAGTCTCTGCAGGGGCATTACACCTCCTGCTCCTCACAAACCTAATTCCACAAACATTCTTGAGAATGTTCCTTGGGTTTGCCTAAGATATTTTATTGACCCTGTAATTCTTAACAGGACAAAAATAACATATGGGAAAGTAGTTTCTTGGTTTGAGTGTACCACCAAAAAAAGTCACAGAACGCTGCAAAGTGAATAAAACTTCAGCCTACATGAATCACAACATTAAAACCCAGGGAATGTCCTTCTTTGCCACTCAGTGAGGCAAAAACACAAGTCAAATTGAACCTCTCACTAAAGAAACCAAGAGAGTTAGAAATGTTTGTTTTTTCATATGCTACTTTAGACATTAAATCTAAATGTCTTAGTCTAAAACCAACTCGCAGGAAAAAAACCCAGACACACTTCTAACTATCTGGTCATATACTGGATTTTGTTATTGCACTTTCCTCTTCTTTTGAATTTTGTTAATTATGGTTTGGGGTAAATTTTAGGAAATAAAAGGACAGTGACTCAGCAACTGAGGAAAAAACCCTTGTTCTGTGTTTTTGTTTAAGTCTGGTAATTAAAGACAGATTTACTCCTCTAGGGGAAAAAAACAGATGTCAGAATCAAACTGCTTAATTGGCAGATTTTTCAGTTTTTAATTGAACTAGTTTAATTTTTACCTGATCAGGCATCACCCTTAATTCTAATTTAGGAGTTTGATTTTTTTTTACTTCTGGGAAGGTCCCCTCTGTTCCCGGCGTGTTCCTCTGTCACTCTGATGAACACATCTCTGATGAGACAAAGAAATCCTTACTTTCCCAGAAATAACTGCCTCATCTGTTGCTAATTTCCCTTCCATCTCTTATGGAACACATGGTTCCTTTCTATGACCTCTTGCTGTGTGCACATTCATGAAATCTTTTCTTTCCTCTTCTTGCAAAATTTTCCAAATTTAGTAACAACTTTTTAATGTATGTTTTCCGCCTATTCTCATCTACATAACTTAAAAACAAATGCAAAGTATTATCATGAATCCTTTAAGCAAATCTTTTAAGTGGCTTACTGAATAAAAAAAGTCTTCCCATTTTCTTTTCATCCCTTTTAGCTCTACATTCATTTCCAAAGCAACAAACTTGTATGGTTTCTGTTGCTCGGTATTTTTTTATTATTTTGCCTCATTTCTCATGTTCTTCCTGACCCCTACATGAGCTGTGCCTCTGCGAAGTAAAATAAGCAAATGTGCATTTCAATTGTCACGTCTGGGCTGTTGGATCTGGCCTGTAACTTCTGTTGGACACTCCCATGATAAATAACACTCAAAAGCAGAGCAATTTTTGGAATTGTATTTGCCGTCGATAATTTGCTCTTGGTTCAACACATCTCGATGCCCCAAGTCTTAATTAAGAGAGCAGCACAAAACAATTCTGCAAATCCTCTCCAACAGAACCACTAAACAAATCCTTCCCATAAAAACACGAAACAAGGCCACACGAATTCTAAATAATCTCATTTGAAGTTTGCACAACCTATTTTTTGCACTGGGAAAGACGGAACTTGTCACAACAATTAATTTCCTCTACTACTGACTGAAAATGTGCAATATATTAAAATAAGTCTTGGTGAATAATTAGGATCACGAGGTCAACTACACAGTATTTCAAGAGAATAAAGTTGCTACTGAGAAAATGAGTACTCTTTTTCTTGCCACTCTCAGCAGCCTTGCTTGTTTTGCATATGGCTTGCATGTTTAATTAGCAATCTTTCTGTAAGTGTCTGCAATTAGACAATGATGATTAATAAAATAACTCCTTTAAAGCTCCATTTAGGCAGCAGAACTGCACAATAAGGTATAATTAATTCATCATTAATAAATCATGGCTGGTTAATTAATCTGTTGATTACAAACACATTACTGTATAGCCTCCCACCTGAGCTCTGGTGATTTTTCTATCGTGAAAAGAAATAGAGACAAAGTAGTAGTAAACTATAAAAAAAAAACGCTTTAAGCAGCAAAGATATTGGTTTAGTCAGGAAATTTAGATAATAAGTATCTTTAAAATTTATGGGCCTTGTTCATCATTAGTCCTCGTAGAGTAAAAAAATAATAATTGAACCGTCTATGTGTTAAATGTGGATGGGTGAACAACAACTGGCCCTTTAGTACATTTATATTCTTAAAGAAGGGATTTTTTTTCCCAAAGCATCTCAGATTATAGGCCAGATTGAGCCTTTGCACAAACCACAAGCAGAACAAGCTTGCAGCATTGCTGCTCAAGGAGACCCATGTCACCAGGCAGGAAGTGACCAGTTTGATTTGTGAGAAGGTGAGGCCAAGGATAAACCTGCCACTGCAGCAGGGCTGCAGAGCTGCCTGTGTTTGATGTGTGATGATGACTCCATGTTTATAAATAATATTTCAGGTCCGTGAACTTCAGCAAGACTGAGTACAGAAGAATGGGCATTTCCATTTGGAGACTCCTTTTGCTTGCCACCTAGCCCTTGACCTCAATAGTGCATTTAAATCACATTATTGGTATGTTCTGTGTAGCTACAGGATATAGAGACTTGTCTCCAGGTACTTGGACTTCAGCAAGATATAAGTGATAAGCTATGATAAAATTCAAAATAACTGGAAATAAGGGAACTTGGCACAACTAAGTTCCTCATTATTTGTAACAGGCTGACATCCAGCTGTTCCCACATTATGAAAATGCCTCTGAGTTCAAAACACTTCATTCTCAAATACTGCAAAGAGAAAGAACTAAGGCTAAAGCTTAGGACAGAGGTGACTTGAAAGAGACAGCAGAGTTTCAGCTGGAGAAAGTGAAACAGTTCAATATTCCTAATAAATCCAGTGAAAGACCATGTCGTGGTGACAAAATCTGAAGCAGCACTTTAGGAAGAAAATTCTTCCAGAAAGGGTATCTACTCTTCCAGGAGCAAACCTTCAGTCTTTGAGAAGTAACTGACATTGCTGTAACCAATAAAGTTTCCTTTCAGAGTTCAATCAGCTTTATGTGCATCTCTACGTCAATCTCAGCACTATGAGCAACTGCAATACCATTCATCTCTGAAAAATGCTGTTCATAAAAGAGAACCACAAGGCACATTTCTCAACCATTTGTATTTTTTCACATTTCAATTCAAGTAAATTAATGAACATGACTGTCATTTTAATATATGGCAGAGAAAATACATGTTTCAAAGAAAGGAACTCAGATGTCACAGAAAATTCTGAATCTGGGAAAATTCTGAATCTGACATCAATCAGAGATGTCTACAGTTCAATCCAAGAAGCAGAAAAACAAAACAGCTGCCCTTGAACATACTCTGAGGTCAGCGTATACATGAAGTGGCAAGATTAAGAGGGAAGAAAACAATAGCAAGGATCTTTAAGATCAGAAGATTTTTCAAGCCATTTTTAAAAGGGACTACAAGGAATCAAAGACTTCTGAGAACAGGGGGATTCACTGCCTAGAGCTGAGAGAAAATCAGCATAACAGGAGTTCCGTGAAGGTGTGGGAGATTAGTGCCAGCTCCTTCAGAAAGTCAGGGTTCCTTTTAACACCACAGCACTTTGCCCTGCAATGTCCACCCTCCCGTCGCTGCGCAGGCAAATCTTCAACTCCCCTCCACGGCGGGAACACTGAAAGGCTGAAGGGAAACAAGAACCCACAGTTAAAAAACTAGTGTGGAGCACAAAGCACTTAAAAATCCAGGAAAAACTCCAGCAAATGAGCCTTCTGTCTGCAGAAAGCAAACACTGCACCAGGGACAGGCTTTAGGGATGAAGATCAGCTGGGCTCTATTTCCAACTGGAACTTGGCTCCTGAGTCTCACAAACCTGCTCCTGAACACCAGCTGGGAAGCTGCTGTGCTGCAGCCAACTGAAGCCTTGAGTTCTCCCTCCCTGGGATACACTTTCTGCAGGTCAGAAGGAAGAACACCAAGCATTATCTCCAGGAGAATGAAGAACCATTTTCCTGGCACTGAACAGCTCAAGCTGATAGGACAGTCAAAGAAGGAATGAGGCTGAGGGGGAAATAAGCTCATGCAGGCAGTGGAAAAAGTCTACAAAGAAACATCACTGCTGCTTCAGCTGTCACAAACTGACACCAAGTTCATCCAAAGACAGGAACAGACATTGATTTATAGAATCCTGAATATATAGTTTAATACAACTGGATCAACTTGAAGTAGAAACAGCCTTGTAACTAATTACAGAACTAAGCTTTTGCCTGAACTGTTCAGTCATACACAGGTGGGATGATAATGTTCACCTCCCTGTGGAGTCTGTAGCTGGTTTCAGCAGCCCCATTTCAGTTCAGATGGCACTGAGAAAAGGTCTGAGTTTCACGCAGTGTTGCTTTTGTAAAAGGCTGTAAATGGATGAAGAGGCTTTAATGTCCACTCTCCTTACTCAAGGAATTTCCAACTGCTACAGGAGTTGTTCAAAGCTCAAGGGCACATTTTCCCTCTCAACCCCACTATTATAAGAAGGGTAATTGCATTCAGACCCTTGCAGAGCACAGGCTTCAACAGATGGCAGGTGTGCTGGACACTTTCAAACTGTTTCTGAGCCACTGCTGATAAGAAAGCTCCTCTTGGCTCAGGTTGGTGAATTGTCAGACAAAGCAGACACTCTAAGAGCAGAAACAGAACCTATCTAAAGATTGATATTAATACTTTCTGTTCTTTTCCATTTATAGAGCCTCAGGTTATTGTTTTTAAGTTGTCAGAACATCATCTAGGAATGAGTATTGCTTCCACTAAATATTATCGACTCTTAAAGATTCAAGCCATGATAAATTTGATCAATTGGTATTGCCAGGTCTGAAGGTCCCTCAAGAGAGCACATTTAAATAAAAGAGATTATTTCAAATCTTCAGAGGTTGGCTGGGTGGTTTCTTTCTTCTTTAATTGTTCAAGCAGTACTGGCTGTTTCATGGCAGAATTACTGAGGTTGTTTTCATATTGGTCCATCTCATTTTATTTTTAAAGAAACTTCCAAAGTGGAAGAAAACCAAAAAATAACCCACAAAAGGAAGGTTTAGCCAAGCTTATACGAAAATAATACTTGATCTATTCTTTCTCTCCCACAGAAGCACTGATATTTCACACTAGGTCTGAGAGCAACTAGGCCTGCAGGGCACATTTCAGTAACCAGAGGTTTTCATTTAACAGCAATGCCTCTGGAGAGAGTCTCTGATGTGCACTCACCTTTAGATCACAAAGTTACTGCATGTCCATTCCACGTTTACTAGGAAAGCCTCATACTACACGGAGATTTTCTACATATTTTCAATAAAAATAAGTATGTCCACTTGTAACAACAATATATAGCAGCTAAATTCACAGTGCCCTGAACTGCTCTGTGATTAACCTGAGACAGAAAAGTTTAGGAGCAGGCACAAGGCCTGTGAAATGGAGTGTGCTGATCTCACAGAATCACCCCCTGCACTCCCAACTCAGCCACTGGCCTTGTACTGGCAGTATCCTGTTGTTGTGAGGAGCTTCTCAGCAGCCTACACGGAGCTAAATGACCACTGCTTAGAGAATTTAAGGACTAAGGGATTGTCTTCATGATCTCCTCATAATGACATCCACTCAGGAACAAGTGCCACTCTTGTAATAATATCTATTCTAAGAAATCACTGCTATTTTGGTTGGATTTCTAAACCACATAAAGGAAGGAGGAAAGGAGCACTTGTTCCTCAGCTTACATGAAGTTAAGATCTCCAAGACTTTTTTTCATTCTAAGAAAGAAGGTGGATAAATCTGGTGATTGATGCAGGGAAACACCTTTGGCAGAAATGTTACACCTGTGCATAAATCTGATGTTGCCAATCTGTATGTTGAGATTACTTGGAAAGGATGAAAGCTGTGATTACAACTCTGCAAAACTCTTGACTTCATGAGAATTCAAATTAGCAAAAACGTAAATGCAGGCAGATTTACTGGACCTTCATGAAGCAACCTCTTCTGGGGTTTTTTTGTTTAGTTGTTGTTGTTATTGGTGGTGGTGGTTTTTGTTTGGTTTCTCCCCCCCAAAAAAAACAACCCTGAAATGCTATAAAGCTGTTCTGTACCAGGAATGAATCAGAGAAGTTAAAGGCAGTAACAAGAACCAAATTTCCCCACAAATTAACACAGTTGTCTGAAGTAAACAGGTACAGCAAGATTCCTCGAGCTTCCCCTGAGATTAAAAATTGTCCTGGATAAGCCTCTTTTCATCACAGCAATTTGGGAAGCCCTCTTTAATCTCTTTGGTGATATGGAATTCCTTATGCATGTTTACAAATGTTACCTTAGAAATGTGAAAACCATGTGAAGGGCTGGATACACAGACAGCTGCTATACACTGCACTCATTACCAACTGCCAAATCTGTATATCTGAGATCATAGTTTTTAAATATTGCAGAGACTCCTCAAATGAAAGACAGGCAAGGACTGATACTGAACCTTGATTTAGCCAGCAGCTTAAATTCAGGTACATGTACACAGTTTCAAGAAAGATCATAAAGTATTTCACCTGGAAAATTCTCTTTGTACTTGATGGGGGTGGTTGTTGTTTGACAACTTAGTCGAATAAAAGTAGGAAGAGAATCCAAAGACAGGAAATTACATCTGATGCTTCAGCAGGGCTGCAGCTGACCTCCTCCTAGAGGTCACCATAGCCAGAGAAATCTGACAATACATTTATATTATTTCATATGTAATCTGTTTGGGAACTAACAGATTCTTCATTTGATGGAAGAAATTCTTCCTTTCTTCTCGCAATATAAAGTATCAGATATTACAGAAGTTGCCACGAAGGTTTCTAAAAAGTCAGAAGGTGCCCTTACTTACTAATATTTGGTGATGTGGAATCTCCTTGAATGCCAGCCATCTTTTCCAAATAATCTCACTAGGAACAGAATTCTCCCTAGTACTGCCTGTTACCCCTCAGCCACATGCATGCAAGGAAAAGAGCTTCCTCATAAACACAGTCGAGACCACGTGTTAATCAGACATCAGATTAACTTGTTGTATTTAAATCTGGTCTGTATGATCTGTACCACAGAAGAAGCTTGAGGACATATTTGCATGCAAGATGAGAAAAACCCAAACCTATCTTGTGGAAAGACAGGACTTTTTTTGTGCTGAAGCCATTAGAGAAGCTGATGACAGTATCAATTGCCTTTGCTGCTTGAGATAGTTTCTTTAAAAGGGGATCCAGGCAGGGGATGAGGGAATTTTGTATTGCTTCTCTTGTTCTTCTGTTCTCTGGCAAAGCACTACAAACATGAGAAGCAAAGGGTCACCCAATCCCTCTTTATCTAGCATTGTCATATATTAACAGTTTCTCTCAGGTCTTTTTCCTTGAGTTTCTTGCTTTACAACAAATATGTGGTCTATAAAGCACATCCCCTTGACTGAAAGAATACCAATAAATCTTTTCTTTGTTTTAAGAGGTCCAGTCATCTCAAATTCGTTCAAGATTTAATCATTTAAAAGTAAGCCTGCATGTAAAATCACAAATAAATAAAATCTGCTCATGCCCATGTACCATCTCCCCACTCTTACATATTTAAGGTCAGTCACGTTCTTTCTCTTCCTGTAATCTAAGAGACTACTATTTCTTATCTCCTGCCTGGCTACCACATAAAAGTTCATAATCATGAGCAAAACTATCTTCATACCTAAATGCATAGATAAAAAGTTGGTATTAAAAACACACTATCTCTTCTTACCTAGCCATAACAACAATACCTACTCTAAACCCTAGGTTTCCTAAATAAGTCACTGAAAGGATAGATCTGGAGCAACTCTCAAGAAAATTCCAACATTGACCAGAAATTATATGAGGTGTTTTGGTCTCAGTATACATGAGGGGAAAGGAAAACACTGCTCAAAGTGTACTGGAAAGTACACATGGTTAATGAAAATACTGATACCTCCTTCCAATACCCAACATGGAAACCAGAAAGACCAAACAGGAAAGTAAAATCCAATCAAAACATGTAAACAGCATCACCTGAGTTTCACCAGCTTCACCTGTGATAAAAGGTCAGAAGAACTAAAATTCAAAAGCTGAAGTCAAAAACTCTCTGCAGAGAGTTATGATCCACAAACCGACACTTCCAACTCCCTGTGGGCAGGATGTGCCATGGTGGTGGGTAGGAAAGAAAGCAATTTATCAAAGATTACCTCACATGCAAAATATTACATCATGTTCTACTCATACTGAGAAAATAGAAAGTTATTCTGCAGTGACTTGTAGTGACACAACCTTGTCTTTTCTAGTGAGCAGATTTACATAAAAGGGCAGCTTTGCAATAAAACAGTTTCTCTTACCAAGCATTTCTTTCTTCCCCAGTTGCTCTGACCAGTAGCTGCTTAAAACAGCATGAGCAGATCCTTAAAAGAAATTGAGAAAAAAAGTACAGAATTAAATTATAATCACTATTTTATAGAGCAAGCACAGGCAAAATGCAAATGTCATACATCAAGTGCCACGTGTGCCTAAGGCAAAAAGAAAACCAACTACGAGTTTGCACAGCAGACAGAACTTAAGGCTTTATAATGGCCATTATTTACAATAAAGCAGTATTACTTCCTTATCCTCTGGCTTCAATGGAAATTTTGCTTAGCTGAGGGCTTCAGCATTAGCCACAACTGGCAGGAACAACAAATAGTACCAATTATGATACTTGAGCCAAAGTACTCACTTGTTTACCAAAAGTGAAGTTTCCTAGTAACAGAATCTCCAAATACTATATTCAAAATCTTACTCATCTAAACATGATGTTATTCAATGAAACATGAGTAGCTACCCATCCAATACCTGAATAAGCTCTTGGATATTTTTTAAAAGTAGCAACAGGTGGATAGTAGTCACCATGTAAAACAAAACTATTTCCTCTCCTTGGGAGTTTTTTCAGTCTTAAATGCTGTTGACTGTCAGGATGTAACTCAAGGAGATCTTCAAGGTCTCACCACAGCTTCTGAAAACTAACAGAACAATTTCTTGTTTCCTGACCAATAGCTTAAAAAACTTAGGATGACTTCTCAGATTCATGGCTAGAAATGCTGCTTCAGTCTACATTAACAGCTGGGGCAAAGACACTGCTGAAAACCCCACTCTGAAGTAACTACTGTTATCAAGGCTCAAGGACACCAGGCCTTACTAACAAATTGTCAAAAGAGAAACAGAATACAAAACCATAACACTGTTAACAGTACACTTGGGCAACACAACAAAAAGATTTCTTTCTATAAAGGAAAGGACACTACGAGATGGGAGAAGAGCAACAGTGAGCTATAACAAGCCTAGAAAAACCTCAGTCATTTAGAATCTGAAAAAGACACAGGAATGTCTGGCCTAACAACAGCAAGAAGCTGACTGGATTTTTGCTGAATAAATTGTCATCGGTCATGAAAGTTTTCAGTTTAGTGAGCACACTCCTGCTGTCCATATAAAACAGGAAGTTATAAGAGACACTAAAGAACAAAAACAGATTCACGACGTTTAATATGAACCTTTTGATTGAACTGAAACAAAAGGAAGAGTTGCTTATCTCACACACACACCTGTAACAGGGTCCTCCAAAACTCCATACCAAGGTGCAAAATATCTGGAGTAAAAATCATGGCCTTTCCCACTGGAATTTCCCTTAAGAGTGAGTATGAGTCCTTTCACTTTTCCCGTCTTTTCAGCTGACAAAAAGCTTTGTGCACTCACTTTCAGTTCTTCCAACACAGACCTTGAACAGAATTATAATAATTACAATATACAGCTGAGTCATACTTGAATTAACAATGGAATTCAGCTCTATGAGATTCACAAATGCTTTGGAAGAATTTGAATTGGAATTTTCTCTATAAAGCACGTGTAAGCAGATTACAGTCCATTGGAAGAAAGAATCCTCGGCACTCTGACAACGTGCTCTGAACTGAAGTAGAACTCCTAACTTCCTGCCAGGGTACTGGAGCATTTTAGACTCGGATGGAAGGGGAAAATACACCATCATTAAAACTGTTTCCTACACCTCCTTTTCTTCAAAACAGATTTCAGATTGATCTTACTCACCTTTGCAGATTCAAACTAGAAGATAAAATAACTATTAATACAAGAAATTAGAGTTTTTAATCTCCACCTGATTTAAAACTAGATAAGAGAGCTTAGTACATAAGGAAGAGAGATTACACAAGCCAACCCAATTTCTGCACTCTTGAATTATGAAAAAAAATTTTAGACACCTTTCATAAGTATCACTGAGGCAGACTAACAGGTTTTTTGTGTCAGGAGAGTAACGGACATCTTGAACAATCATGTCACCAACTGCTGCCTGGTGGAAAACATAAAGGAGACAAAGGAAAACATCACCACTTGAATATGAAATACTGTTTCCTTAACATTTTTGTGGAACACACTGCCTGCTACAACAGTCCCTATGCAAGGTCTCTCATACTAGAGGGTTCTCTAGTACAGGCAAGCAAGACAAGCAAAGGCACTCGTGAATGGATCTGGGTGGGTGGTAAGAAATCCAGGACTTAGAAGAGGTCAAGGACACTCCATTCAATGGTAGTGGGAGACAGGTTCAACTGCAGCATTTTGGAGAATTCCATTTCCTGACCTACTGAGTCCTGACTCAGACCTTGGAAGTTTGGTGTTTCAAGTTCAGGAGTACAACAAGCAGGGCCTTGTTGCCATTTCAACATACAAAAGTAAGTAGAGCTATTACAAATGTTCTTCTAAGACAACATATAGATTCAATTTTTACCTTTATTAATTCTTCTACTTCCTCAAGTACCTGAAGAAGGGGAAAAAAAAAGGCACTGTAAAAAATAAAATATATATATGTATGTATTTATGCAATATAGACACAGATATATTACATACACATAAAACATCAACATACACATACAAACATCAACACACATTTCCCTGAAAGCCTGTCAGGAATAACACTTTGACTGACCTGAGGATGGGCTGTATAAAGTGGCAGGTCCAGGACAATGTGATCTTTCACTTGTCTGGCTTTTAATTCCCCGCTCAGTGTCACAAATGTGAGAACTGGATTTGTATTTTCTAGAGAGAGAACATTGTAATGTTATCAAACATAAGAATTTGAATTCAAATTATTACAGCTCTTGGAGTAGCTCAGTATATTCAGAAAAAGTTAATTATGCAGGTGTAGCCATCAGATCACAGCCTTATAATGACAGAGCAGTTGTACAAGACAACACCTACGGTATCTCCACATGTGTCCTCTAAATGTTATGAATACTTAATTCCCTTTGTTGTAGAAAATGAAGATCTTAGTCAGAAGTAAATTTTCTAAAATGTTTATATATAAAATATCCAGTTTGTAAGCATACTTTGTATGTGAAACAACACAGCAGCCGATGCCAGGGTAGCGTGACCACAGAGAGGAACTTCATTGGCTGGGGTGAACCACCTGAGTCCAAAGCAGGAACCTGGAAAAGAAAGTTTATGTGCTGTTAGGAGGTGGAAGAGTCTATTTCTTCATTTGATCTCAACACTTTACACAGAGTGGTGATGTTTCAGTTAAACAAAATGCACGTTATAAGCAGTCTTGGTCCTAAACACACTTTTAGAAACCCATTTGGCACTGATTTCTGGCACAGCTTTCACTTTTTAGTCAGCTCAGCAACTGGACCCTACTACTAACAAGAAGAGCTACTTTGATACAGGAGCAAAGGATGTGCAGAGCCAAAGGATGCTCTAGAACTGCCTCCAGCCTGGGAACCAGGCACATCCCTGAGAGGTGGAACTGGCACCTCTGGTGCTGCTGGGGAGCCTGAAACCAGGGACATCCGAGATGTCACTGGTAAGAACAAACCCAACAAACTGTGACAGCCTCAACTCGTAACTTATCCCCCAAGAAGGTGAAAAATAGTCTGGGAAAAGGGGAAAACAAACTGAGAAAGTAAGAATCAGTAACTGCCACTGGTTGTTCTAACTGAAAGAACAGGAAATCAGCCCGGAAAAATAAAAACTGGTCTGAGAGAACTGAAAACACCATCACCTATTGGCTGTTTCAGGTGAAAAGTGGAACTTAACAGCATCTGTTGGCTTCTTGAAGTGGTGGCGTTCTCTTATGTCTCTGAGATACAAAAATCCCTTAATTTTTACCCAAAATGTATAGAACTTTGAGGACTCCAAGAAATGCACAGATTTTTCCTTTTTCCTAAACACGTCTTATTTAGAAGATAAGCCTCTGTGTCCTTGTGTATTATGGAATTCTACAAAGGCATGGTCGTGATCCCTATACATCTGCAGGCTGGTTTGCCCTTTAGGGGTTAAGTGTCTTCCTATTCCCTTGTTAGATATTTTGGGCAGTAAACAGAACCAACTCACTTTTGGTAAAGTCATCTCCAGGGTGCAGCTTTCTGATGAAAGCTGTTTCTGAAAGATTCATTTCTGTTGCGATTTTTTGGTGCAAACCTTCATCCAACTCCTAATGATGAAACAACAAATCCAATTAAAAGGAGGCCAAAAAATGCAGAATCAATCTTTCTGTCAAATACAGTTATTTCATTTTCTATTATTAATAAAACATAGATTCAGCTACAGTTCAAAATATTTTGTGAGATTAAAAAAATCTTTAAGCATAAAACTGGGATAACAATCCAACCAACCATTGTGATACATGGGAATTTCTAATATTTGTCCTCTTAGTTCACAAATTCTCAGACTACATGGAAAAATAAATCACCTAAAAAACTAAACTCAGCCTTTCCAGAAACACAAATCTGATTTTTTAAGTTGTAACTAAAGTCACACTGAGAAGTCATTATTAACATAATCTAAAATTCACTACAACTTTCTTTTTATAACTCTGAAATATCCCTGCCACCCAGAGCTCTGTAGTGATGGAATGCCCAAGGTGGCTCATCAGTCCTCAGGGCCATGCCCTCCCCAACACTCCTTAAAGAACAATACACTGAGTCAGTGGGACCTGAGAAGAGAGAAACTGGAAAAAAAAAAAAAAAACAACAGAAAAGCTGGAGCTCACTAAGTGCCCCTCCATCTAAACCAGTGAACACTGATCTCAAGATACACGAGCCCCACAGAGTGTAGAACATTCTACCTGGCCCTTGTCCCATCGCTTTCCCCACAGTTCTGCTGATTGCCCAGGTTTGAGAGTCTGATCCTTAAAATACTGAGACTCAAATGAAACAAAGGTCTAAGGGGACCTGATCAGGTTCAGCCTCTGAGAGATAAAAATCTGCCCTCCGAACTTTGATTATTTCCTTTAATAAGTAATCCTTTTTAGCCAATAATCCCATACCACATATACAAAACAATTATTAATGTGTACAATGACCTCTTCTTGCAGATTAAATTCTACACAACTAAACAACATTTTAACATTTTAGAGTAACAAGCACCTCTCCTTTATTCCAGAAGAACAGTTCTGTAATTTACAGTTACAGTAAAGATCCTAAAGCAAAACAAAGACCAACAAAAATGTTGTTAAAAATAACATTTTTAATAATATAGAATTTTATTGAAATACTGCCATCCTGTGGCACCTCTGAAACACAGAAAGGGCTGGTTTTGCCATTCTTGCATTACTCCCGATTTTTTCAGTAAAGCACCTGACAAGACACTGAAGGGAAGAGAGTAGTTTTGCTGCTGGCTGCACCATGCTTCTTGAAGCTTAGAATAAAATGTTAAAGTAGGATCTCAGCTTTAACTTGGACACTAAAACCTCTACCTGCAGGAACTGCAGAAAAAACTTTATACGACCACATTCCACAGGCACCGTGCAAGTAAATTGTCCTCACAATATCTTAGTGTAATAAAGTAAAATTAATATAAAAACACAGTCAGAAGCTCACAGTTTTAAACCAGAGATCACTCTGAGAGTATTTAGATTTTAGGGGGCCAAAAATACCTGTGAAGTAAGATGTTCTCAAGTCATAGCTTTAGCTGCCCTGGTGAGTAGGCAATGTTGTATGAAATGTAGGTAGACACAGGAACATCCAGAAAGGATTTGTATCATCAGTACAAGCTGTTGCCATTGACTATTCAACATATATTTTCCTATTTACAATTTCCATCAGGAATTACTACACAAATAATACAAGGGCTATAAACTTCTACTTCCCATTTAATAATTACTTTTAGTAGAAATCAGTTCCAATTAGTACCAACTGTTCACAACACCTGATGAGGAGGGTAACTGCCGACAATTGAACCAAAACTACCAACTTTGAAGCAATAAAAACGGGCTCTTTAAACTCGACTAAAGATGAACCTAACACATTAATGATGGAAGACTAAGATCCAGGTCTATACTCCCCGTCTTCCTTTAAACAAAAAAAATTAAAAACAAAAAAATGGAGAAAACCTACATCAAAAACCACAGTTCAATCCTTCAGTCAAAAACTACTGAGTACTGATTCTGTGTTACAGCTCTACTTTTCAGAGATTTCATTCTGAATCCTTCTTAATCCTTCAGAATCATTCTTAAGAAATTAAGCCATTTCTTTTTGACTTAACTCAGAATAATCCAGTATATTACTTAAAAGAATACTTTAAGAAGCCCACAAAAAATACAAAGGGTGTCTCGTGTGACATCGTTCTGATGCAAAAGGCACCCCTGTGCTAATTCCTCTCTGTTCCGGAGCAACAGCAAACAACCCTCGCGAGCAGCGCTCCCCAGGGAAGGAAGCAAAGTCTAACGCAGTGCTGAGTACTCAGGCCAAGCCCAGAATGGCAAATGTCATTGCAGGACCTCAAGACACACTTGTTTGGGGCTTTTGTCACTTACATTTTCAAGCAGACAAACTGCCGCGGGATTTCCAGAAAACGGCCGGTTTGTAAAGGCATCAACCGTAAAAACCGGGATTTGCATTGTCCTTTGAGCCTGTTCAGCCGCAGGCTGTGCCCGGCAGGGGACTTTCTAACCTTCTCTACCCCAAACGACAGCAGAGCTCCAAGTTAATGTTTCCCTGAGGGCAGGAGGAGCCAGAGGGTCCACCCGTCACTTCCGAGCGCCGGCCCGGCCCGAGCCTCCCTGCACGGCCCCGGCGCTCTGCACTGGTGTTTTAAATTAAAACACAGAGTTCAGCCTCCCTCTGGCCCCGCTCGCCACCAGCTCCTGAACGCCCCCACGGGCTCTCCCAGCACAGCGCCCGGCCCGGCGCGTCCCCCAGTGAGTAAGGCGGGACCCCGCCGGGCTCCGGCGGTGCCGCGGGCAGCCATTGCGTCCGGCCACCCTGGGCAGCCTCCCTGCCAGGGCTGTGCCGGGGCCGCGGGGCGCCCAGAGCGAGACCCGCGCTCCAAGGCCCGACCGGAGGCGATGGCGGCGTGAGGCGGTGGCCGGGCCGCGCGCGCTCCCGCGGGGCGCCAAAGCGCACACGCGCGCCCCCCGGCGGCATCGGCGGCCGAAGGACCAAGCGGGGACCGCCCCCCCGCCTTCTCCTCCGAACCGCGCATGCGCCACGTGCCCTCCCGCCACCACCATCCCCCATCGCGCGTGCGCGGGTGCCTCCCAGGCAGGGGAGAGGCGGCGCGCGGCGCGGCTATCGCGATAGTCGCGCGGCCTGGACGCTCCGCTGCCCGTGGGCGCTGCGCAGGTGCGGGTCCTGCCAGCCGGTCCTGTGAGGGAGTGACGAGGCGCGTCCTGCCCGGCGTGAGCGGCTGCCGGGGCACATCCAGGGGTGCGGAGGGACTCGCGGTGAGCGGGATGGGGGGGGGAAGGTGTGCGGGGCCCGCCCGGGGGGCTGCGGGGGCCGGACGGAGGGGGGATTGTCCCTGCGCCCCTCGCGGAGCCGTACCCAGGCCCGGCGCGCGCCGGCGGGGGGGAGGCGGGGCGGTGCAGAGCCTCGTTCCCGATCGCGGCCGCCATTTTGAGCGGCGGAGCCGAGGGTGGCGGTGCCCCCGGAACAGCGGCGGGCGGGGGTCCCGGAGCGGCCGAGGGGGTGCGGGCCGGGCGGCACAGCACAGCACAGGTCAGCTGAATTCCGGCGGGCCGAGAGGGGCGCGGCGGGCAGCGCGGCCCGAGCGGAGCGGGGCGGGCGGGAGGCGGGCGCGCCGGTGAGGCGCGGTAAATGGCGGCGGGGAGCGGGCGGGGGGTCAGGGCCGCGCTGTCGGCAGCACGGCGGGAGGCGGCATCGCGAGGGCTCCGCGCCTGACGAGGCGGCCGCCGCGGCTCCCTTTGTGGCACGGTGGTGGTGCCCCCGCCACACGCCCCCCTCACACACACCCACCCCCCCCTTCACCGCCCCCGGCTGAGGGCAGACAAAGGAAGGCCTTGTGGTTTAAGCCCCCTCCTCAACTGTCTTGCTTTTAAAAAAGGCAAAAAATTAAAAAAAAAGAAAACACCCTCCCCCGCCCCCCCCCAAAAAAATCAGACCAAAAAAACCTTACAAAGCCTCACGGAGCGGATGTGAAATTTGCTCTGAGTAAATACCGAGCTTTATGTGCCGGGCCTGCCCACGTGCTGCCCGCCATCCCCGCGCCGTGCGCGGGCTTCCATCCCGCTGGGATGGGTGTCCATGTGTGCAAGCGTGCCAGGGAGCACAGTTTTACGTACATGACAGAAATCAAGCTCGTTTTCCATAACGCTTGTTGTCTGAGAAAACCCGCCAGATTTCCTTCGAGGAAAGGATTTCCTTTGAGGGCAGGGACTTAGGCATGGAGGGAATCTCAATTTTCTTTATTTTTTGTTTCGGTTTTTCCTAGGACTTGATTTAAATAAAAAATGGATTGGAGTGGCAAACACAATGGGCCCAATGACACAACCAATGATGGGACGGTGGTACGACTCCGGGGCCTGCCATTTGGTTGCAGCAAAGAAGAGATTGTTCAGTTTTTCCAAGGTACCTCTAGTATAGTCGAAGAGTAGTGGGTTTCTTTAGAGCTTTCTTGTGTCTTTTACACGATGTTTTGCACATTTTTAATAGTGGATAATGGGGAGGATGGGAGGGATTGTGTTAAGTTAGTTTGTCTTAAGTAAGAATTATGCCCTGTAAATGAAGCACAAGTAACCAGAGATGTAGTAAAACACAGAATGTATCTAATTTTGTCGAGGTGGTAAAGATATTTTGCATATTGGGGTAACCTGAATGTTAGCATTTGGATCAGTTAAACTGCTTGATGGGTAGCAATATTTTCTTCATGTAACCTAGGTGGTTGTATTTTTGCATAGTCTAAACAAGAAAAGAAGTATGGCTAAATCCATAAATGTTTAATGAAAGATGATTGGCTTGTATTGTTGGGTGATGGGGGAAACAAGGTGGTTTTCTTTTTCGTTGTTGTTGTTTAGATATGCTTTAAGTATTTGCTGCAGATGGGAATGTTTCAGCCTTTAACACTGTTCCCCTTGACGGGGTTATTTGTCCTTGGGTTAAAGGGTTGGAAATCGTGCCAAATGGGATAACATTGACGCTGGACTACCAGGGGAGAAGCACAGGGGAGGCCTTCGTGCAGTTTGCTTCAAAGGAGATAGCAGAAAATGCTCTGGGGAAACACAAGGAAAGAATAGGGCACAGGTGGGGATGGAGAGTTTGGGATGGTGTTAAATCTTTATTTTTTGGGGGTTGTGGGTCAGTAATGCTTTTGGGGGGTTGGGGACCATTGGGGAATTGGCTGTTTTTAAGAATTTTTATAACTGATCCTAAGTTAATTTGGGAAATACAGTAGATTTGGGGGGTGGGGGAGACAGTATTGCTCTGGGTAGTTTGCTGAACTCAGAAAATTGTTTCAATCGTTCTCATGTAGGGTAATTTGCAATAAATGCTGCTATAGCCAGACATTGTTTTTCAATAGTATGTTTCTCATACTGGAAAGACATGTTTTAAGCTTAATTTGTACAGCTAGAATTTTCACATAGTGACTTTTGCCACTGTAAAGTGGGGGTTTCGAATACACTTAAGATTCTTACAGTTTTGAGGAGAAACTTAAGTTGTATGGTATCTCTAGTCACTGCTATTGGCTTGTACCTTTAGTCATAGAAAACGTAGTATGGCCTTTTGTGAAATTCAGACAGCTTCTGCCTGTGTTCTTACTGGTGCCTTGAAAATCCTTTTTTATTAGATATATTGAAATCTTCAAAAGTAGTAAGAGCGAAATCAGAGGATTCTCTGACATGCCAAGAAGAATGATGGGACAACAGCGACCTGGACCATATGATAGACCATTAGGAGGAAGAGGGGGTTATTATGGAGCTGGGCGTGGAAGTATGTATGACAGAATGCGTCGAGGAGGTGGTGGATATGACGGTGGTATGTTTACCTAATGAACAGAGGTTCTGTTGTGTCATGTTTCTGACATACCTGTCAAGAAATAACGAAATGGCAGTACCTGCCAACACCCATTAGGTTGGACGTATTGACCTCAAAAAAACTCGTGTCAAAAAACGTGGCTTGTTATTTAAGATGAATGTAAATAATAAGGAAACTACTTTCAGCAGAATATGATCTCTCATTTGCATGTTTCAGTCTGTTATATAAAAAGAAATGTACTTTTGCACTGTGTTCAGAAATCCAGGTTTAACAGTCCATAGAGGCTGTTGGCAAAGTGCTGGGTGCCTAAAGACTGCAAAATTGAGTGTTGTGCATGGTTCTGTGAATTCTGAGCAGTAATGTAATTGCTCCTTTCTGTCTCTCCTTTGCACAGGGTATGGTGGCTTTGATGATTATGGTGGCTATAATAACTATGGTTATGGAAACGACGGCTATGACGACAGAATGAGGGATGGGAGAGGTAAAAGAAATTAACAGTTTGTTTAAAAAGCTTTTGCTATTATGTGAATGTAAGACAGTATTTTCAAGTCAAAAAATGGCTTCATTGTGCTATTTTATAAAGAAAGAAGGTTGTTTAAAAAGGGGGGAATTGGGGACTCGTAAGAAAGGGTAAATAAATGGCTTAGGATGCTTTCTGGTTAAGGCTTGGGTTGATACATGGGAAGTGTAAATATCAAGCGTTCAGTGGTATAATTCAGTGCTTTCAGAAAAACAATAGTGATGACTTTTGGCTTTTCATGATCTTAGAGGTGTGTGGGTTTTTTTTGGTTTGGGTTTTCCAATAGGCATGGGAGGACATGGCTATGGAACTGGAGATGCAGGGTCGGGGTTCCATGGTGGCGGTCATTTTGTTCACATGAGAGGGCTGCCCTTCCGAGCCACGGAAAACGATATTGCTAACGTAAGTACCATGGGGAAAAGGGCCTCCTGCTCCCAGGAGTTTGCATGTTCAAACTGGGTTAGAGTTCTCAAAACTAGGGACTGCTACGTCTGCTCCATAAAGTCATGGCCCTTTCTGTGAGTTGCACAGAGTTAATGAGCTTTTAAAGGTACTGTCTGAGGTGGGATCACCAGAGCAGTCAGCAAAGCTGTATTTAACATTAATCCTTTTACTTGGTGCTCTTCTGTTTCCCTACAAGTTGTATTGCAGAGACAACAGTTGCTGCTTTCGGTATCCTCTTTTTAAGGTTTTCAGAACTTGTTTAAGCTTATTTAGTTTCGAAAGTAACAGGAGATGTGAAACTTAGCTTGCTTAGTTTGCATATTTATTTGTTGACCTGAGCATATTTTAGGAGGGGCAGGGTGTGAAGACTCTAGGGAGCTGTGTTTGGAGGGGATGGTATCCCATTACTTGAGCTTTTATCTGCCACCCTGATCTCTTTCATCTGCAGATTTTGGGAATGTATTCTTGTGTCAGCGTAATGTGGGGTTTGTAGGGGGAAAAGCTTTGTTGGGATACAAGGCTTATATATATTTATATATAAGAACTCCATTCTTAAACTTGTGCTTGTTTTCTTTTTTGGGTGGGTTGGTTGGTTTGAATTGAGATGCGTTTTCTTGTGTCAGTTTGATTGTTTTGTTTAGTCTAGCGACTGTGTGAGACAAGGGCCAAACATCAGGCTTTGATTGGGAGCAGTGAGGAAGAGCAGTCTGATGAATGCGTAGCTTTTTTTGAATTCCATGGATGTGTCCTTGCTTTGAAAAATCTGAAGAAGCAGAGACAAATAAAAACCAACTAATTTTTTTCTTGTCCAGGATGGCATCATATAAGATTGTATTGCTCAGAGCAGTGTGTGTGTGGGCAGGAGTTGTTTGTATATTTGCTTTCAAAGAAAGCTCCTCAAGCTCTGTTGCTGCAGCTCTTGAAGCTGTGTAGTAATAATGGATCGTCAGTGTAGGTTGACCCAATGTTGAAGGTCCCCTATCCCTCTAATTGGGAAATGAGTAATTAAATTTAATGTGGTAAGACGACATTAATTGATGCAGTGCATCACTAACCACAGGGATGGAAAAAAAGTACCTGGCTTGACTTCTACATTAATGTGATTTTTTTAACTTGTTTTATTCTTAGTTTTTCTCGCCGTTGAACCCTATAAGAGTTCACATTGATATTGGGGCAGATGGAAGAGCTACAGGAGAGGCAGATGTGGAGTTTGTGACACACGAGGACGCAGTAGCTGCCATGTCTAAGGATAAGAACCACATGCGTGAGTGTCGTGTTCCCTGGCACCCGTGGGCAGGGCTCCGCAGGGCATCCAGGGTGCAACTGTGAGCTCCTGCCCATTGGCACATGGCAAACCCGCCTTTTTGTGCTGTTCTCTCTGCTACTTGTATGGAGGGATGTTTGCTTTGTGCCTCTGAGTCTGCTTTGTGAAACAAAATACAAAGTACAGCTTTCTTGCTTCCTGCAGAGCATCGATACATTGAACTATTCCTGAATTCCACTGCTGGAGGTGGCTCTGGAATGGGAGGCTACGGCAGAGATGGAATGGGTACGCGTGGATTGCACACTTAGCTGATGTTTTGCCAGGTCTCATGAGTTCCAAGCTTGTAATGGTGCCCTTTTGGCTCTGCAGATCAGGGTTACGGCTCCGTTGGTAGGATGGGAATGGGTAGCAATTACAGCGGCGGATACGGAACTCCCGACGGCTTGGGCGGATACAGTAAGTCCGAGCTCTGTTCTCCGTGTTTGCTGGGACAGGGTTGCTCCTGTCTGTCTGCTGGCAGACCCTGGGGAAGGAGGGTGGGCTTCGGGCTGGGAGAAGGGAAGGAGGGCAGTAAATCATTAAACTGTGAAGCACTCAGGGCTTCACACATTGTGCTGCTGCATCGGCTGCTGGTTAAGGGAGTGGTGCTGGAGTAGCATTAGTGGAAGTTGTCATCTGCTGTATTACCCATCCCATTTTTTTCTTTTTTCAAGGTATGTATGCATGACCTTGTGTCAATTGTTTGCAGGTCGTGGCAGTGGAAATAGTGGAGGATACTATGGGCAAGGCAGTATGGGTGGAGGAGGATGGCGTGGGATGTATTGAAGGATAGCCTTGCTTCTGCAAAACACCCTGGAAGAAACAGTCTCTGGTCTACTAGACTTTCTTACAAAATTTAATTTCTTTTGTATTTTAAGAACTTTATAATGACTGATGGAATGTGTTTTCACAATATTATTTGGTAAGCAACAGATTGTGATGGGAAAATCTGTTTTCTGTAGGTTTTATTTGTTGCATACTCTGACTTTAAATAAATTTTTATATTCAAACCACTGATGTTGATACTTTTTATACTAGTTACTCCTAAGGATGTATTACATATTCAAGACTACCAGTCGGTTTAAGTTGTTGTACTATGGTTCCATAAAGGTGGTTGTACTGTAACTCCTATGAACACTGATTGAGTTCTGTGTAATCTTGGTCTAGTGAACAAATTTGAAACATTCACTTGTTTAAGGGGAAAAAGATAGATGAATTGATTAGTTTATTTGGTTAAAGCCTTTCCTGAACCCTTTTGATAAGTTGTATGTAATAATTGCACCACAGCGTGAAGCTGTAGAGGCTGGAAGTCATTGTTCTGCCTGCCTTCCTTCTGCTGCCACATCCACCACCACCAGCTCCACACCTGTGTGAACGAGCAGTACCTCTGCTTTCTCCTCCACAGAACCAAGCACCACGTTTATTTCCATGCTTTGCTGTAGCCCCAGAGCCTGCACTTCACACATGTAACCTGCAAAGCAGACTGAAACACTAGCACAGCTTTTAGTTAACATGACATAGGTCAAGCACTTGGAAGCTTTTTACTTAGTCTTTTTTTCACTAACATGCTTTCAGCAAGAGTGGGGGAGTTGGAAGCAAGTTAGACTTCTTATCTTTCTTGAATTTATTGTACTTAGACACGGTTCAGCTTTTTTTTGCTGCTCAGAGCTGATTTGTCTGTATTTGCTCAAAATTTGCCAAGCTGTTCTACAGATGAGCTCCTTAGAAGCCAAGATCTCTAAAATATCTGTAGGCCCAATACTTACTCAGTAACACACAACCCAAACACATCAATAAAACTTTCTGTGCATTTGTGACATGTAAGATATGTAAGAAACTATTGTTTGAAGACACTTAACATACCTGATGTGTAATGGAAAAAGGTATTTATTCTTCTGAGCCAGTGTGATCTCCCAAATTAACTGCTTTGTCCTCAATGCCTCCCTTAAAATGTCAAATGTGATCTTGGGTATTGCAAGTCTGTCACCTGTTTTGCTAGTACTGTGTTATATCTGTAATAAATGTCTTCTTGTGGGAGAGAGGAGAATGGAGTTTATTTCACTAGAGAATGTGTTTGGGGATCAAAGGGACTGGAAGAAAGAGTTGGAAAGGGTAACTGGCACAGGAAGCTTTCCAAGCACTGGAATAGTTTTGGCCAGGAAGGGGAGGGAAGAGGAGTTTGTAACCATTGGAACTCTGTGCTCTTAAGACCTAGGGGGTTCTTGGTCTCGTGGTGAGAACACTGAGGTGTTCCTAAATGGCAGTGGTCAGGACAAGAGTTAAACCAGCTGCAGGAAAACCATGTTACTGGAGAGAGCATGTGCTTGAAGGAAGCCTATTTTTTCTGGGCACAGCAGGGGGCTTAAAACCTGCCAGCTCTGTGCCTCCCTCGGGGACACCTGATACCTGCTAAGACTCACCTTTGGAGAGCAGGGTGGGGCTCTGCTTTGAGCTGTTTTTCCAACCAGGCCATCTGCAAGGAGCACTCTGGCATCAGCCCTGGTGAGCACAATCCCACAGAGCTGGACAGTGAATCCCTCGGGCCTGTCCCGTCCCTTCACCCTGGAACGAGAGCAGCGTTCAGCGGACGAACCTTCCACCTCACCTGAGCAGCATTTAAATTGCAGAGGAATTGTGGGGATGAAAAGCTGTGAGTAAGGCTTGCCCAGGCAGCTGTAGGGTTCATGGCTGTGTACAGGTGTGTTCCAGCCCCGGGAGCTGCAGTGCTCAGCTGCTGGTGCCAGGAATCCCTTTCCTTCCAAGCAGCAGGTGCCAACACGGTAAGTGACCCCCCTTTCGTGGGGAGGTGGGTGCAGCTCCCATGATCCCTGTGCATGGGAGGGGAGCAGCAGCAGCAGGAGGAGGAGCATATTTTCTCTGTGTACCTGCTGACACTCCAGTGTGGGAAGGCAGAGTTCATTTCCCAGGAGGAATAAAAGGCTCCTCTGATCCTGTTACAGGCCCTCTTGGTACCCCACAGCTCTTCCTGTGCTCTGTGAGGAGGATTTAGAATCAATCTAAAAGCAGGCTTTTACAGAAACACAAAGATACAGCATTAGTCATAGTGTGGTCCAAAAACCTTAAAAGCTGGCCAGGTATGTAGTTTGAATGCAAGGGAACGTCAGCATTCACCAGTTTGTTCAAGGAAAAATGTTACTTGGAGACAGTAAAAACAATCTGAGTAATTGCATGCTTTTCCCTTGCAAAGAGGGTAGCACAGAGGAGAGGAAAAGATGGCAGTTAAGTAACAGAAATGTAATTTATTGTATCTTACGGAAATCCACTTTAAAAAGTTGCCTGTTTTAAAATTACTTCTGTTCAGTTGCATACTTTTGGAGAAGTTACTTATTAAAGCAGTACAGATTAGCATCATCTACATCCTACATCAACCCCTGCTGCCTCCGGTGCCCACTGGAAAACACTCTGGGAATACTCTCAGGAGGCACATGAGCAGCACTTGACTGTGTCTTTAGCAGGGTAGCTCCCCACTCCCCAGCACAGGCAAAATTTTTCTAAGCATCATGAACAAGTCATAATAAAATAAAATACAATTCTCTCAATTACAAACTTAAATAAAGTGACATTATTCCCTTAGTTAAGTTGCAGATCAATTAAATTTATTTTTTTTCCAAAAGTTATTTACACATTTACAAGTATTTGTTTGGTATTTTACAAAAAGTTACATCAGGTCATTTTAGAAACATTTTTCTTTACAAAAGCTACATAAGCAACTACACTGAGTGTTGAAAAGAACAGCTATGTTGGATTTTAGGATATTAACTAAATCCCTATCCCCAGAGACAAAGCTAAGCTAAACAAAGTGCAAGGACAACTAGAAGACTTGTTCCCAAGCCTCCCTTTTCCTGTTAATAGGAATAGTCCGAGCCCACAGCTGAAGGAGCTCCCGGGATGGTAATTCTGCTGAGGGCTCCTCAGTGCCAACAGTGGGGGGGCTCAAAGGTGCTCTGGAAAAAAATGAAGTTTAGGAACAAACTCTGCAAGTTTGAGGGAGATGGTGGCAAACTAAGAACTTTCCTGTGCAACACAGAAAGGATGTGGTCCCTGGTATTTAATCCCAGGCTGTCCTGGTGGTTTCTAGAGCTACACACTGACTACACGGACAGCCTGAGAGCATGACTTGCACAAAAATAACGCAAAGAGGTGCGTTCAGAGTTACAACGTCAGGCAAAAGGTTTGTGATGGACAGCTCTCTTTTGATGGAAACAGATACATCATATTAACAGTTAATTTGCAAAAACCATTCACCAAAACACACCTTCCTTCTGCAAGTGCCCGAGGCACTGCTTGTTCCCTGACAAAATCTCCCCTTCCACCTGTGACTCCACAGAGCAGAGCTGTCAGTGCTATACTCCTGGATGCATCAAGTCCTGGTAATTAAGAGGAAGTAAACAAATATGGTATTTGGCAAGAACTTATCAGAGCACTGCATTAATGGCCATACTTTTTAAAAAAACAATTGAAAACGAGCTACTGCACGGTTTTGTTACACAACAACGTATCACAGGCACACTGAGGGGCAGAATCAGGTTGGACTTGTGGCAGACTAGCCTGTAAAAGCAGGGAAGTGCATCACCTTTTTGAAGAGCATCTCAACAACTAAAATACCCACCAAACGTTAACACTGAATCTCCTCTATAAGCTGCCCTGCCTCCTCCAAAGGAGATGCTGAGCCATTTGTTACACCAACATCCTCATCTGTTTGGGTTTTTTTTTTTCCACATGTGCATTTTTTACATTTGGGTCCCATTTTCTCTGTTGGTTTCAAGAGGAAGCAGAGAAGTGACTCCTCCAGTGCACCTCAAAACTGCAACTCTACACTGCTTACCTGGAAGCCTGGAAATACTGCTGTACATTCTTTAGGTGGCGTTGGGTTTTCTACAGGAATAGCTGAACAGCAGAACTAATAAATATCTAGTGACACAACCTTAGGGCACGTTAGAAGAGCACCTCTGTATGAGCATTGCGTGGCAGGAGTCACAGACCCGGACAGGCCTTGGTGAGGAGGGCAGAGGCAGCTCATTGTCAGAACAGGCATTGCAGAAGATCTCACCACAGTTTCTACAGTGATGCTAAATAGTGGAGAGAAGATTAAAAGTTTAAATTTACAATGGAAATGTACTCAGCAATTGGGAAAAATAAACAATATACACAGAGCAATCCGAAATGTGGCCCCTTTCACTTCTTGGGTCTGAGCACGGAATCAGCTTTCGAAAGGGAATTCACCCACGTCCCAAATTATGATGCAATCCTACACAGATCATGTTTATCTAGGATTGCACCACAGTGGTCTAGGTCCTTATATATTTATTACTTCTAGGGCCTTATTACTTTTTTATTTATGTATATGCTTTGCAGATTGCACCCAAACTCTGGATTAAGCACATATTCTGCAGTATAAAAATACAGCCTGAGCAATGATATTCCAAACAGTGGATGCTTCTGTCAGGTAGAAAATTGAGATTTAACATAAAAAGGTAAGACGAAAATCCCTGCATACATTATTAAAGCATGGAAATTACCATCACATTTTACTTTAAAATGACAATAAACTCACATTTTCTAACTCCACTGTATAAAAAAATGTCATAAAAAGACTTCCACACGTCAAATTGTAACAGTGCCAGAGCTGACATGTGTTTGAGATGAGGATTCCACAAAGTACTTAAATAATTTTAAAGTTTTAAAATATTCCTTTGTGGCACTTAACCAAAAGACACCGTTTCTTTTGAAATTAGGGCCCAGCTGCATTGTATGTATCAAAGAACTAGAAAGACACCTCAACAATAACTCTGCATTCACCTGAGCATTTACACTTCATGGCACACCTCTAAGATAATTTTTTTTTTCTCATAATAGTTGTAAACACGTTGGAAGAAATTTTATTAAAAGTTTTACCTTCCTTTTGGAAAGCGAAAATTCCTTTTCACATAACTTGCAATGTGTGGCCTCTTTGTCCTTCAACCAAACCTGGCCCTGGAGGAAAAATTACCATAATTGTATGTACCTAATGAAGTTAAACTTTGGGCTTCAGGGGACAAGACAAATCAAGAGCAGAACATTCACTGCCTGAATTGCTCAGTGCCCTGGGACCAGTGTAATGTCACAAAGACACTCTACAGCAGCACAGGACTGCTCCAAAACACCCCAAAACCAAAAGAAGACAAGACAGAGCAAGTATAGGTGCAAAGAGAACATGCTTGAGGTACTAAAGATTTCAAAAGGAACAGTTAAAAAAAAAAGTTTTCTTTCCTCAAAGTACTACTGACCTGCAATGCTTTGTTGGCTTCTTTTATATCTTCTATTTTCAGCTTTGATCTAAAGAATAAGATAATGCTGTTTCAAACTTCTACATGGTCAGTCACGGTCCAACAATTTAAAAAGTTGGTTTCAACCTCAAAAAATTCTAAGCCAAGTCCTCTGAAGAAGAGCACAAGCCCACCCTGTGTCAGCATGGAGAGAGCAGCCTCCCCACAGCCACGCAGTGCCAGCCCACCCACCCCTGAGCCACAGGATACACACCCCCAGCTATTCCAGAGGGCATCCACGTCCCCTTTTAGCCTCTGCACATTGGGCACTGGGCTGCTTTGGGCTGGGGGACAGAGAATTGCCTTCACAGTGCCTGGGAGGGGCTGTGCTTTGGATCTGTGCTGAACACAGGTTGGTAATGGAGATGTTTTTGTTATTGCTGAGCAGAGCACACACAGAGCCAAGGCCTTTCCTGCTCCCTGTCCTGCCACACTGGGGAGGAGACTGAGGGTGATGGGAAGTTTGGAGGGCACACAGCCAGGACAGGGGATCCCAGCTGACCAAAGGGACATTCCAGAGCTGCTAAAATTAAAAATTAACAGACCTGACCTAACTAGACATATTCACTTCTCCTAACTGGTTAGTTACCAAAATAACAATATTATTGTCACAGACAGTCTAATACACTTGAGCACCATCTCATTATTGTTCTTAATTTGAGTTTATCTGACAATAATGACAGTCATCACGAATAATGGAATTACTCGCTCAGCTTGGATGCCAGTTCTTGGAGAGCAGCTTCTTGGTCTTCACATATCCTTTTCAGTTGCTTGTTCTTTTCCTGAAGTTTAAGGAACTCCTTATAACAAAACAAACAAAGTAAAATGAAGCCAAACTCTTCCCAGGTTGTATTTGCCCCCTGCCTAGAAAACTGCTCCTGCCCAGAGCTGACTGTGCTGAGTAGGCCAAGGGAATGAGTGATCCATCCCACTACTGGGGCTCCAAGTTCAACTTGGAACAGCAACCACTCACAATTAAACCAAAGCACTGAGCTCTGATCTGAGGGCTAAATGGAGAGTAAAACCCCCATTTTTTTCCTTATTCTATTTGTGAGAATACATTAATCGAATCTTCCTTTTCTACTTGCAGAAATTCTTAAAAATACCATGTCAAAGTCCATAATTAACTTTGCAGGCAATGTCTAAATTACTAGTCAAATTTTGCAGCAGAATTTACTTTTTTAAGGTTAATTATTTCTTGGGTCTCTATTCTCAGATGAGATACAGTTTCCTTCTCCTTCTGAAGATCATCTTCCAAGGTTTGCCGCCACTCCTTTTCTATCTTCAAATCTGTTTCCAGCTGAAGCCTAGAATATGTAAAACAAAACAAAACAAAACATCACTGTGCACTAGAGTATCATTTTTAAAAACAAAAATGAGTTTATTTCTGGGTGCAACAGATGATTATGATAATAAACTATTAACTTACATGTTTTCCCAAACAGAAATAATGAATCGACATAACAATATTTTATGTATCGGTGCAGGAAACAAAGCATTGTCACTTACAGAATGCTTTTAAAAATAAGTGTGTTTAAAGTACCGAGAATACGGCATAATTTTGAAGAGTTGACCTTTGATATAAATGAGTAAGAGAAGACTAACCACAAAATTCTGAAGTATTTTTAAAGTATGCATAAGTGAAAGCCCTCTTAACCTTAAACAGCTTGTTTCTAAAATAAACCAACCCAATCTGCCACAATGGTTGCAGATGTCTCTGGTACACATAAAAGTTATTTAATTTTACACCTGTAAATGTGAATCTTCTATTTTAGACTAAGGTTTATGGCATTTTGAACAGAATTGAAAATAAAGGAGCACAGACTTTAAATTACTATTTTTATTGAGCTTTCTACATAACTGAGGTTCAACACAAAGAGGGAAATGGATTCTGTTAGTTTAACAGAAGGGCAGTTAAAGGAATTAGGGCTACTCTGATGGAAGGTCCATTCCAGCTGGAATTTTACTTTCATGGAAGACTTGGTGTTTAGAATGTTATGGAGAAACCAAAGGGTGGAAGCACACTGTTCAAACCTTGCAGATCTAAACTGTGCCAACACAAAAAGAGGAGAAAAATCTCAGACTATTCATGCAAGGTCTTCTGATGGAAAACCTGTATCCACATTAATTTTCCTGGTTTAAAACCAAAACCACTTTCAAAGGAAAGACTTACATTTTGGGACACTACCTCAGCATCTGGCTGAAAAAGAAGTGAACGTGACCTGGAGGTTTCACAATTGCAGAATTCTAAGCCTGGGGTCTGAACTGTTCTTTTGCCCAAATCTGCAGGGACGACTGTGGTAGTAAAGTGAACATTTATCATGACAGTTTGACAAGTGCATTAACACTCAGAGCCGTGAGAGAGGTGGAGGGAGGGCTAATAATGGGATTGCAAATCACTGAATTTTAAGCCACAGATTTACTTCAATAATCAATGTGTTATCTTCTCAAACAGGGAAAATACCTGCCCTTACAGGTAGCTTTTAGCATTACATATATCTTTAAATTAGTACTGAATGATTTAACAGGAGAAAGACTAAAGGGTTGGCTTTTACATTAGTTTTTAACTTTTATGACTCTGGTGAATTTTAATTTTTTTATTTCCTGTGCAGTGGTAAGTTAAACCACTTCTGCCTTATTCACAAGCAGATCAACCAAACTATTCTTATGCCACTTCTGTCTAAGTTTATCCTACTCTATGCTTGTGGGATTTGTTAAGAGTGTGTATTACTACTACTACTACACTATGTATTTTCCCCCACTTAGGATAATTCCCTCATGAATTAAGCTGGCACTTTTAGACAGAAAAATAATACTGTTCTTTCCTTTCCTTTCAAGCTGTACATCATTTTAGAGGCACTCAAAGCCAGCTTGACTTTCCTGGAATGGCATATTTTCTCCTGCATTGCCAGTACCTCACACTAAGATCTTTAGTATTTACATTCTGTTCAAAACCATTTCTCAACAACCAGCCTGGATCAGGACACAGGACATATTGCCATGTAGAATGTTTACTGCCATGTGTTTTTCCAAACAGCAAAGACATACTCACAGCTGTTTCTCCTTCTGGGAGAATTCCTTCTGCAGACTTTCAGATTTATTCACATATTCCTGCTTAAGTTTCTCATCCTCGGCCTCAGCCTCCATTTGGGCCTTCTCTGCTTGCTGCAATCTGGTGTAATTCAAATCAACTTTGGGTAAAACTGAAGCTAGAATTAGGGTGTAGAGGGTGAAGAAGACAAATAAAAGAAAAATGGGGAAATAGAAACATTTCTAAATAAAAACAAAGCCTGGGGGAAACTCACAAACTCAAACGAGAAATCCATCCAATGCCTAGAGAACTAGCTCGTGGCTTTTCCCAGTCAGAGAGCAAGCACTGTCAGCAATCACTGCTTTATTTTCTGCTCATGAATAACAGGTGCCAAAGCATGATGATACAGAGTTTGAACTGAAGCACAGAACTTGATGCTTTTCTTTTTCCTTTAGCATTCCTTCATGTGGTATTTTTTGAAGCTTTTTTCCCCCCCCAAATAAATCCTGTAGAAGTACTTGGCTCACACTAGTCACCCATTAAGAGGGGGCAGAGCATGTGTTGCGCAAAAGCAGCTCAAAACAATTGAGGCTTAAGGTTGAATACAGAGCACTGCAGTCAGACAGCAAAAAACTTAACTAGCCTAAGACATCAAAGTACACCCTGACAGGTCCCACTACACTTATAGAACTATTTCAACCACATCATATTCTTAAATTAATTTAAATAATCTGTATTAAAAATAATGCATTCTTACACTGGTTAAAATAGCTCCATATTATAGACAAATAAAAACGATTCATCAAGAAATGAGGGATTGGGTTTTTTTACTTAATCTTTCCTTACTGAATTCCAGGGGTTTGTGCCTGCTTCAGCTACCACTCCCCTTGGAATCCATTACTTCACTGTGGGCCCTCCCTACTTGGTCACCTCTTTAGTGCAAAAAAAAAAAAGATGGATGTAATGTAACCAAAGGGAATGTACTAAAATGGGACTTGTGCTGCATCAGGCTACCCCTGCCTGGATGAAAAGGCAAGAGAGTGGGAGAGCCTGTGAAGGACCACTGAATGTCCCCACCTGCTGCATCCCATTTAGCAAAACTGTTTAAGGGCCTCTCAGGTAAGTGGTGGGAGAAATCTGAGGGATTTCTCAATTCCAGCAGCTACCTGAACACAGAGCAACTCAACTCCAGTGTCAGCTAAAAAGAGGTAAGTCAGCAATATTTTTGCCTCTGGACTTCTGCTGATGCACCAGCAGGAGTTTGCAAAAGCTGCCAGTAAACAAGTGAACAAAGGCTGGAATTAATCTTATCCAGTGTGCACTATCTCAGCTGTCCCAGGGGGTTTGAGAATGATGCTCCCAGTCATACTTGCAATGGTAGTGCACAGAGGGCCAAAACATGCCAAGGAGAATACTGGGGAAAAGCAGGTCAGTTCCCTGTGCAGAAGCTGAATGAAGCTACACAGGACATTAACAGCAACAGTGAGTTAAATCCTGCCCTAAATCACAAAATCTACTCCAGTGTAGTTTCCACAAGCAAGGCAGAAGGGGACCTGCTGCCCAAAAGCTGCAGCCCCGTGCCCCGGGTGCTGGGCCTGCCTGCACTGCTGGCATTCACTCACTCAGAGGCTGAGCTGGCCCCAGTTTGCAGCTGGATTGGCCACTCAGATGGTGCTGGGGCAGACACTTGTCTGCACAGACTGTCAGATGGACAGTGCTCCCAGTCTTGCTATGGTCCACCCACTGGTCTAGTCAGTGCTTGTGGTTTGGGTTTTCTTTGAGGATGGAAGATATTTACTTCTATTTTTCAGTAGCCAGCCCATGTTACAGGCTCTTTCTGACTCCAAACTAAGGAATAAGGCAGCATACAGCCATGGAGTAGAAACCTTTCCGTATTATTGTGTCCTGCCCACTTTTGCAAACACATCCCCTTCTGCTGAAAGACCTGAAGATGACTTTCCCAGTCAACTTGCACTACAAATTTCAGAGCAAACATCAGGAAGTGTATCAGGGGCAGTCAGGTGGTTAAACTCTCTTATTTCTGCAGTGCAGCCAAGCAGCAACTCACAGCAGAAATTCGAGTTGTAAAGGCAGCCCAGTGATGGGTGGAGGGAAGGAAAAGGCTTTGGGCACTCCCACGGCTGTTGGGGTGTTGATGTGCAGACGCAGCCAGGCAGATCCTCTGCTGACAAACCAGCTGGACAAGTTCAGGGGCTGGGCCCTAACCCTAAACCCTATTTACCACTGCACCTTTCCCGGCAGCCAGCAGGGTGCAGCTGCTCTGGGCAGGAGGCACAGCTACAGGATTTACTGTCCCTCCTGTCTGGAGTCCCACCCAAGTCAGGCTCCATGAAAATATTTCACCACGTGACATCAGCAAAATGGAATTGTGCTTTAGCTGTTTTATCCCCAAACCCTGTCATTCTTTCACTGCACATACAGATTACATATGTTGGCAGCACCCTCTTTTCTCACACAGGTCGTTCTGACAGAACACTCAGCTCCTCTTCCCTAAACTCCCGTCTCTCTGCGTAAAACAGTGCTCGTTACAACCACAACACCCAACAGAGAGCCCGCTTTGGGGATAAATACAGCCTACAACTGAAAGCAGTAAGCAGGGAAAAAGGTATTTAACCTCCTACAATAAACTCTGTTTGACAACTAAGAAGTGATTAAATAGCATTAGAAAACTAGCTCACATTTGCTTAGTAATAGTGCAGTAATTTACTGTTTTTTTAAGAGGGATAAGTGAGATTGGAGGTGATGTTCTTTCAGAAAACAAAACAGAACCCAGCTACGACCAGTTACAGTGCAGGATTTCTAATACCACTTTAAAGTCTGAATTCTAAAGTTCTGAAGGTCTATTTTATCAGTAACTATTTCAACCCAGCAGATGAGAAGGAGCTTTCAGAATGATATATCCTTGACAAGCTTATACTGGTGCTGAGCTTCATTGCTGGCACATTTGACGAATGACATTGCAATAGTCCTAGTTTGAGTTAACAGATCTTTGTCACTTCATGAATGCAGTGGACAAAAATCAAAGACAGATGAAGGCAGCAAAACATTAAAAACAAAAATTGGGATAAAGGATAAAAAGAAAAAGAAAAAAGAAGAAAAAAGGATGTCAATAAAAGAATATTCATGTCACTAATTTTTTTTTTAATACATGTTTTTCATAATCAGATTTAAATGAAAAAAAAGACATGTCAAACACCAACATGACAGGGCTCATGGATATGTTATATTTTACAATTAAAAAGATCAATGTTGCATATAAGGCCACTAAATTAAAACATATGAGTCATATTATATCATGTAGTACATGCAGTCTAACTGTAATGTAAATTTATATTCTGGACTTTTAGTCTTTCAC
This sequence comes from Pseudopipra pipra, assembly GCF_036250125.1. NCBI lineage: Eukaryota > Metazoa > Chordata > Aves > Passeriformes > Pipridae > Pseudopipra > Pseudopipra pipra. Next base: position 4,326,000 of record NC_087556.1, on the reverse strand, counting down.
TTTTCAACCTTCCAGTGTGAAAACTCATTAGGTCATTGAAAATAATGGCACTTCCAAAGCAATGGAGAAAATTGTAACAGCTTCAGTAAATACACCAGTGATCCTTGAAGGCATTAAATGCTTATATTAAGCACATGCTTAAGTACAAGCAAGATTAATGCTTCAGTTTCTATTGCATTTCATTCAGGTGGGGGAAAAATAGGTAATAATGAATCGTAATTTTGAAACAACTGAAAGAACAGCTTTTGATATCAGCACAAAAACCGAGGACCAGAAGAAAGATGGTGGAGGGAGAAAACTGAAAGATCAAGTTTGTGTTTCAAGGAAGTTGTATTTGTTAAACATAAAAAAAAAGATCCAACGGCAAAGCACTAGGTGAAGTTTCAGAAAGGTTCATTTTAAACGTTCTACTTGACAGTTACATTTCAGTGGCAGCTGTGTAGGAATGCAGTAAAACGTGAGGGGATGGAGTGATGAACGGAGAGAAACAGAGATGGGGCTGTACCTTTGTTCTAGTTGTTTCATAGCTGCATTAATTTGATTGGTCTTATCCTCTAATCGACTAATTATTTCACTCTTTTCTTTCATAGCATCTTCAGAAACCTGTGTTACAAAAAAGGTCAAAACTGAAGTTGGTGTATTTTGCACTGCTACCTCGTGGGGGCTTTTTCTTCAGTATCTGAAGGGGAAAACTTGCAATGACTTTGTGTTTTAATTATTTTAAGCATTCCCTTCTAAAAACCCTTGCTGACAAGTACTTAACATTCTATGCTTGGCAAATCTGTAGTTTTGTGCTCTGTGAGTGATGCTATTTTTTAAGCAAAAATGTTTCCCTTTGGTTTCCTTTCTTAGTTAATTATTTTGGAAGTCAACTTAAATTCACTGATCAGTAGCCCATTAGAACCTTACCAGTAAACAGTCAGGATGCTTAGTCCTGAAAATCACTAAGGTTCTCCTACAGATCCAAACCCCACAGACCCTCACACTGGAGAACATTCTCTTCTCATTTTTCTTTCCAGCTCTATTTATATTTCTCTTTCTCTGGTCCAGTTTCCTCACAGTGCAGGTGGAAAAGTAGGATCTTTTGTCCAGCACCTCAATTATCTTTTTGCAGCATCCTGATTTTTTTCCCCTCATTCTGCCACAGATTTGACTGGTTTCTTGTGCTGGTTTTGATAATTTATTCCATAAATCAAAGTAATGTTCTGCATTAATAATTCACTGGTAAACTTCCCCAGTGTTTTTGTTATCTGTTCACTGCACTCTGAGACCCAAATTCTCCCAAAAAGGCATTGCATTGTAACAGATTTTCTTAATTTGTTGACAGATTAAAAAAAAAATAAAAATAAAAAATTCCCCAAAATTACTTTTTTCTACTTAACACAGTCTTGTCTTCCTTTTCTTACTTGGAAAGGTCAGGTCTTCAACTCCTCACTATGTGCCTTTTGTTTTTTTAATACAAGACAGGTCAAAAAAAAGTCATTATACAGATGCACTATTACTCTCTCTCTTTCACACAGCATGTTATTAGGCCATGATCTTATCCCCACGCTCTTTTCTTCTATAAACACACCCAGTGGCTGCCTTCAGAACTTTGTGTGAAGCCATGTTTGCACAAGCAATGTTCCAAAATGTCCCACTGACCTAAGAACCGCAAGGGAACCAAACCCCAAAGGAACAGCATATTTAACTGACCAGAATGGCAATGCATTTCTCTCACTTGCTTTGTCTGCAGCAGTTTTACCTGCAGCTTTTGGTACATTTCCATGTTAATTGCTTTAACTTCATCAAGCTGCTGGCGCAGGCCGATGAGGGTATCCTGCTTCTCATGGATATCCTTCTCCAGCAACTTCATGGCAAGCTCTATCTCGTGCTTCATACTGACTTGAACCACCAGCTCATTCTCCATATCCTACGAAACACAAGCACAGTGCAACACAGACTAATAATGTAACTATGTAACACTCTATCTTGAAAAACCCCCCGGAAGCCAACTCGAGCAGAGCAGCAGCACCACTTATTTCACCCCTTCCGAAATTCTGCCCCTCTTTCATTTTGCAAATTATCCACTACATAAATGTTACACTCATATACTTAGTGACCAATGGGTTTTTTTTAACTTCAGGAGAAGACAATTCACGTGACAAAAATTACCCTGTCAGTGCCGCACAGAGTTGCCTCAGTATTAATTACAAAAACAGAACTAAAGTATTTATATTTAGCACAGATTCAGAGCATGCAGTATTGCTAACAACTTAGAATATTTTTCTTTGAGAAATTTTAGGTTTTCTCTACTATTCTTCAGCAACATTATTACAGAAATATTGATGTGCTGATTGCTCTGTTAAAAACCTCTTTTTATCACAGGCAGCAAGACTCACCTGTCGAAGCTGGGACTCCTCCCGAAGCTGCCTGCGAGCTTCACTGTACATCTCATCCAAACCCTGCCTGGAGTGTTTGTAGGTCTGAAGTTCTGCTTCAACATCCACTTTAGTTGCCTACAAAGATACAGAGAGTCTTTCTCCATCACAAGTACAGCAATTAATAGCAGAGATTCAGGGGCAACAAAATCAAGCTGATAAATGCATTATCCAAACACAGCACAGACACGGAGAGAGCTGTTCCTGCCCCGTGACCATCAGTTTCACAATGAGAATTGAGTAAAGGTAGCAAAAGGAACATCTATACTGCAGCACTGTCCTCCTTCAGTGTCAGTTGAACACACAACTGTTTCAGTACTGAGCAATCCAAATATCTGCTTAACCTGGGCTTTTACCCATCATCTTGGGAAACACGTATGAGGAGTCACAGAAGGAGCTGCAAATCACAGCTGGAAAGTCAAGTTTAGCAGTTGGACACACAATGACTCCAGATACGAGGAGACAGGCCAAAACAGACAGTCTGCCAACTAAAACACAGCCTATTTTGACAAGACTTTCACACAGTATTGTCTCCTAATAGGTCCTTTCCCTGATGAAAGTTGTTTCAGATTTGGACAAGTCACAGCTCACTTCAGGCTGAGATGTACAAACACAACATCACGATGTTAAATGTGGTGAAACCAACATACCTCTAGATGATGCTGGGTTTTCATTAAAATCAGAGTATTTTCACTCCTTAATTGATGGTTTTCTTCCTGGAGTTTAATTATATTGTTTTTAGCTATCGCTAACTGAAAAGAAAAAACAAACAAACAAACAAAAGCAAAGCAGTGTGACCACTACTGTGAGTAGAAATAAAGGGAAAAATGTTCTGATGAATGCAAGACCAAGACATCCTCTGCTCTATTCTCACCTACCAAACAGAGGATTAATTGTTTTGAAGAAAACAAAGCTCCTGGTTTCAGTCCTGAGTCACTTTCATTACACAGCAGCACAAGTATTCAAAATACTTCATTATTCCATGTCTGGCAAAGAACATGCTTTCTTTTCCTTGCTTCATTATGACTTAAAGACCCCCAGCTCCCCTTCCTCATCCTCAATTTTTTGTTTCCATTTGACTTCAAGTTCATCCAGTTTTATTCTCTTTTTTTGGACATTTTAATGTATCAAATGGAGCAATTTACATAGGAGAGCCTCCCCCAGATGAAAAGCAAACATATTTACAGAAGATGACACTTGATAACTGGGCCCTACAGTATACACATTAACATCAGAATTATAAGCCAAATGATCAAACTAGGTGAGAGCTGGGCTGAGGGTTTGTAAAGGACCCAGAATACTCTGAGAATTAACACTCAGAAACAATGTCTTCCCTCTGTGTGGATACATTACACCTCCAGTCCCTTCCACAGCTGAATTTAGAGTTTTCAATTTTCTACTTCATTAACCATTTCTCAAGCAGCTTGGACTTAAAAAAAAAAAAAAAAGATGTTGTGTCTTACAAAGATAAAACATTGGAATCTAGTCAAGCATCAAAGATAAGGAGAAATATAGGATATAAATATAAAACCAGAACTAGACAAGTCTAAAAGCTCTATATAGGCATACAGTAAACGAGTAAGAAACAATCCTTTGGCTAAAGCTGAGTAACAGAAATTGCTCGGTGAACTGCTTTCTGTCTCTCTGTAGCAACTGGTGCCATCCATTCTGGACTAGTCATCTGCACAAAATCAGACTGACAGCTGGCATTAGGAAAGGATTCTCTTCTCGTTTTGTCCAAAAGTTGGAAATTGCAATGTCACCCAGAATTAATTTCCCGATGCTACAGGCTACCTAGGCAAGCTGGCTTCAAATCCCTGCAGCTACTGCACCTTTCCTTTAGTGCAAAATAAAGGTATCTGAACCCATTATACAAAACTTACATAGAATAATACAATATATTTAGCGAAACAGCCTTTGAGAGTAAATAATACATTATACATTGCCAAAAGAAAACAATACCTCTTCGATCAGTTTAGTGTTTGATTTCTCCAGTGAATCAACCCTTGCATGGAGGCTGCTGACTGTGCTACTGAGAGAGAAAAAGAAAAAATGGTATTCAAAATTACAGCAAAACTCAGCCAACCAAGCACAAAACCTTTAATGTCAGGTACAGGGTTTAATGGTTAAGAGCTAAAAGGTCTGCTCTCGTTATCTGAGGTTTTCCTAAATATAAGAAAATTACTCTCCTTTGTTGAATATTTTTATACTTCTTTACAGTTCCCAGTGTCATCCCTGTCACTTAAACTCCTGGTTGGCTACAACTTCACACGTATTCTCTCTTTCCTTTATCCTCACAACAATATCCAAAGCATCCAAAAGACAAATGAGTTCCCTTCAAGGAAAATCCCTGTGTTTACAAAGAGTACAATCTCCATGTTATTTTCCCCTATAAAACAAAACCACTCTCCAGGTTCTCTTCCTCTAAAACACATTTCTTTTATAAAATCATTGATTTTTTTGAGATTTGTCCTGAGGTTCTCTCCTTCTTGATGCTTCGTGATTTCATTTAGGAGTCTCATCAGAATTTTATTCCCATTTATTACTCTTGTTTTTTACAGTACCAAACTACAGCCAGGCCTTTTCCATAACCTGACTGCCTATTTCTGTTTTTTACATTGCACTTCACACACAGGAAAACAAAACACCATTTCAAACCAGACTATCTCTACTCCAACAGTAACCTTATACTAACTAATGACCAAGACTACCAGCATTCAAAAATTAAAAATATGATCTACATTTCAAAAAGGGGACAAGACTAGCTGTGCTATGTACTCTACTTTGTGGGTTTGTTTGGTTTGGGGGTTTGGTTTATTGGGGGTTGTTTCCCTTTTAAGCTCTTCACACTGTTTAATTTTGTACAGTTCTCCTCAGGGAATTAAAATCACTGCTCCTGTGTTTGCACAGTACCAAACACAGTGGTGGATTTGGCTTGTTCCATCATGCAAAGTAAGGGGGAAATGCTGCTTTCCTGAAAACTGTCTCTACAGGAACCACAATCTACAAGTAGCTTCCAGCAAGCACTGAACTTAGTTTCAGCCCTAGGTGTTAAAGCTACAAACTAAAATGTTCTGAAAGGCAGAGAAACAAAAACACGTGGATTCACCCAGAACACTCAAATCCAGCTCGAATCCAGACCAAGCTCTTTGCACCTGCGAAGTTACGAACTGTGAGGACCTTCATCAGCTTTGGCCTGCTGTGTTTTGCTTCTTTGAAAAAATAAAGGTTCTGACTGCCAAAACGAAAAGCATGAAAACTCACACTTCCTGAGCCTTCCCTGGGAGAGTGTCCTTTCCTACTCCACTAAATCCTCAGCTTAAACATCAAGAACTTGCACCTCTTTCTTGGAGTTCTTTCCCAAAGCTGTGGTGCAACAGGAATTTCCCTGTAAGCCTGCCCTGACACACACACTTCTAAGTAATACTTACTTCAGTTGCCTGTTTAGTTCTTCAACATAATTCTTTTGGTCCAATATTGCAGCAATCTGAACATCTCTAAAGCAAGCACAAAATGAAACTAGCTTTAACAAAATGATGTATTGAACCAGTTACTGAAAATATGCACATCTACCATATGCAAATGTCCACCTTAACTGTGTTTTTAAAAAGAAAGGAAGCAACTTCATCTCACAGTCATGAACACATTGTGATAGCAGTAAGAGAGAAAGAAATCCAGTGCTTTAACTGCAAACAATTCCTGTACATGAAGCCTAAGAACACACACAGTCTGAAAAGAAAAAGGATGATTATTTACTCTGCCATAACTCTGTTTCTTTGAAACAATGACTAAACCCCAAGCTGAGGGCTTAGAGGTCTGCAGGTTCCTTTTCACTGCCACCCTGCAATCCTCCAATACTGTCTAGCAGGTAAAAGCAGTAGGTGATGCTGCTGGAGTTTGCTCCAGAGTGCAAATGTTCTTCCAGCTAACCAATCATACAGAACAATTTAGGATGCCATTTTGCTTGAGACTGAAATCAGAAGATTTCATTTCTAGGGAACCTGACTTATTTCTACAAAGGACAGGGCCCCACTCAAGAAATCATTTGTTAATATGCAAAATCAGAGATATTTGGTGAGGACATACCTTTCTTTACCCCCGATGTCATCATCACTCTTCAAATACACAGAGAAATCAATCACCCCAACCTAGTGGAAAGCAAAGGTACAGTTTCATATCATGCAAATAAATGTTGTTGATATTTACAGCCTTGAGATTGGTCCAGTTTCAGCTCAAAACCTGAACCATTTTAAACGAGATTCTTTTTTTTTTAAGTGTAGATTCCATATTTACTAAGAATTATGTTACACCTGAATAAAATTAACAATGTGCCATGTACCAAATTCCAAAGAAAAGATGACTTCTTCCTCTGACTGAGCTTAGCCACAAGCTTAGAGGAAACTTTCATTTAGGGAATTACCAGATACTCCACAGCCCTATCCCTGGCTGATTAGTGTTTCACATGATTCCCTGTCACAGCACACCTCCCAAACTGATGTTACCCCATGTTTTGTTTTACAATATTCCTTGTCAAAATAATACCACCTCTCCACAATTGCTGATTCCCAAGGGGGACAAATCAACTGCATTCATTTTTTTAACCTTTTCCAAATCTGAATGTAATTAATTTATTTCATAATCACTTGTAATTTAATAATATATACTATATATTTAACACTGCCACGAGTTCTGCTTCCAGCTCTATTCATGAATGTCTAACAAAAGTATTGAACCACGTTTGCTTTACCAAACCCCTTCCTTTTTGGTCTCTAGCAGCCTTTTCACAAAAGTATTTCAATTTCTCTGATCTACTGCTCTTTTCTGGAGCTCTCTTTAGCTTTTGGATACAAGTAACTTGCTAAGTCTAACATTTACTTGTTTGATACAATACAGTCAGTATCCTGTGATGGTCTTCTACTTGTTCTTTCTATGTCTTTGCTAAAAAGTCTCTTCTCCGAAAGCTTTTTTAAAATGTATTTTGTTTCTTAAAGCCAAGCACTACCTCTATTAAAAAAAAAGTAAAATGTTCTCTCTATAAAAGTTGCTTTATTTTAGTTCTCCATGTGTGCACACACACATTTCACCACTGAACAGCATTCTTTTAACACACCAAAACTGCTCCTGGCTGCGACTTCCATCAACCTCCAAAAGTTTTGTCTTTCTGCTCAACACAACTTGCTGCTTCTGGCTTCTCTGCGAAGGTGCCTTATTTATACCACTCTTCACTAACAGAATTACTCTGGACACTTTATAAATGTCACATCTGGACAAGTTGCAAACAGAATCTCATCTGCACAGCCACTTCTACCTTCTCAAATGAAGCTTTACCTCCCCTCACACAGCAAGGCCACCAAGTGACCCAGAGGTGCAGCTGGTAACGGGTTTGGGGATTTACAGTACAGGCATTTCATTCTCAATACCAAGAGCAAGTTGGTAAGTTTTTTTATAATTACAGGCCTTCCAGTGTTAGATCTTCTTTTACACAAGATGGGTGTCTAAAACTAATATTAGATGGTAACCAGAACAAACAATCAAGGACAAGTTAACCCTTTGATCCAACAACACACATATCCAGTTAGCTATAAGTTTTCTTTCCCAGAGGAATTGTTTTTCATCAAATCTGTGCTGCAATACGGCAATAATCACTTAAACTATTAAGATTCTTTCCACAAAGAAGCTGAAAAAAATCCTGAGGACTGAACACAGTCTACATTTATTGGCAAATACTTGTGCATCTGCCTTCAAGAGAATGTGTTAAGATTTTCTTGGAAAAGATTGAAGTTCAAAGTCAAAGCTCATTGCAAAGCAGAAAGAATTCCAAGTCTTGTTTTGAAGACTGAAAGTAGTCCCACCTCTCATAAGGTTGTTATGCAAAGAGAGTTTTTGTTCCAGGTCCTTGTATCATTCCTATTATGTTCCAGAAAGGCAATAAATGAACCAAGCAGGATAAACTGATCAGGGAATATCCTCCAGAGGAGAAGGATGAGTTACACAGTGAGGATGGAAACAACTCTGCCTTGCTACTATTGCATCCATGTGATGACAAAGCATAACCCTGCACCCTTACACTCTGACAATCACCACCATCCAAAGGCCTGACCCACCTGATATGAGGTTAATTCAACAGCCCCATGGCCCCAGGAGCTGGATCATCACACCCTGAACAGTCTCTAGTAAGATTTCTAACAAATCACAACTCCATAGTAAAAAAATTCACTGGACATAAACATCCTATGGATTGCACATACATTCCTTTACCTGTGTTGACTTACTTGTGAATCCAGGTCTTCTCCCTTCACACACAGGTTGGCATCTATCACATTTAACCCAACCAACAGCCCAACAATTACTGCTCCTTCTTCCTCCATCATCAGTGCGTGATACTCATAAAATTCACTGTTAAAGAAGAAAATTGCATCTTATTGGTGTATTCCCTATATATACATCCAATAAATTAATAATAAGTGACATACAAATTTGAATTGTTTCTCTTACTGTAGCCTTCCTACAACATCCTTCAAGATGAACTGGGCCTGCCCATACTTTCACCTCATAAATATTTAAAAAATTCCAAGTGCGTGGTTTGTATCAGAGGCTATTATAAACTAAGATACTCCCTTTGGCTCCAGAAATCTGAGCCACAAGTTGCTGGATGGTTGGGATGGCTGAGGGCAAGGTTTTATTTGCCTTAAAAAACAAACTAAACCAAACCAGAAAAGGCTCTTCTGTACACATTTGCTATCAGCCATTTTTGAACAGGATACTACAACAGATGGATGTCTGGCCACACTGACTCAGACAACTCTTATGCTGTTAAGAAGCACTGCAATGCAAGGCAAAAGAAGAATGGTAAAAAAATTACCTTGTGTGAAAATATGACTGGACTTTAATTAATACATGCTTGAAATTCAAGAAGCCAAGGATGAGATTAAATTTGTAAAAGGCAAACATAAAGGGCTGAAATGCTAAAAAGGTTCTTAAAATAAAAATACTTCACTAAACGACAGCACACCAGCACCTTCTCCTCCTTGTACTTTTCAAAGAAAGTTTTAGATTCTATATGACAAACTGTGTTTTCAATGGAAAAGTCCACAGCTATTGAACAGCAAAACGACATCCTGACACAGCAGCACTAGCTAGGCATACAAAACTAGTCTGAAAAATATGGACAGCTTATAGCACTGAAAATCAGATGAACTCCAGAGGTTTTTAGACCTTATTCTGCGTGGTGGAGGAATGCATAATTGTGGGTTTTTTTAAGGAGACTAACCCTCTAAAAAGAAGTTCAAAACCAAAATCTAATGGGTTGTTTACCTGAGGAGATCTCTCTGGATGATCAAACAGCGAAGATAATCGGCCATTTTCTTTTGCATCAGTGCCAACCGCAGCCAGGCCCGGGCACGGCCCAGCGGCGTCCTGAAACAAAGGGCATCAACACAAACGGCCCCAAATTAACAATATATTGATTAATTCATGGTCTGTAACATCTTATTGGTATTCTGGTAGAGCAACTGGTATTTCTGGAGCGGTATTTTAAACTGTTGAGCATGACAGTCTGGGAAGCCACAATGCCCAGGCTTTGACTCCCAGCTTTGGGGTAACAGAAAAATTTTCATCTACTCAGCTGAGCTCGGGAGCAGATCCTGGAAAGAACAGGACTAGAGAAAACACAAAAGCCTGATAATCTTGAAAGTCCTGTTTTCTGCTGAAGTAAAATGTTTGCAACAGTTCAGGCTCCTTTCTGCAATTTGTTTAAAAAGTTTTCAGAGGAACTGCAAGAAGAGTAACAGAATGCCCATCACAACTCCCCGTGCCAGCCTGCCTTCCCAATCCTGTTCTCTGGGTCTGAACACGGACTGAATTGTAGCTTTAACTCACACTTGTGTACAAATTCTGTGCCTTCTTAGGAAAGCAAGGCAAAAACGGTGAAAATGTATGTAAAGGGCAAACATGAATATCCAACAAATTAAACCTGGACCTTTAGCTCTTCCTCTCCTAGTGTCTGCACACTTAGAAGTGGTAGGCACATAAACGCAAAAAACACAAGCTGTATCTGGATAGCAGGAGAATAACATGCTTGGCAAAGGGTATTATTTCATCTGGCCCAAGAACAAATAATTTATATGCCTAAGTACTTTAGATGAGTTCTAAAGCTACACATTATAACCCTTACACTGCCACATCCCAATCACATAAACAAACCCTTTTGGAATTTCATGTGCAGCCAATTATCAAGTTATATACAAAAGCAGAGTGCAGTGGAATGGGAGGAGATTGTAGCTTACAGCATAAATTTATATTTGAGTAGGACCCTGCACACAAGAATATGAAAAGCTGCCCAATTCTTTCCTCTCTGGTCTGTCACCTTTCAGTTTTACACAGCCTTTGCTGACTGCACTCAGTGTTTGCTGCAGTTCTAGACTGCAGAGGCATTGACACACAACCTGCTCCTTTTTGCACCGTTGTTGTCCACCGTTCAGGAAACTTTTCTCCCAGAATCATCAGAAAAGAACACAGAAACACTACTTTTTTGGCTGGTTTGTACAGAACAAGCAAAGCTAGCATGACTCCCCTGTGCTCCCCCCAGTATCAAAGCTAGCTGTTCAAAGTCTTAATATGAAATGAAATCATGAGACACCCGTAAATTCTTAATCAGGTCCTTTACTTTCCTGTATTTTTCCCAGTAGTACTTACTTAAGGCCAGGCAAATCTCTGACACTTGCTGCTATTTCCTCAGCTTCTGGATATAATTTCTCCACAAGTTCCAGAGGACCCCAGATGGTTTTATTGTAACTTAGAAAGGATTTTCTTACTATGAAAAGAAAAATTAAGTAACTGAATTAATTTAAATCACTGCAGTAGCTTTCTTCCTACTAGCTGTTGTGTAAAAGGGTTAACTGCTGAGTCTAGGCTTCCAAATAACTCCTAACTTCCACACTGGTCAGCTCACCAGTATCCAAAGCCAACTTCCCACTTACTTTGTTGGGAATGTAAAATTGATGTGCTAGAACAAAATAATATAAAAAGGATGTCTAGCTAAAAATATATACTAAATACATACATGCAGTCGAGGTAATCCCTGGACAACTTACAACAAATGGTATAGAAAAGAAAAAGTTGGGAAACGTGGAAATACATGTGGCAAAGAATTAATGATATTATTAGTTATAAAAGCTGACAATTTACATATTTTTCAATTCTTAATGCAACATAAGACGCTTTTTTTTACCTAATTCAAGAAAGAAAGGAAGACAAATGACACATTTGGGATGAGAAATATGCAGGTAGAGCCATTACCACACCTTTCAAGCCGTGCTTGAGGCAGTGCTCCATGACAACGAAGAACTGCTGCAGAGGGGGGTAGTCGGAATCCAGAGTGCGGCCAAAGCTCAGTGCTGACTCAATGAGGCCTTTGATACTCAGTTTAGCCATATTCAATAAGTTTGCTCTTTCTACAGCTGTAGGGTCCTTTACAGCTAGAGACAAGAGAGAGAAAAACGTGATGGTTCAAGTCTTAGGAGAGAGGCAGAGTAATGAGGCCTGGCCACCTCGTTCAGACCCCAACCTGGGTGAACTCCCAGGAAGGACTCAAGAAGTGCTGCAAAGCACCACCTTAGGGAAAAGCACCCACTCCGAGTCAGAGAAAAGTACCCACTGCAACAAACGTTCTTATTGAAATGTCAGTTTAGGTACCATGCTGTGCCAGCCAGTAAGTGCAGATTAACACAGGCACCACTGCTGCACCCCAAACTCTGTTGCAGGACTGCCATCAGTGCTCCCCCCATGGCACCAAAGCAGCATTCCTACTAATGTATGTATTTATCTCGTGTACTGTAGTCTACTTACAGAAGCAGGCATCCTACTTCTTATCTACAATCACTTACTAATTAATTAACTTTAATTTCACAGTGACACAAACCTTCCTTCTTAGGCTGCACAGAGTCTCAGCCACTAAACAAGGAGCAGTTTCAGGAAAATGTTACATATTACATACGGAAAATTCAGTTTCTCATCTAGCCACAAAGTATTTGCTACACAGGAAAGCTTAAGAATTAAAGGGTTTGCTTTAAATTAAAGTTTTTTGCAAACTTTACAAAGTATACACTACAAAAATACGTTTGGGGATTAAATCTAGTCCATGAAAAACCTACAGCTTTTTACACTCATCTTAGTCTGACAGAATGGACAAGATTCCTCTTCGTAGAGCTCCTGCTACTGAAATCAGTGTTCAGGAAATTCTTAGTTTATTTTCATTTGTAGTGAAGCAGTTTAAACAGTCAGATTAGCCTCTGTTTTGTCAAACTAAAACACAGACCAAACAACCCTCTGTTAATTCACCATGATCAAAGTAACTGGGAAAGAAGCAAAAAGAGTTGCTGATTTACTGTTTAATTAAATCCAAAAAATGAAGCAAAAATCCAAACACATCTCATCTGAGACATAGATGTCAGAATATCTAGAAAGATATGTGTTTTAGAAAAAATGTGAGCCTGTTCCTCTGCAAATCTCAGTACTGGTATATATCTGTTTGCACATCAGAAAGCACAAAAACCATCATAACAAATGGATATTTTCTCAGTTCCTCAACAGCAGGGGAATGATTTCTTTCATTTCCTGCATACCACAGCTTTAGGTATTTAGGTATTAGTTATTAGAAACTTAGGAAATTACTTTCTAATATTATGTTTTCCTACCTGCCTTCCAAATACCCAACTACTCTACTACCGTCCAGTATAACCTATTCCTAGGAAAAAACCAAATCACTGAGATGACTTACCTGAGACAACCTTAAAAACTCCTTTTATAGTCCCCCGATTCACCATACCTCAACAGAAAACCCCAGAAGACACCAGGAAACCATGAGACAGTGTTCTGGCACAAATGTGCCCAGCTGGCAGGGACAGCTCCCTGCTTTTTCTCCTGCCTCTCTGCTCATTCAGTGCCAGGACTGACAGACCCTGCAGGATCAGCACAGGGTGCCTGGCTGTGGCAGGTGAGACTTGCAACAAGAGGAGCCTTTCTGTGGGTAAGGCAGACTTCCTGCTGCTTTATTAGGTCTGCTATGGACAGTACTAAACACAAGTGTTAGCGTAGGAAACGCCTTGCTTGCTGCAGCCTTCAGGTGGATAGCTCTCCCTTGCTGCATACCCTCTTTATTGCCCAAAGCCATCGTACCAATTCCTTTTTCAGGTGACCTCATTTTGACTTTTGGAGCTGATCCTGCCCACAGACAAGACTCTCGTATCCAGTGTCCTTTTAACTGTCAGCCCTCTCGTCTGCTTCTTCCGAGGTAAAATGCATTTTAGGTCTGTTTTAAAGCATGGTCTAGCCGCATATAGCTATTTTATTTCACCCGCTTCTAAATAAATAAATAAACAAATAAATAAATAAAATATTTAGCATTTAACGTGGCGTGTAAAATCCTAAATGCTAACTGCTGCTCAGGTACCGTACGGGGTGCGGCACAAACAGCAGAAGGAGCTCTGAGGGCTCCCCTCAGCCCCGAAGGCGCTGTTTGCCGCTGGCCCTGCTGTTCGGCATCACCAGGGCCGTGGCGCAGGGCACGATGTTCCTGCCGTCCGGACGGGCAGCCGCGGGCTGAGCGGGGTCTGGCTGCGGCAGCGGGCGGAACGCGAGCCCGTCGCTCCCGGCAGAGCCCCCGCACGGCACCCGCAGCCCCAGGGACCGCGCGGCACCGCACCCTGAGCCCACGCCGGCCCCGCTCCGGCCCCGGCGGTCACCCCTGCCCTGCTCCCCCCGCCCGGCCCCGCGGGCCCCGCGGCCCCCGCCCCGGCCGGCCCCGCTCCCGCTCCCGGCGCCGCAGCCGCGCTCACCCATGGCCGGAGAGGAGGAGCCGCCGCAGCCGCTCCCTGCGGGCCCGCGGCCCCGCCCGCCCCGCACGGCGCCCCCGGCGGCGGGAGGACCCGCCCCTATCGCCCTGTCGCGACAGATCCCCCCAGCCCGGGCAGGGGGCGTCAGCAAGAGAGCCAGGGCAGGCTGCGGCACACGAGGCCTCTGACATCAGCTAAGCACAATAAGCAGCACGAACCTGAGCCTTCCCTACCCCTCTCGCCGCTGAAAGCTTCAATCCCTAACATTTATTCCAAATGATAATTCTCTAACGCCGGAAAACGTGTATCAGAACAAGTAGGAGTAGTATTCCAGAAAAAAAAAAAATCTTTGAGTTTAGCACCTTAGAACACAGTACGGTGGTAATAAAAGGTAGTATTTAAAAAAAGTCAGGTTTTGGGGTTTAATTTAAAAAGGCCTAAAACATTAATATCACCAGAAAAAAAAACCACAACAACAACAACCACAACAACAACAACCAAATAAAAAAAAACCACACTGAGGCATTAAACACAAAGCATTTCTGTCACACCCAGATGGGATCTCAGTTTGTGTTTACTGCACCCTGAGCACTACAATTTGCTTTGCTTAATAATTGTTCTAAATCCTGATCTTTCCCCTCCTTAGACAAGGCTAATCAGAAAGCTGTAGAACAAAAAGGTGTCCTTTACTTTGCTCAGCTTCAGAGATTGCACACAAAACTGCACAGAGAAAACGGGCCTGCAAGGAAGGACCAAAGGACAAGGGCAGCACAGGCCTGGAACAGCCCACGGGGACAGGCACACTCTTTGATTGATTGATTGATTGATAGATAGATAGATAGATAGATAGATAGATAGATAGATAGATGATAGATAGATGATAGATAGATGATAGATAGATGATTGATAGATAGATAGATAGATAGATAGATAGATAGATAGATAGATAGATAGATAGATAGATAGATAGATAGATAGATATGCACACATTCACTACATATATTCAGAGTGTTTTAGAGCATCAAATCTCAATTTTGTTGGAGAATACCAGACCAAAACATGGTTTCATCTGTAGATCACTCCTCGATCTAAGTTTTACCATGCAAAAAGAAGGAAGGATGCATTTTATAAGTAGATAAGGAAATGTTCTTGTGCTCAAATTTCTTTATAAATCTTTTAGTAGCATGCGGACCATTTCCTGGATAAGCAGAACTTGGTGTAAGAAAATATATTAGCTAAGTCTTAGTGTTTTGTACATGTAGATCCTAAATATAGAAAGAAAAACTCTTCTAAACCAGTATATGTTGTTCTGAAATTGCTACTATAATGAACAGTGTATTTTACCGTATTTCTTCCATCTTATGGAAGTCACAGAGCACGGACACAGTTGATGCAACATGTATTTTCACCAGAAAAAGGAGGATATCCTGTCAGATACTAAAATGATATTGAACTGTTAAAAATATCTGTATTATATAAAGCACAGTATTAACAAAGTTTAAACAACTGTAATGAAACAAACAGCAAACTTTTATTATTTCAAGCATTATGAAAGGTCAGGGAGCAGTGTAAGAGAGTGAAAATGCCCACATTTAATAAGTTTGTCTCCATCTGTATGCACACAGCTACTTGACATTGATCCCAGAGAAAACAAATACTGATTCTGAAGAATCAAGAAAATTGATGTTTCCAACAGCAATCTTGGAAAGAAACTTTTCAGTCTCTTTAGTCTAGAATATGAGGTAGCATAAAGACTACAGATGTCTCAAGTAAACAGTGTTTGCTATTATCATATCCAATATGAATATTCATATCTGTAAAAAAAAATAGAACCTGAGCATGTAAACTTCTCAGTCAGCAAGCTGCAGCTCTGGCTCTCTTTCTTGGGAAAGTTTTGTTTTGAAGACTACAGATCAGACAAACTGAAAACAGAGTTTTACTAGGAAGCATTTCACTTCAGACTGATCTGCTGAACACAGTTAACAACAGGGAATTAAGTCAATCAGCATCACATTTCTCCCTGATGTGTGCAAAATCAAGCGATTAGAAAAGTCATCAAGGGATCTTCGTGAGAGAGATTAATTACATTATGTATATAAATATAAAACACTTCGGTATTTTAAAAAACAGGAGTAGAGTTTAAAGAAGAATGTGAGGCTTTGATGATGACAAAGACGTTTTTCCTATTTTTGTTCCAAACAGCACAACCCAGCACCTTAATTGGGAATTCCAGTAAATGGAATCACTGTATGTAAACTGCATTTTCAAGTCTTTAGAACCAAAGCAAAAGAAAAGATACAAATGGCTGTAAAGCTTCCCATCTTCACGCTCATAAGATGTTACACTTGTGGATACTTTCATGAGCCCCGGCTGGAAGATTGAAGATGTAGCAAGTTAAGGAAGCATTATGACAACATATCACATTCCCCAAATCTGTTTGAATATGTATTGGGGTTTGCAAAGAAAGAAGCTAACAAGGTTATTTCCTGTTTAAATAGGAGATGGAAACAGCCATAGCTAAAGCTTACTCAGTACAATGCCAGAGAGAAATGAAAAATGAACAAGTCACCTGAAAGTGAACCTATTTTCCTTTCCAGCAAGACTATCCATGAAGCAGATGTGTTGAAGTGCATGGTACTTCTGAAGAAAGCAATCACACTAAGATGCCAAGAAAATAGGATGGTCACGGAAAAGAATGCAAGAGCATCAAAACCCAGAAATTCAGGCCTCAAAATTAAAAAATTACATCGAAGTTGATTTGCAAATCAGCATGGACTTTTTTCTATTTCTTCATCTCGAGTATACTTCTGGCAAGTTTAATTAGCACATTTTGTGCTGTGTGGCAAATCACTGTTAAAAACACAAGCTAAATAATCCAAGATCTTCCCATCCTTACCTCAAAACTCAGTAAGTCAATCTTACCTTTCCCCTTTCCCAAATCAGGGTGCAGAAAAAGGATATCATTGCGTGGGACTGCAGGTGGCAGAGGAGCTTCTCCAGGGGAGGATAGTAGCTCAGGGATGGAACACAGCCCACCATGACCAGCTTGTGCTTGGCTCTCGTGATGGCAACATTCAGGCGCCGCCAGTCCTTCAGGAGGTTGCCAAGCTGTCAGATAAATGGAACTTGCTTTTATTTGTCCTATTTAATGTAGATAAAACACTCATTTTCAAAAGGCATCTGACTACTACAATTGACTGGCACAAAGGTAGTATGACCAACTTACATTTTCATCATTGCTGTTCCTAACAAAAGACACGATTATGATACTTTTGTCTCTTCCTTGGTATTTGTCGACCGTGTTGACTTCCACTCTGTTCTCCTTCAGTTTTGCCATCAAATCAGTGATTGTTTTTAACTGGTGTCTGTAGGGTGATATGATGCCAATGTCTGAAGGCTTGCAGCCAGCCTGAATGGAGCAGGAACAGAAGAAAAAAGCTGTCACTGCAGTTGGCTTGGGAAACTCATCGCCATCACAAAACCCTCAAGGATTTCTTTAATTTATTTTTTTTTAAACAGTGTTGCAAGATATTGTGTCTACACTAAGTCATCAATGGAACTATAGGTGTGACTGGTATTACTAAAGAAAACAGAAAACCTGAGTTACTGCAAGATCCCAAGCTTTGTCCTAACTTAGCACAAAGACAGATATTCAGGAAAGCCTCATTTTTCTTTCTTTGTCAAACTGTGAGGTGAACATTGAGAACTCCTAGTCTGTATTACTGGATGAAATAAGGAAGAAACACAAATCCTCTCCCATCCCTCCCAAAGAAGGAGCAATCTCTTAAAAGAATTTGGCATCCAGCTGATTTATTTACATCCTAAATCCAGCCAGGCAAGGGACAGGGAAGGGAATGCAGCAGGCTCCTCACTGTACTGATATGCAGTCAACCCTCGATTTATCCTTAAGATTATCCCTCAAAGAATAACCCAAAACATAGGAGGTGCCATTACTATAGCAATGTAAGAGTCATTAGTTATAAAGCTGCCCCTCCAAACAATGCACTAAAGTGAGAGTTACCTTAATAAATAAGGATGTGAGAAAGAGCACTATTTTAGCTTCTGTCACATTACTTACGCCACCTTTTTCTGCATGTTCTGGTGCTGGGACCTTTAAAAATATAAACAGGACATAATTACTTTTGCAGGCTATAACAGCGTACTGTATTCTGATCCCTTACTCATCATATCATATGTGGGTTTATACTAATAGTTTTAACTTAAAAAATAAGGCTAAGTGCTAAATTTTACGAATCAGAAGAGCCTGTACTGTAAAGTAACTAAAGAATGCTGCATTTGCAAAACAAGTTGGAACAAACTGCTGAAATGAGTTTCTAGAACGAGTTTGCATCTTAAGAAACTGCCAAACCTTAACGCTCTGACTTTACAGCTCACACATTATAAATCAAAAGACTTAGAGGGTAAGAGAGAAAATTACATTTTACATGGGATTTTTCTTTTAATGCTCTCCATACAGCAATATTTACAGTGACTTTTCTCCAGTTTTTTACATGTGTGAAAGCCTACATTTAAAACTAAAGCAAGAACTATCCAAAATGGTGGTCTTGAACTCCTGATCTTTTAAGAGAGCATTCACTGAATTCACCATTTCTTAACTATTAACTCCCTTTTCCTACACCTTGTATGAACGAATGAGGCCAAGAAGCCAAGAACAAGCTCAGAATGTCAACTCTTGTCATTGTGGTATCACAGTTCTGCAATTTATTCTCCTTGCTCAGCTTGTGCCTTCTCTAAAGCTGAATTATCAACAGCAAGAACTGATGGTGTCCATCCAGTAAACTGGGGTCAAGCAGACCTCTTTATTTGCAAAGAGTATAAAATTGAACAGACACTAAACTGTTTTCCAGCTCCAAATTCCATTTGCTACTTTTACTCATTTCCCGCCATTTTCTACTATAACCATTTCACTATTTTATACTGACATAAGTCATGTTTTCTTAGATGCCACTTTTAACATGTCCATCCTGTTCCGTTTCCCTTCTCAATTTTGAGGACAGCATTGCCACCGAAAATGGAAGGTGGTGTAGTGTAACTTAAAGCAGCACTCTCAGAGTTGTATTACAACTGGTTTTACCTTTTTTTTTTTGGAACTCAGTATTTTGAAAATGTCACATCTAAGAAGCCTCCAAACTCCACGTGCTCAGAGTTTTCTCCAAGCAGAAAAGCACTGTTTTACTGAACAGTTGGTTTCTCTCCACAGTAGCATTAATGTAGCCAAAAACTACACAAAAATTATTTGAAGGAAAGAAGTTCTAAAAGCCAGGTCATGCTTATGATAACACATGCTTACATTTGTATTTCTCATGTTCACAAAGTGCACCAACAGAACCCCCGATAAAACCAACTTTGGCCTAGAATTTCTCAGGAAACTTGCCCTAAATCAAGGATGTAATTTTTCAGTCTCCAGGCCCAAGCTGTCAGAAGTGCAGATGCACACAGGGCTTGGCAGAAAAGAAACAAATAGATTTCCCATTACTGTCACAAACACCTTGCATTATTACACAGTAAACAATAAAGGGTTTTTTTAGTTTTTTTAAAAAAGCAAGCATAATAAATGGAAGCTTCCTGCTGGTATCATGGTGTTTTTTGCTCTCCTTTCTCCCTGTTTGTATCCCCCCAGTATATTTCTTCATAAGCTTTTCTTGGTTATATTAAAAATACACAGGGGAAAAAAAAACACTATAAAGCCAAGGAAATACTGGTTTTGTTTGGTCTTGTATTCAGAGGGGGCTTTTCCATTTCTCCCCTCTCACCATGACCACCCCAACAGATGGAGTTTTGACACCAAGTCCAAAAGGAGAAATGATATTATAGCCCCATGTCTGAACAAACCCAAGAATATTTTGGCAAGAGAAACTTTCCTCCTGTTTCTACAAACAGAACAGCTGTCTTACACTCAAGATGGGCTTTCTAGGAAAAAAAAAATTCAGAATGGAACAGAAGCTCTGGCTTCCCCATTACCAATTTCTCTCTGACCACCAGACGAACAGTGTACCAGCCAGTGTCCTCTTAACAAGTCTCTTTCCTGGGACCAACTGTCTGCTTTCCTGGGAAAGGCACTGCAGCTAGGGAGGCATTCCTGTCCCTGTTTAGTTTAGGCATTTTTAGAAATTTCTCTAAGTCATCAAAGTAAACACTGTTTCTTTTTAGGTCATTGAAGAGATTCTAATAGAATTGTCATAAAAAAATATAGGAATCCTGTAGAATGTTGTAGACAGCACAGGGAGGTTGGAGAGTTTTACCCAGAGTCAGCACAAAAGATTGAATCAGCTGATTCAATTATTGGCAAAACACAGTATTAATAGGAATCAACAGAAAACCTGCTAAGGAAGGAAGGAAGACTCAAATCTTCATAATTCAATCACCAACTATAGTGACAAGTACTAGAGACCACAAATATGTACTAATTTATTAATCTTTTTCTACATGTATTTAAATTCCTCCTCATTGTTCCTAGTCAGCTTCTTTGCAGAATTTTTATCTACTCTTGAGTTTTAATTTTCCAGCAAAAATTGGTGTCCTCATGAAAGGGCATGTCTAAACCAACTTACTCCTCCCTTACACTTCAGCATATAGAAAGTCTCCAAAATTCCATGGAGAATTATAGCTATTCCTGCCACAGGCTACACACTTTGAGCTACACTGGACATGAGAACAAAGTCTACAGTACTTTCCATATTTTCTGAAATTTTACCTGAATTAAACATTTCAGCTGTTCCCAGATGTGATGGTTCCAGCAGCAGCTGACAGCTACACCACCACCATTTGTGTGTGCTGCACATTTTCCATGGAACCAGAAAATCATTCTCTGAAGTTCCCTATTTTACCCTACCTAAGGTGTATCGAGTTTTACATGTTGACTGTGTTGAGAACTTGCATCAAAATACAATGCTGAAAGAACATAATGAACTTTACCTTCTCTGTGTTCAGAAAACACACAGGTGTGTCTGGATCAAGTACTTCTTTCAGCCACGTTTTTGAAGCATCCACAAGGTCCAGTTTCAATTTTTTTAGGTTGGGCAAGTTAACAGTGGCATTTGACACCTTCTCTGAGCCACATTCCAGTTTGCCTTCATACACTAACATGTTACTCAGTGACATAATCTTACTAAAGATTTAAAAAAACAAGAAAAGGGATAAAAATCTTGCCCTTTCAATCCCACATTAAAAACACAGCGTAATAAATAAAAGTTTAAATTACCTATTCATTCTGTATTGCACAGTTAACTGGACAACAGCATTCTGGTTTTGTTCCAGCCTTTTAAATAAGCTTTCACTCATGCCAAGATCTCTGTTACAACACAAACACAAAACCCAAAAGTGTGTCAGTCAGAACACTGCAAGAGCCTTCCCAGAATTCATTACTAGTCACTGTCCAGCAGCATTTTATCTTACCTTGCTTCTGCATTCAGCACAAGTGGAGGCAGCTGCTGATGATCCCCCACCAGCACAAACCTTTTGGAGCAGAACAGTGGGCCCAGGCAGATGAGCTGGCTTATTTGGGAAGCTTCATCAACTATACAGAAATCAAATTGCTTCTGAACAAAGACAGGGTGATTTACTCCCATGCAAGACGTTGCCACCACTGGCTGAAAATTGAGACACACTTTAAGGATAAGGTACATTTTATATCCTTTAGTACTATGTTTTCCAGGTTAAAAGAAAAAATATTTCCCCTTAAACTAAACAGCTTGACATCTTCTTGCATCAATTGCAAGTGACAAACAAAGCCAGCTTTAGAGCAGACTGTAGCAAATAACCCATTCCTGCCATGTGTTCAGTGATGCCAAGTTCTCTGCCTGTACAATTCATGGAGGGTGCTGAAGTGACTCGTGTAACAAGATCTCAGAGAAAAGCACTGGGGTGTTTGGGACTTATTACTTACAATGAAAAGTTACTTTGTGTGGACATTAACAGGCTGAAAGTTGAGAAGCATTGTCTATGCTGGTCATTATCAGCTATAAACAAATTGAAGCCATGCAGAGATTGAGTATCTTTTCCAGCTCAGATTTCTTACAGGAGTTCACACCTTTGGGATGAGTTCTCCTCTGCAGCATCCGAACATAAAATCCTGACGTGATTATCTTTAATAATTTGCAGCAAAACCCACTTTTCTCACCTGACTATTATAGACCTCTTCCAAGTCTGTCACAGATTTAATTGATTTGGACCTGCAAATTTCTTCTTCTGTATATTTCTGAATATCTGGATGGACCTTCTGAGCTCGCCCCAGGCGCAGAAAACCAACTTTGAATTTGGCCAACTTGAGCAGGATGTTGTCCACAGCCGTGTGTGTAAAACTAGTCAGAAGAACACTGAAGCCACAAGCAGAAAGAATTCTCACCTAATGAGTGGCAAAGGGAAGGGAAAGAAAAGTTATTAGTTCTCTATGAGAATAGGCAGTCCCATGTTTGACAAGGCAAAAAGCACAAGAGGTTCTGGAGAGAGCCAATAATGAGCTCAATTTGCTGGCTTCCCAAGGAGTCCCTTTTTTGAGCTGTAGCTCAGGATTTGAGGACTTGCTGATATCTGGAGCCAAAGAATTTTAACACTAAATTTTAACACTAAAGCATCACAGAAGTGATTAAATATCACACTTCAATCTCCTCCCTCCCACACATACTCCTACACAGGCAAGAGACAATCCCACACCACAAAATACAGGTTTAGTTCTACCAAATATAGGTTTTTAAGTAAAAAGAAGTGTATTTTCTTCTTTTAATCTAACAGTATCTATATAATTTCAGTCATGACAGCTAATTTTTGGACACTACAGTTCATTTAATGCTGTCCTCTAAATCTCAAAAAGAAAATTAAAATCAAGGTACATGATCTTACTAGAGCACATATTGTAGTTGTTTTTCCTGTTCCAGGCATACCCACAATAAGTGTGTAGTCTTTTGAAAGTAGCACTTGTTTCATTGCCTGTTTCTGAGGCTTATTTAGACCTTTGAGGAGAAAAATCAAAACTAAATTAGTACACTTCATCATAATTGTAACAATTACTAAAGTTAAAGCAAAACTATAATTTCCTCTTCTGCTAAAGCCCTTAATAAAGACAAGAACTGAGCAAAGTCTGTAGGTTCTAATGAAGATATGACATTAAACATGATACACAAGATAAGTAGTAAAGGGCCTGCACTACAATCCTAGAAAGAAGGAACTGAAGGCATTTTTATTTTTAGACCTTTTCGTGACTTTTTTTTTTTTTTCTAATATCCTAAATGACCACCTCCATATATTGTGTATGGGTAGTTGTGTTTGATCAGGTCTTCCTGTGACTAAATTAGTCTTCAGCTAGCTGGAAGACATGCAAGACAAGAACTTGGTTTAATAAGCAGAAAACTACCACTGGGCCCCAAAGGAGGAAAAATCACTTATATTCAGCATGATAAACACTTTGGCTATAGAGACTACTAAACAGAGGAGTAGAAAGTCCTTTGTACCCTTTAAAATATTAGCAACAGTTTCCTTTGCCTCTGGAGGAAGGACAGAGCTCAAGTGCTGAATGAAACGTGGTTTCTGGAAGTCAATTATCAAGTTGCGGAGCCTTTCACTGTGGATAAAAGCAAAACAAAACAAGAGTTGCAAGAAGAGTTACCAGTTAAGAAACTTTATCTGAAAAGATTGAAAGTGTAAAATTAATTTGGTTTTTCATACCTGACTGGAGAATCTTTCATCAATTTAGAAAGATTTTCAAAAGGGACTCCTATACCAAAATCTCCCTCTTCATGATCCAACCTAAATACGGTGTTCTTGGGGAGCTTTGACAAATTCCTGAAGGATGACATAACATGGATAAAATAATTCAGCAGTGTGTTCATGATGAAAGACTTGTTCAATGGTATCTTCCAGAGATCCCAGAGTGAAACATTAGCTAATAAAGATACACTATTAGCTGATCTAAGTAAAACATGCTCACAGCCCAATTTAATGACAATATAGACTGAATAATGAAAGTTATGGATATTACTGTATCCATATGACTGTCTCATGTTGGAGATGTGAATAAATGGAGTTTAAACCTGTTTTTGTGTTAAATCAACAGGCATATCCATTGACCAAGTACTGACATTTTCCATCAGGAGAAGAGAATTTCTGAAGGGTGCCCCAAGCCCAGCAAGAAGAGTTAGAACAAGTCACAGGTTTTTGGACACTTAGAAGTGCCCCTCCTGAAGCCAGGACCACAGTGTTTTCAAAGAGGTATTTTTCTTTTTGTCCTATTACCTGCCCAACAAACAGGAGACTTTTGTTCCACTGACTTCTCTAACATAGCCAGTAGCCAAACCAAGTAAACCCTTTTCCTCTCCACTCACAACCACTCGATCACCAACCAACAGGTTTGTTCCAGGTATGGCACCATTTCTGCGTTGAAAAAAATGTAGGTACTGTCCCTCGGAAATCTCACGTACTTCGTCCACTCTGATCAAGTTTCCAACACAATCTCCAGCCTTCTCTCTGAATATATGAGAAAAAGCAGCAAATAACAACCCAAACACAATCAGAACTGGGAAGACTAATCAGTCACTTGACAAATTGTCATTGTGCCAAGTAAACCTTCAGAAACAGCACCATGGACTGGGATCAGTCAGCACCAGCCTCAGCCCACAGAGACACAAATAGAATTACACTTGTGCTTCTTAAGGCTGAGGCTGCAATTTGCTGCTTTCCCGTGTGTGACTTAACAACAACCACCAAACAAACACAATAGTGCAAACACAAAACCTGTAAATTCATTAGGTTAATGTCTCCATTAGGTCACATCTCAAAAAATCCACCTATGCAAGTAGCATATTTGAGTGCTTCTAACAGCACTAGAAAACATCTAGCTTTGCTGGCAGTGAAAACACCAGTGGGCAATGTCTCACTTTCAGGAGGAACCATCATTTGCATCAGGTTAGAAATTACACCTCACCTTTCCAAAGAAGGTATCATCCATATATTTTTATATCCCTTTTTACCCTCCCCACTTTGCAGCTCCAGGGTTAACATCAGGTACCACAGGCTGAAATACTCCAAGTGGGAGGGTTTCAGGTGCTGGGTCTCTCTGTCAATAACAGGTGCCAGAGCAGGAGGAAAGGACACACTGGCCATCTTCTGCTCTACAGCTCTAGGAATACAACCAAGCACAGGAAAGAATCAACCTGCATCTATTTGCTTGCACGTCCATATGTACATAATGACAATCTAAATATATACTGTAACATAACAGATAGATTAATCTATCATCACTGAAGTCAAGTTGAATCTGTATCCTTTGTTCATGTGAGTAATCTTCTATTAGTAACTTTACATCATCTCTATGATTTTGAATTATCAAGGAACATAAATTAATCAAAGACCAATTAAAGGCATTCCAAAGATAGTACTGTATACATTTACATAGTTGAATGTAATACTCAATACACAGACAGGTCAATTTATCTCAAAACTAAACACCAGATATTATACCTAATCACACATACAAAATACAATCAAATAGCAAAAAGTTAGTTCACCAGTGAATAGCTACCCAGTTAGAAACAATCTTGGTGCTGTAACAAGTGAGTATTAGAAGTCATATTGCACAAAACCTACTTTACAAAGACATATCATGGATGCCCACAAAGCTGGCTCCCTCCACACACAATTTTACCCCTACAATTTTAAAAATAATCAGGTGTTCTGGTTACACAAGATCACACCAAAGGCTCTCCTGTTCTAACATATCTCATTTGATCTCTTCAGTATAAGACATGGTTCTGGTTTTGTGCAGCATAAAGACTAAAACTTTATGTGAAAATTTAGCAAATATCTGCTCATTACTTCTCTTTAACAGGCAATGCAAAAACACTTTAGCAGAGTAATATCAATGCATCATTACTTGTGTGATATCCTACAGGGAAACAATCTTCCACAGAGTCAAAGTGAAAGAGTTGTTATCCAGCCAGAATCCAGGCCCAAAAGACCTCCTCTTTCAAAGAGTTGCAAGAATATAGCTTTTTAAAATTTTAAATATTATTAACTTATATATAACAGATCTGTTATTGTCATCAAGTATTTTGTTGAGACTTATCTCAGATTTTCTCTTGCAGAAAGTGTACCTGAGCAAATACATTAAGTCTCTGGGAGATCAGACCCTGCATTACAAAAGTTGCAAGGGAGTCTCTGAAAGATTCTTTTGGGATGCAAGAGTCCTCAATAAAGAAATAAGAAGCTGTCAACCCCGAAAATGAAGCCACTGTATCAAAAGCTATGATTATTCAAAGTTATTTAGAAACATTAGTCAGACTTTTTTTTTTTACCTGCTGTATAGGAAGCAATTGTGCATTTGAGAGCAATATTTACAGGCTTGACTGTCATCAATCACGGGAGGCAAAGCAGCAAGCTGTGAATGCTGCCTTCCCACAGCAGATTTGTAGGTACTGTGCATTAAGTAGAAGGCCACGTGGTTTCTCAACTTCATTAATTCTGTCAGAAAAGAACCAACAAAGCTGATGTTTTTGTTTGCAACAGTTTCTAACTCAGAAGTAATTAGCCATCAACTTTTTAGTCAGCTAAGAAGTGATTATTCACATAACAAATCCCTCTGCTATATTAATAAAATAATAGAGTTTTTAACATAAGCTGATTGGAAGTAGTGATGTTATAACACGATGCATCCCTAAGTACAGCTATTTTGGCAAAAGGAAACCTTACAGGCAACTTGAGAGGTTTTATCAAGAGATAAGATAATTCTGGTTTCCAGGGAAGGGGAACAACTTTACCTCTTCTGTCCAGGCGGGCTCCAGAAACAGGATACATTGTACCAGTTTTGAGATAAAGAAGAAATCCAGCTTCAGGATCTGCTCTCCGCTCTAAATTCAACAGTGTGTACAGAATAACCTGCAAACATTTGAGAGAAACTTACTGCAATATGTTTGTCGTGGTTTAACCCCAAGTTTAAAGCCAAGTACCACATGGCTGCTCACCCACTGCCCCACCAGTGGGATCGGGGAGGGAATCGGAAAGGGAAAAGCTGGAAAACTCATGAGATAAAGACAGTTTAACAGGAAAAGCAAAAGCCATGCACACAACCAAAGCAAAACAAGGAATTCATCCCCACTTCCCATGGGCAGCAGGAGTTCAGCCACTTACAGGAGAGCAGAGCCCCATCCCATGTAATGGTGACTTGGGCAGACAAACGCCATCACTCCAAACACATCCCCTCAAGCTTCCCCCTTCTTTCCCCCACATCATACACCGAGCACAGTGATCAGCTCTATGGTCTGGAATGTCCCTTTGGTCAGCTGGGATCCCCTGTCCCTGCTGTGTCCCCTCCAAACTTCCCATCAGCCCCAGTCTCCTCCCCAGTGTGGCAGGACAGGGAGCAGGAAAGGCCTTGACTCTGTGTGTGCTCTGCTCACGCAGACATCTCCATTATCAACCTGTGTTCAGCACAAATCCAAAACACAGCCCATACTATCTCTTGTGAAGGAATTTATCCCTACTCCAGGCAAACCAGCACAGTATTAAAACCAAAATACATTCTAAACGGTATTCAGCTCTTCCATAATTTATATGGCTAAACACTCATCATTGTCACAAGTATTCTAGAAGCCATAAGCAGTAAGAACCTGACCAAGGACTGAAATTAAAAGGCAACTTCAGAAGTTAATAACAAGACTACTGCCTCTAGATCAGGCCAGCTATCTGGAAATATGCACAACACTAATTCCTGAAGCAGTTTGCCTCAACCTAATATTTGAATGCAGCAAGAAGAGACTAAAGAACACATATTTCAGGATAAAAAACAAAAATGTGTTTGAAAGTGGTAAATGTATGTACTTCTTACTCCTCAGTTCACTTCCATTTTATACCAGGAGCTTTGGGCATGCCAGGATCAGCCATCCCTGAATTTAGAGTATACCAAAAAGTGGTCACATTCATAAGACAAAATAGTTCATCTAATCAAACAAGAAAGTATCCCCAGTCTCTGACAGTGAAACTGGACAATGTGTGTTTGTACCTGACTCCTGTGCTCTATGGAGTTAGATTCCTTGCCAGACTTGAGCTCCAATGGCATTATCCGAGACTGCACTCCAGACTGGCAATGGATTTTCACCCTGGCTGTAACATCAATCTTTCCCTTCAACCCAAACCTGGGAGACCAGATATTCTCTTCGATGTCCAAGATATCTACAATCTCTATCTTAGAAGATACAACTTCTGTTTTTTCACCATTTGACCTAGGAAGAAAAATTAAGCCAGAAGTTAACAATTTTGCTTAATTCTTAACATTTAAACATTAAAATGTGTTGTAATTAAATATGTAATTTTTTTGCATTATAGGTTCTCTTTAGGAACTAACTTTAGAAATAAAATGCATCAAGTTTCACTCAAACTCTCTTCCTATTAACAGAGGAAGTGTCATATCAGAAACTAAGTGTAGTTTTGCTATTCACCTGAATTTCAAACTTTAAATGAGCCTCTTAAACTGCTTGTAATTGTCTTTGGTCTTTTGTCAACAACCACACTCTAAAACAAAAAAAAATTAATGATATACACAGGACAGCAGCATACAGATTTTAGCTAGACCTGCCATTTCACTGAAACTTTAACACCCTGTGGTTATTACAATTAACAGCAAGAAGCTATAGACAAGAAGAGCTCAGCAGCAACCATTTCACTGAAAAACTGTTGAATCAATCAAAAATTCCATTTGATTACTAGTTTCACATTCTGATTTGCAGTGTTGCACATATCTACAGTAAATGCTAGCTTAATCAGCAGCTCAAATATCCTTGCCTTTCTAATTACTAAAATCTCTAGTTTGTACCACACTGTTCACAAGGATTTTAAGATCAGTAAGATTTTTATGTCAGTTCACCCTCAGGCTTCATGTCTTGTCCCAGTACTCACTATGGCAGCTAAATATGTAGCTCTAGATCAGCCACACTGGCAGTGAGGCCATGAATTAGCTACAAATCACTGAACAAATGTGCAGGAAAAGCGTTGTTCTGAAAATTAAAAGTGAACTAAAGAAGGTACACAATATAGAATGGTTTTAACTTTCAACTCCTGGCTTCTTACAGTTTTAGTTGCATTTCATTTTGGTTCACTGGATTGTGCATGAAGTCTTCTGCCCATTTAAAAAATGATGGCAAATATTCTTCCACCTCCTGCATTATTTCTGCTTGTTTCAGATTTAAGTGATACCTGAAAAATAAAACCACACACATTAAGGAGAAAGAAATATGAGATTTGCTGCTGGTACTAGAGAGATTTTGCCTTGAATATCCACAAGATTAATGACAGTAACTGTCAAGTTTTAATAAGCATCTAAAAATTGTAGATAATGACATCTTAGTTAAGCTGGCATTCACTGGAAATTATGTCATTATTCTACAGCAACAGAGAAATACAAGTGGGTTTTGCACAAAAAGGTTCATACAAGTGTAAATGACCACAGCCAGCAGACTCAAGCAATTACTTTCCAATCCCAACAAACAGTGGCCTGCATATGCAAAAAGGAATTGTAAATTAACAGTTTCATGGAGGCCCAGGGTGACAAAGGCCTTTAAGTAATCTTAGGAGTCACAATTCAAAATATTACCTTCATAACAGAACTAGAGTAATAAATCTTCTTTCTACGGTTTTAACTTCCAACTCATCTGGGGCTAAAAGGTACTGACATTGCCCAACAGGCAATTTTTAACAGTCTAAATATAATGATTTTTATTTTTTACATGAGTAGAATTAGATTTTAATGAAGTCTGCAGTAAAATGCTAAAACTGACAGCCATCTTACCATTTTCTGATGGAAATATTAAGACTATTTATTTGGCTAGCATTTCTATCAGCTTTGCTGAGAAAATAAGTGAAATGTCTTCTAGCAACTGAGCCTTTAAGTAACCTGATAAAGAATATGAAAACCTCAGACGTTCAATGCTTGGTCAGTCACAAATTTCTAGTTCATCTCTTGAGCATAATAATGAATTATGTTTGTCACATTTAAATCAGCCTGGAAATCTAATGTTACAGGCACAAACACTGCAACCTGCTTGTCCTGAAGGAATAAACCCCCACATACACATAGCTGCTCCAGAAGCACAGTTTGGATCCACAGAAGTAGCTCAGCAGGGAAGTCAAACAAAATTACATTATTAAATGGGGAATTACCTTACTAAAAGGTACCCCATTTCCATCAAGTAAAGTCATTTGGCACAATACTCTCCAGACAATAGTGCTACATTTTCTAAAGTGTAACTTAAAGTGTTCCTGCCCCGTCTTCCAAACATAAAAGACACTTGTAATGCTACTTACATTTCTTTGAGATACTTTTGTCCATACACGATTTTATTTGCTAGTTCTAGTACTTTTTCTTGTGTCAAGTTATTTGTTACAGATTGCTGGAAAATGTCATGAAGAATTGTACCAACGAGCATTTGGCGTGAACCAGACTCTGAGCTCTGCAACAGATGTTACAACACATCAAGATTTATGCCACTTCATACCAGCTTTACTATAAAATTTCTGGGTTTCTTTGCTGCAGATCATGGACTGCACTTATTTAATTGCAAGATCATGACAGCTTTCACCTCACTAATTACCGTCCAGTCAAACCCAACTGTGAAAGCAGCCAAATTGAAATGAGTCTCTCCTATTGCTTTAGCTCTCATATTTATCCCAACCCTGATAACGTTAGGATATAATCCCTATGGGATTGATAGGTGAGAAACAAAGGCACAGATTAAAATGAATTTTGAGAAAGTTTTGCCTGTGGGCAAAACAGTAGTATTTCCTAATGCAAATACTTACCTTTACAATCTTACACATATTTTTTGCTCAAAGCAGTTTCCTGTGTGTTACCAACTCACAGGAGAATCATTCCAAGTATCTCCAAAATGGCTCAGAAACCCATCAGCAGGGCTGGGCTCTGTAGAGTCACAAGAACTGAAAGTGGTAACAAAACGACCTCTGTGTGAGTCACCACCAAACAACTGGAAGTTTAAAATCACTGTGATATTACAGGATCTCTTACAGACCAGTCACTTGTGAATTGCACTCACAATGTGGATGGTGTTATCCCAGTGTCAGGGGTTGTCAGTGCATTGTCCCAAACAATTATTCTATTCCCATCACTCCTCTAATAAGGGGCTGACGCCATTTCCTAGTCTTAATTTCCTGTACTTAATTTTCTTGTTTCAGTCACAGACTCCCAGCCAGGCTGGGAGTTTACCACTCCATTACAATTCCCTTACTCATCTGGATTTATATTCCTATCCTGTCTGGAAGTTTTCATCAGCTGAGACTGGCAGCTGTTGCTTCTCTGCCATCCACATATCAGCAAGGATACTACCACAAGAAACCTCTTTCAGTGGTCCAGCAGCTGGATTCAGACTCTTATTTTTCAGAGGCTCTTGGCCAAGAGTGGTAATGTTTTCATATGAATGAGGGGCAGATTCTTCACAAAGGATTTATACCCACACAAAATGTGGCAAGAGATTATCAAAGAAGTTATCAGAATTTTAAGTGGAAAGACCACTTCTTTAGCCCGGTAACTGTGTTAAAAATACTGGATTATTTCAGCTGCAATTCTCAAAAAACACCAAGAATTTCAACCAGAGACAGTTTCCATCCCAAATTATTCTGTGTTGGACATTTTGCAGTACAGCATCACAGCCAGAATGAACACTGAGTGAACCCACCAGTCTCAACGGAGCAGTAACTCATTAGAGGCCTGACAGTCTGGAACTCACTCTTACCCTGAACCGTTCGCTCAGCACTGCCCTTCTCATACAGCGGATGCTGTTTGATACCGTAGTGCCAGAGAGCAGCAGGTCTGGGTACAGAACCAGGTACCCACGCTGCTCACTGATGACCCACGTGCCGGAGCTACACTCCCCTTCCAAATGAACGATGTCCCCTGGAACAAGGGGAACAGACTCCCTGTGATGGAATACATTGGAACAGTCAGTGGCGGTACGGACACAATGTATCACTAATTACACATTAACGTGGCAGACACAGTTCTTTGAAACGGGAGGTTATTGGAACTCTTTTTCTAAGAAGTTGACTTAAATAAATCCTCAAAGTGAATAAAGGAATTTTTACTGACAAAACCCATTATTTTGAATACTAGATCATGCATCAGGACAGCCTGTAAGTAGGGAAATCCTGTTGACTTCAGGTCATTCCAGACTGATGTGTTGAACTATTTCAGCATTGTTATGTTTTACTGCTTTTGCATTACATGAGTTCTACCTTCCTACTTAACAATTCTATTTGTTTCAGAAACTCAGCAAAATCTAAAAATATTTGGAATGATTTGGAAATTTCAGGGTTCAAGATCTTAGATATTTTTTCCTTCAAGAAATAATGTCTTATACTTTTCTCCCACCTTTCAGTCTTGGACAGAAAATGAAAAGCAATGCCAAATAGCACATGCACCCCCATGTGTTTCAAAATACTATCCAGTCTTTTCTCCTGTAACACACCATGCAACACAATTAGTTCTAAATTAGAATCTTATCCTTACATGAAAACAACTTTTGCAGTGGGGCTCAAGCTAAGGTGATTTTAACAGGCTGCAAAAAGCCCTCATGTTTTACAGATGTGGCTTTGTACACTTATATGTACAATGAGGGTACATAATTTGGAAGGACACTTCTAATTAATGCAAAACAGTTAAACAAAATAGCCTGCCTAGAGTTTAATGCCTTGCTGTTTGTCAGTACAAAGGCAAATTAAAACTGTAAGGTAGCAATACCCACTCAACACAAGTTACCTGACATCAGTTCTCTCGAGATGAATATCCATTACGCTGACATACTGATAATGTTACATTAAATAAAGGTTGCTTCAGGATTTTGTATCATTTCTAAGGCAGTAAGACTGCTCTCAAAGGCAACACAAAGAAAATTTACTTAATAATCCAGTACTTCATTCTCTTTTCAGACATCTACATAATGAATTACCAGCCATTCCTAAGAATGCACAGCTCTGTATCTTCTAGCGAGTGAGACGCTGTAATTCTCAAGTGTTTCTCAGGGTCACTTCCATTTCTCTGTATCACGCTGACTTCCAGCACACGGTATCTGTTGTTCAGCCCCTTCCTCAGTATCGTGTCGGGGCAGTCAGCCGCTTTCTTCTGAAAACTGAAGAACGACTCATTAAGAGACAGAACACTACCTGAAAACAGCCAGCCTATATACAAAGCAAGGAAAAGCTTCAAATATAAACCCAACTTTAATCCCCTTCAATTTTTATACATATTTAGTGTGGTTTTGCAGTTCTACGCAGGTAAAGCACAGGAAAGCTCTCTGGTGATGTTTTCACGTTCTTTTTAGGTGACAGGGATGAAAAACAAGCATTTGGACATAGGAGATGTAAGGAAGGAGACATAAATACTAAGTAAGGGGCTATTTATTGCAAGTGCTTCATTTTGGTGTCCACGTATTCATATTCACTTGAAAGTTAATTACAACTGCACTGCAAACCCTGCGCTTGTGAGAAAGCTTCTATCTCCCTGCACACACGAACTCCCGGTCACCCAAGTACCTCAAACACGGAGCAGTAATCTTTTTTACCCATTAACTTGAAGTTGATTGAAAACTGATATTCGAGGCTCAGTTTTCCAATAGCCAAAGCCTGAGACAGCAGCAGGGCCGCTCTCCTGGCACGGAGCTGTGCCCGCCGGAGCTCCAGCGGCCCCGCCGCCCGCCCTGCCCGGCGCAAACAGTCCTCACCCGCTCGGCAGAGTCGGGTTCCCCTCCCCGCTTACCCCCGGCGGTCCCGAGGGCTCCCCACCTCTCCCCCATGCCCGAGGAAGGCCGCTGCGGCCCTCAGGACCCCCATCCCGCCTTCCCGCGCGCGGAGCCGGGAGCGTTTCTAAAGTTCGAACTCCCCGCGCTACGGGTCGTCTCCGCCCAGCTGCTACCTCTCGGCCATGGGCAGGTCCCGTGAGGCGCTCGGCTCGGCTTGCCTCGTCCCGGGGCTCGCACGGCTCCCTCACAGCGCACCTCAGCCCCGTGGCTCCCTCACACGGCCCCTCAGTCCCCTCACACCGCCCCTCAGGCCCCTCACGGCAGCGGCGCGGGCCCCGCCCAGCGCGGGCAGCGCGGGCCAATGGGAGGCGGCGGGACGGCGGTCGCCGCGCGCGCGGGCCGAAGGCGCAGAGCGGCGCGCGGCTCCTCGCGCCACCGGGAGGGAGGGGGGAGAAGGGCGGGGCCTGCGCCGCGAGGGGGCGCGAGCGGTGCTGAGGGCGGGGAGCGCCCATGAGGGGCTGTTGGGGGACTGTGAGGGTTATGGGGGGCTGTGAGCGTTTATGAGGGGCTGTGGGAGACTGTGAGAGGCTAGGAGAGCTATGGGGGGCTGTGAGCGTTTATGAGGGCCTATGGGGGGCTGTGGGAGACTGTGAGAGGCTAGGAGAGCTACGGGGGGCTGTGAGCGTTTATGAGGGCCTGTGGGGGGCTGTGGGAGACTGTGAGAGGCTAGGAGAGCTATGGGGGGCTGTGAGCGTTTATGAGGGGCTGTGGGGGACTGTGAGCGTCTATGAGGGGCTGTGGGAGAGTGTGAGAGCTACGGGGGGCTGTGAGCGTTTATGAGGGGCTGTGGGGGACTGTGAGCGTCTATGAGGGGCTGTGGGAGAGTGTGAGAGCTATGGAGGGCTGTGAGCGTTTATGAGGGGCTGTGGGGGACTGTGAGCGTCTATGAGGGGCTGTGGGAGAGTGTGAGAGCTACGGGGGGCTGTAAGCGTTTATGAGGGGCTATGGGAGACTGTGAGGCTATGAGAGCTATGGGGGCCTGTGAACGTCTATGAGGGGCTGTGAGCGTTTGAGGGCTCGGGGGGGGGGGGGCTGTGAAGGGCTGGGGGAGGCTGTGAGTATTTATGAGGGCTTTGAGGGGCTGTGGGAGGCTGTGAGAACTATGGGGGGCTGTGAGGGACAACCGCATCGTTCTCGGCCGTGCCCGGCGTTTATTTCAACTTCGCCAAGGGCTGTCCCATCCCCGCCCCTGCTTCTGTTACGGGTCCGGTGGTATGAAGTAATATTCGACATACCTTCTGCTCCCAACTCACTTACGGGCCAATCTCAGCCCGAAAGTCAAACTTTTTCCCTCATAAAGACGTGTTGTTACATTTGGCGCTACTCAGCAGAGGCTTTCTAAAATGGTACTGAAGTTTCAGATATGTAGGTTTCCTTTCTTTGCATTTTTTTTTTGCCATAGAACCACTACTTCAGCAAAGCATTCTGGAAATGAGACCATCACTTCTAGCAAGGATTGAAGGGAGCAGGTATTAAATCTATTCTTAGTACATCAGTATCACTGGTAAATATCAAGATTACCAGCCCAATATCAGGAAATGAGGTATTAAGGGTTTGGTTTTTTATCTCTAATGTAGACAAACACTGGGAAACAGCATGAGCCTCTGCTGTAAAGATGATAGTTTTGGCCCATGGTTGGACACCCCAACAGAAGGATCAAATTCAAATACATGAATTTTAAAAGGTGAGAACATTCTTAATTTAACTCTCCTTCAGTTTTATTTGGGATAGTCCTGAAATATATGCAGTAAACTATATTAATATTCCCTTCCATTGCAGGACCTCTAAGATAAAAGCATACTTGTAATTTAATAGTTATGTGTCAATACTATTCACATAATTTGGTGTGCTACTGGGAGATTATATAAATGCTGTGTACACTTGCTAATCCTGTGTTCTGTAGTCTCTCATGTTGCCTATACATCTCTCATATTCTAAGATATTTCTTTTCTAGTGTATGTTTGTAAAGCACAAAACACACTCTAAATATCTTTTTGAAGTTATCTAAAATTCAAGCAGTCTGGTGAATCTCTATGGAGAGTCTGCAAAATCCAGAAAAAATACCAAATGTTACTTTGGCACCAAAAGTTCCACAGAAGTGTTCAGACTATGGCTCTTTTAATTCTTTCTGACATCAGTGGTTGAGAAAAACGCTTACAGCTTTAAGATACATCAGCATTCTCCAAGTTTAACTGCGTAAATTCAGGAATTAATATTAAAACTTTCAAATTTAAAGTTATTCATACACTTTTAAATTTTATTTTGAAAAACTAATCCAGAAAATGCAGGACAGTTCCATCCACTATTTTAACATTCAATATCCAACTCAATTAGGGGACACTTTTTTTGTTCTTTTCCTCTTAAGTGTGAATATTTTGGATTCTGCTTTATTCTGCCTAAGAACTGCTTAACTTACCACACATTCCTTAAATATATCCCTTTTAGTGAAATTAAGATGTAAAAGTCTGATCATCCTTAACAGTATTAACATGACAAATAACAGGCATCTGAGAAGATGCTTATTTGCTCACACAGTAAAACAATATAGAGAGAAAAAAGGCA
Organism: Pseudopipra pipra; assembly: GCF_036250125.1. Taxonomy (NCBI): domain Eukaryota; kingdom Metazoa; phylum Chordata; class Aves; order Passeriformes; family Pipridae; genus Pseudopipra; species Pseudopipra pipra. The sequence continues at coordinate 4,289,379 of NC_087556.1, read as the reverse complement.
CTTTTTTTCCCAGTACAATGCATTTATCCTTACTGCAAGAACTTTAAAAGGAATAAACTTACTGTGATATTGGTTAGTTTTCCTTTAGGTAAAACTAAAGACCAGATGAAAAATTTTATTTGTTGTCTCTTAATAAAGAATGACAATGTTATGCATATTTACCTACAAAGGCAAACATACAGATGATTCCAGAAGCATGCATTCCTTCTGGCTGCAACACATACAAATCACACAAAGACATTAATTCAAAAATTTTAATAAAATAAATTCAGATACATCTCATTCTCTGTCCATAGCTACATTGTAAATATCAAAGAAATACATACTTTTAAGAAACTGAAGGGAAAAAACTGAGCAACAAAAGTTGGTATTGAACATGTAACTCAAATTCCAGTTTTGATTTGCTTAATTTTGATAAATTTAACAATCTTACCATCCACCACTTAATGTAGCCATTGCCAATCCTTAAAAGACACTGCTAAAATATTTACAATAAATAAATAAGTTACATAAAGTAAATGCTTTACAGTTTCCTGAATCAAGAGTACCAATGCAGATCATGTATAAAATAATTCCTTCTGCAAAAGGAATTGCAGGAGAAGGAAAAGATGTCATAGTCTATTGCATACCATACTTCAGAAACAGTACACACACCCCCCTACAGACTCCAGTACAATCTTAATTGTCCTTTCTGTTGGATATGGTCCATATGCCTAAACAAGCCAATGCAGCAAGTCCTGTTTGTCACCCTGGCTCCAGGTAGGGAAAAACCTGTTTACACCAGCTAGTCCTGCAAAGTACATGACACACTCGGCCTTCAAACCAAGAACATTCAGCTCCACAGAAAAGATACAGAAAAGCCTTGTAGGATCAGGCCTCTCCCACCTGCCTTAAAGAGATCTTTTCTAGCACTCATCACTCTTAAAGTCCTCCCTGCCTTTACTTGTGTAGGCACAGCATTTTTTAGAACAGAACGTATGCCAAGAAACTGGTTTCCAAATTGCAAGACTTTCTAACACTGCTAAATACATCTTGTAGTTTTTTACTGAAATGGTTGCAGAGACTTTCCTATGTACCAGTCTCAAGACATATGCATTGTTCTTGCATACAGAAAATTTGTTCAGGAAAAGAAGGAAAAGAGGCTGAAATTGTGGTCTGCTGAGTTCAGCTTCTACACACCTGGCAAGTATCTGAATACCAAAATGGCTGCATTATGTTCAAATCAGTTTATTCCATTTAATTTTTAAAGAACAACAGATGCCTAATTACCAGCTTAAAAAGCAGAGTAACCAGCAGCACATAAGTCCTGGAATGGTGATAAAGCTCAATAACTAACTGCTTGGAACCTGGATAAAATGTGGGTGTAATTTTCAAACTGTCATTCTTAACATTAATCTAATGAAGCCTAGAAGATCAAGTGCAAAAAAAGTGTTTAGAGCTACCTAATGTTTATTTTGATCTGTCACCTGGTTTGACTCCAGGAAATCAACCACATTTTGGCAAATAAAGATATCAGACAACAGCAGGTCCACAGTAACAGAGAGCTTTTTTTAAACTTCAAGTAATTTACTCATCAATATAATTTGAGGATTGGTAGTGTAGTTTTACAGAAAAGTATTCTAAAGAAAAGAATCAGTTGAGGTGCAAGAATTGTTTCATAAGTTCATATGTGGTAAAAGCCACGGCCTGGGAAGGAATACAACGGATGTAATTTAGAGATAAACCACGGTACAGTCCTCTTCGTATTCCGTGTTGTTGATACACATACTTCAGTGTCTGCACCATTGTACTGGAAAAAGAAAATCATTATTGGATACACATATTCAATAGTCAAAATCACTTTCTTTAAATACAAGACACTATTTTTACTTGGTTCTTACGAGACCTATGGAGAAAAACCCATGGGACTCCATATAGCAAAGCATTACAGTCATCACAGGACTCAGAAGACAGCCTGAGCTTCAGCAATAAATTTGGGCACCAGGGCTGGGAATTAGAAAGAACAGAGCAGTCCCAGCTAAACAAGTGTCAGGCTGAAAAGACCTACCCTAAAGGACATATTAAGACATTTTACAACAGAATGGCTACATGTGTCCTGTTGCCTAACTGGCAGGGAGGAGCTGAGAAGCATCAGTTCCTTTTACAAATGTAATACAGAGCAACAGAAACATCATGTGATCCATGTAGCACCCTCTTCTTGCATCAAACTTTGTATTCCATCCTCTTAGAGCACTCACTCATACTGTCCATCCTTCTAAAGCTCTGCATGTAAAATTCACGTTCAGCTCTGTACTCTACATCCTGCATCTGTGTAGCTTCTGCTGCAATGAAGACCTAGTATTTCCTCTCAAAAAGAAAAAGCTAGAATTTAAGTATATATTTGACCTTGTTAAAAGCAGAAATTGCAGTGTATATGCAAAGAGAAATTTTCCTCACATACTTGTATTGAAACCGAGCAAATAGACATTAAATGCAAAGCACAGTAAAAATGCCCAAGGTGCTCGATATTTGCAAGCTACTGAAGACAGTGCTCTTGGAAATCATCTTCCATATATCCCCAAAGCTTTGAGACTTCCTACTTGCTTTATCCTCTCATCCTCTAAAGATATACACGTGTCTCTTCTTCAAGGTACAGCTCTCTCCACGGTCACAATAATATTGTTAAACTGGGAAACCTCACGTCTGTAAAACTAGTAACCACAAATGCAGAAAGTAAACCTCCAAGAACAATGAAAACATTTTTATTTTTAAAGTGTCAGGAGTGGAAAATAGGCAAGAAAAAAAAAAGTAAAGGCTGATAAGGAAAACAGAACAGCAACCTTCACAGTTAAGCAACATGGAGCTTGTCTGTGAAAGGTCACTTAGGCTGCTGTTTGTAAGGTCCAACTCTCCACATAGGAAATTCACGCTGCATCACACTGGATTCAGACATATACAATTCCACAAGATTGAAACTAAGCAAGAGAAAACTGTCCCAGAATTGAATTTGGTTAAGGCAATTTGAGATTCAGAAAGTTTTTCCAAGATGAGAGCTGATTTAATAGTATTATAATGTTAAGGTTACTATGGTACTTCCGCTTCTACTGGAGGAACCTCAACTTCACGTGGGGCATGGGACACTACCGTAAGTGCAAGAAAGGTCAAAGAAAACTGTATAATGCAAAATTATCTCATGGAACAGATTCTACACTTCAAAACAATTTCATTTCAGTAGAAGCATGTGGTCTCTCTTTTAGGGATCTTGCTGATATTAAAGATTTCACAAGTTTCATTAAAATAAAAAGAAAACATGTTTAATACAAACACAGTATTACTAACAAAGGTGCCATTGTGATTTCATGTATTTTTTAACCACACATTGACAATGGCAGCTTTTGTCTGTGTGGAAACTTTCTCATTAAAAGCATGAAGAAAACAACACAGTAGTCCGGGGGTGGGGTTTTTGTCCTGTTTTCTTATTTTTAAACTTTAAAATTAAGAATTAAACTTTGCTCAGACATCCAAAAATTCAGTTACTATGGATGAAAAGAAAATACTCACAGGCACTTTTCAGAGTCTGGGAGAACCGCTCCCAACTGCATTCTCCTCCGAGTTACATCCAGGGGATATCTGCAGGGAAGATATTTAAACAGCAGTTCAAACACATGGGTGATGGCTCTTGGAATATTTAGACAAAAACACAAAGAAGTCCACGTGCAACCTCCAAGTTCCCTTTTCAGTGAGTCAGGAATCCAGCTCACATTCTCAACACAGCTGAAAGTTCTCCAGAAAGGGAGACTTCCCCTACACAGTCAAAACCAGCAAACCAGAGCTCTTAATACATTCCATTTGGCACTAGTAAGGAAGATACATGAAAATCAGATGACAGTACAAAATAGTCTTTAAAATGCTGGAGGGAGAAGACACCTGCATTGAACGTAAAATTAAAAGTTTAAGGATTAATAAAAAATTATATTTGCAATGCAGTGACTTAGTGAAAAATTGATGCTATATAAGTCCATTAAATTAATTTATTTTATGGAAAAATTAAAATACAACAAGGACAGCATGAGAAAGGAGAAAGCAAGAAAAGTAAAAAAAAAAATTGCCAAATACAATATCTAAGACTTGTTTTTTCTTTCTTTTTTTTTTTTAATCCTATGGCTTCACAGGTTACATAGATTTGAAAGTAAATTGGAATAATAAAATTCTGCAAATTATGTTCAGGGTCAAAATTTCTTAGCTTACCAAACAAGCTAAGAAACAAGATTGTTACCAAACCAGATTTTAATGGATTTTAGGAGATTTGCCTGAATTTGTTTAATTGACTCATGGCATATATCCATAAAGACCCTGAAGATTAAACAGATATTTAGTATATGAAACAATAGGAAATAATTGACTTTCAGTGTCTGATTAAGCTGATTTCAAAACCTTACTAGACTTAGATAAAATTGTATTCTCAGATAAAAGTCTCTTTAGAATGAACAGAGGAAAACCAACCCAGTACCCAAACTTACGATATCGTCTGAGCTATTGCTCCAGCTATGCCACCACACAGCAGATTTACATGTGTTTTCAAAACTAAGACATCGGGGTTATCTAATGAAGGCCGTCCAAGCAAGTTAGGTGCTTGAGCAAGTCCAATGCTCTTTAAGGTACCAAAGGTAAAAAATGAAAAACCTAAAAGGAAATTTAATTTTATGTACTTTCATAAAAAAGCAAACTATTCGTCGATGCATCATCATCATAAACAAAAAAGCTGCTCTTACAAAATGAAACTACTTTCCAGTTCTTTTAGAAGTTTTTTTCTTAAGCAGAAAGAAATAGATAAACGATATTTTGAACTTCTACAGTAATTCCTGTTCAAAGGAATTTGTGTTTGTACATAATGCTAAAAGAACGCTTCAAGTAAGCTAGACTGCGAGCTTTAAATTACTGCATTGCTGTCAAGAATAATCCTAAAACCTTTTTAACTGAAGAACATGTCACGTCTTTTAAATCTGGTTTAGCTGGGCTGTTCTGGTCCTCTGTTCCACGTCACCCCGCTGCTTTAGCTCGTGTGAGTATTTACATGGAAGCCGCCAGGAGATGGAGCCAACACTGAGGCTCTGAGGCTCCACTTACAGAGCGCTCCGCTCCCGATCTACCCGTCTGGGAGAAACAGCTTCACGCCTTCTTATGGGAAAACGGGGAAGCACAAGAGAACCCACTCGTAACTGTCCCTCTCAACTGCACATTTCAGAAAAGCAAGGCTTTTACTATCGATGATGCTCTTTAAGGAGCATCACTGAAGGTGATTTGGACAGCAGCTAATTAACCAGGTGTGCAAATATACCATGTAAATTCAGTAGTGCACACAACTGCTGGAGGACGGCCACGGCCTGGTTTTAACTTACCCGCATACGGTGCCATTCCTACAACAGTTGGCATCAGCCCTCTGTAGAACCCTCTAAAACCACCTTCCTTTGAAAGAAAAATACAAGAACATTGGTGGCAAGAAATACAGCAAACAACTGAACAAGTTACATAACTTGATACAGATTCCCGTGGCAGGAACCTGACTGGCACCACCTACCACCAGGGAGCTAAAGGCAGGGTCTGCTCCTTGTGCCTGAAAAACCGAGGGGACCTGGCTCTACAGGAGAGGCACAAGTGAAAACGAGGGAGGAAAATCTACATCCAACATCATAACTGGAGACAGTTATGCATTATACTCAGCCCTCCTCCCCAGATCTTTTGGGATCATTACTACTTGTTCTTGAAAAGCAATTTCCCTGCTGTTTTTGGCCTCCCACTTCCATGAGCCTTAGCTCCAGCTTAGCAGCCTAAGTAGCGGGAAGCATCCAGATAACTTTTTACATTAAAAAAGTCAAATTGCACACGATGAAGTCATGTAATTTGCCACCAAGCCACTATTTTCAATGCAATGCAACATTCTTTAAAGAGCATATTTTGCTTTGACAGGACTGAAGATTAAAAGAAAAAATACCTTTGTGTAAATCATCTTGAATGCATGGATAATTCCCATGTACCTGTGTTCCCCTTTGACTTGGAACGCCAGACGAACTCTAACCATATCAAGAGGGTAAGTACAAATCACTGCTGTAATACCTTTATTAAAAACAAAAACAAAACAAGCAAACAAAACTCACCTACACCTTATCTGATTCTAGGATTATTTTGAAAATTAGAATTTCCTTTTGTGGCAGTGAATATAATAGCATATACAAAATATTTTGTTAAAGAAACACTTAAAGTAACTTATAATCAGCAAACAGGAACACTAACTTCAGTAACACACAAAGGATTTATGTTTGGTGTTCACTGAAGCAGCACACCTAGGCCTGGATTTTCCCAAGATTTATGGGCCTGATTGTATTCCTGAGCAATCTTATTGATGTCCATAGCTCCTAAGAGTCAGGCTAATCAAATGCATCAGCTTTACTGGATTGCAACCATGAAACCTAATCCTAAATAATAAAAAAAAAAAAAATTAAAAAAATCAAACCACCGAATTTAAATGTTTTATTTCAAAAAGGTTGTGTCGGAATTTGGTGTGACTACTGGATATAGATACATGTATCTACTTACTGCATCTATTCTAGTGACATTTAAAATAGAGCCAGGATCATACTGATGAGGAGTACTTAACTGTGCTGCACTACTGCATTGTAATAGTTCATGTTACACCAGCACTTCTGGTTTAAAACTGACCAGAAAAGCTATTTCTGGACTTAAGATGCAAAAAAAAAAAAAAAAAAAAAAATCAAATCTTAGGATTCATCCAGTTTTGGACCTTTTCAAAACTGCTTAGATGCTGACCAACTAGTAATTTTGGAAACACAACTCCAGTACAGAAAACATCAGTTCTAACAGTTACGTGAATACCGAATTCTTCCCAACTGCTGCTTTTTGAGGTAAAACGCTCACTGGCTGACAAATTCTTTGGAGGGAATAGTTAAAACTGTCAACTGAAAACAGAGGCCGTTTTCTGTGGGTACACCACAGTCACCGAAAAAAAAAACAACCACCCACACAAAAACCCCAAAACTGGGAAAAGGAGAAAAAGAAAGCAAAAACCTTTGTAATTGATACTGTTTTCCAGCAACTGCTCTGATTTAGCTAAACATAACTTTTAAAAATTGGTCCTACAGAAGCACACTTTTTATGCAGGCAGGAAATGGTCACTTCCTCTTAAGTTGTAATAGTCTCTCACTAATATCTCTTCTGTAGGTGTATCACTTCCCCTACTTTCCAAAAGGTCAAGAGAAAACCATAACAGGAGGAATTAAAAACAAACAAACCGACAACAAAACCCAAACACAACAAAACTCTTGCGAACAAGCTCTTCTTAATTTTTATGCTTGGAGGACCCCCCCCCCCCAAAAATAACACCAAACCCCAAAACAAAACAAACAAAATAAAAAGAAAAACATTCAAACAAAAACCACAACAAAGCACAACTCTAGTACATTGAATGATCTGACAGAAAGTATCAGGATGAGATGGGGAGAAAAAAAAAAAAAACACAACCACCCTAAGTGAGCTATCCAAAAATCTCACACTGCTCAACTGTCAATTGAGGGCAAAGTTTGTGGCTTTCTGGAGTATCCCACAATTTATTTTAGAAGACAAAAACATCACTTTTGGACATTATGGACAATTCCTCTGAACAAAGAGCAGACATCTGCAGTTGATTTCTGATGTTATCTCACCCACAGGGTTCAAAAGTTGGAAGCTGCAAAACACTAAAGAAACTTTAGGACTGTTTCCACTGACCTACATTAAATCCATCCCTCAGTCTACAGCCTTTTCCTAATGGATTGCCTGAGATGTCCAGAAATATCATAAAACAGATGAATTCAAGCATTTTAAATAGAAGTAAAAATGGGGGGGGGGGGGGGAAAGCCCTTTCACAGAGCTTAAGAGTTTCCAGGAAAATCATCCTACTTTAGAAAACAGATAACTTTTCCCCCCTTCTCTTTCCAATCTTTCCAGGAATTTGTCTGAACAAAGACTAGCAAACAGACCAACCAGGAGCTTGGTGAATGCACTACTTCGTGAATACAGTCCAAAAATAGTACAATTTTAAAGAAATCAGATGCAACTGAAAGAAACCACATGTAGGGATTTAAATAGAAACTTTTTATTTTTAGGAGTTTTTTAAAATCCTCTAGCCATAGAATCTGAAAAAAGGAATTTCTAACATCAGCCAAAAAGTATGCTTTCTTGAAGCAACTGGCAGAGGCACTGTACATACAAGGGATCAAGATTTCCTTTGGGGCTTAGGAGAGTCACTGTCCTTTCCAGAAGGAATGGCAGCCAGCTTTGGGACACAAAGTCATTGTGGTGAGTCTACAAAATTACTAATCTCATCTCTGCTTCCTATATTGTAGGAGTTACAAGAAGTCAGACCACAGCATCTCGAGGCTGATTCCCTGCCCAAAAGCAAAATCTACTCCAATTAATGATAGTTGAGCCAAAAATCTCTCCCACAGTTGGTTAAACACAACAGAATTGGAAGTATCTCAACAATTAAGAGGTGGATCCTGAAATTCCCAGTGTCTGATCCGAAATAACCATAACAGGGTAGTGTAGCTCTCCCTCCCTCAATGAACCACTTCCTCAAAAGAGTAGACTTTTCCACTGCAACTGCTGACTCAGAAGCCCAGGAAGCCAGGGAAAGACCGTTCTTCACTTCCCATGTTGCCCTCAAGCCCCTTTGACCGCTCTTGGGGACAAGATACTGGGTTACACAGACTAAAGACTTAGTGACAGTGAAGCACAACAGGAATTAGACTGTCCTTGATTTGCTTCCCAGACTCTGGGAGTTAACAATGAGATTAGCTCTGTCTCCTAATTTGCTTGCTATTCCTCCATTCTCAGTCATTTTCTTTCTTTGAAAAATAAAAAACTATCTGAAGCAAGAAAAAACACAAGTTAAATACATTTACAAAGAGTAGGCACTGCACATGTCTTCAGCACACAAGTTTTTATGATCTCTGTACCACGCTCTTTGTACTTTATCAGCAGCTCTGCAGATCAAATTAAGCGCTGCCAGAGGTTTACAGCTCAAAAAGTGAGCTGTAAGCACAAGTCACAGCCTTGAGCCGCAGAAGATATGCTCCTTAGCTGGTATAAAGATTAATTTATTTATCCAGGAAGCATCTTCTGAACAAAACAAGGCTTCAGGAACTACACATACAGGGAAACAGCTGATGACAAAGAATATTTATCAGACAGATTTAAGAATCCCTAATTTACACATCCCAATATTTCTATATCTCCAATATATAATTCTGCTTCTCTACCAACTGTACCTGAAGAAACAGACCACACAGATTCTTTTAAAATGTTGACTCAAAGAGGGAACTGTTAATTACACACTATTTAAAATGGAGACACCCATTATCCTACTAGATCAGTACTATTTTCCAATCACTTTTACTGAAAGTAAAAAGCTAAAAACAAAAACATACTTTCTGTATTAGCTTAATGGAAGTTTATTCTAGATAACATCTAGTCTTTTTTGACTTTGTTATTTTGAAGTTAATCAAGTGCAAGGGTGGAAATACACATTTCTGTGGTTTAATTCAGATTTTTCTAATAAAAAACTAAAAAAGAATGTTTAGATTTTAAAATCATCCTGTGAATACTTAGATTTGTAAAGTCATCCTGTGATGTTTCATTTGATTATCCTTGTTCATCTTTGTTGTTAGTTGATAATTTTGTTTCCTAAACCCCACTAACCTCGAAGATTTCTCTATCTTCTTGCCCAGTTTTGTCTTTCCTCAGAAGAAGTTATATACCATTTATCCGTTAATGAGGTGTTACAGCTGAAATTTGAATCACACAAGACTCAGGAAATTCAGAGTTAAAGTTTCCACAGTAACTTTAACTTGGCCTCCTGGAATATATGCATTACAATAGGTTTTGCTTTTTTTCCTCTCTCCACTACTCCCATCCTCACTGCCTTGTTTTTCCCTGTGGACAAGCTTTTGATCCTGTTCATCAGTTAAAGAAGATACTTAGATGTTTCCCACCACTTTGAAGCCGATTCAGGTCTGTTGACCACTAGTCCCATTGGAAACACTGACATAAGCAATATTTCAGCAGCAGTGGCACAGAGAAGTGAAAGCAGACAGCTGTCTGGCTAGAGGGTGGAGAGGGGACAAAAAGGAGAGGGAAACGCTGGTTATCTGTTCCCAACTGCTTAATACTGTGTTCCATGAAACTGGGAAGGCCCCTCTGCACCAACACTGGGGTGCATCATCTCCTTTAGTCATTTAAACTTGCAGGAAACAGAAAAATACCCTTTATTGGAGCCAGCAAGAAACTAGGCCACAGGAGTTAAAGCAAGAAATACTATCACTTGCTTCTAACTCACTTTTTTGCTTGCAAACCTAGAAGACTTGTGTTCCAGATTTCAAGCTCTCTGCTCTTCTCAGTGCCTCCTTCCTCCTCTATAGCTCCTTGGCATAATCAAGAGAAACCCTCCCCTCTTATTAACTAAAGAATATCCCAAGCAGCAGTTAATGCCACCTAGTAAACAAATAGTAAGACACTCCCATGTGACACTATATATACACTTGACTGTTGTGTTCCTTTCACTGCCTCCCAAACTCCAGCTCACCTACTCAGTTCTGGCATTCTCAAACCCAGACTATTTATTATCCTGTACTTAAACACACCACACAAAGCACTTCATTTGATCATGGCTGCCAGATAGCGCTGTGTGCTAATTTATTTCTGTTACTCTAACCACACAAAGCACCAGTAAGGTGCTTAAAACAATGCCAGATACTATTAACTGATCTGCACAAGGAATTCCACCATGGCCAACAGTGACAGAGTTAAGCTGATTATTCAGTGTGTGCATAATGCCTTACAAATCAGGTTCCTAGTCTCTGACAAAGCTAATAATAAGCTTTTTTGGGGGGAAAAGTAAATTGCAAAGTGTTCTCTAACACAGTTAAAGGTGGGGGGAGAAAAAAAGGGAAAAAAAAAATCTATGGGTTTTTTTTTCCTCACTTCTTTCAGACAGAAAGCCAGGAAAAGTTCTAGGACATACATATCTTGCCAAATGGGTTTTGCTAGCTTTTAGGACTCTTTTCATTATTCCATTTTATTCTCTTTCCTTTTCTTCTGACACTACAAATGCCAGAATACTTTCATGAGGTCTTCCTAGTTTAACTAAAGGTAGTATTAACAAACCCCAGTATTTTTATTACAAAAGAAGTTAAAGATGAATACCCATAACTACTTAAAGACTGTCACTAGGCAGTATTAAGCCCATTTAACAAAGTAAAAGCACATGAAGAATCACTTCAATTAAAAATCAGTTCCACTATCACTTACCTTCCCCTGTTTTTTCTTAGCTACTTTTGGCTGAATGACTAGTAAGAGGAAAACAAATATATAATCATACTATACACTGGCAGTTCACACAAGGGGTTTTCTGCTGCTATTGCACTAACTGATAAATCAGAGTTTTTAAAGTTCACACACATGATCTAAAGAGCATCATGACAATCCTGCGTTGGACATGGAAAAGCACAGACATGTCTGGCAAATCCAAAGAACACACCCACGAAAGGAACTGCAGTTCCCTCTGTCTCTATGGGCTTATATTCAACCTCCAAGAAATGGCAGAGGGGTGATGAGCCAATTCCACCAAAACCTGCAGCTTTATACTTCATCTTGGTGACACTGGGGTTTTCACTTTTTAAAAGCCATAATAAACACTATAAAAACCTGCTTGCACAAGTATATTTTAAAGAATACTCTTCAACAAATGTGTGTCAATTAGGCAACCATGTTCCATTAACCATTTACTAGTATTTTTGCTTAATACAAATTTCCAACAGTTTGACCTGACTACACATGGAACCATCCTCTAAATAAATATTAACTTTTCAGCAAAAGGCATGTCTGAAATCCAACTACAAAACTATACCTGCCATGGATCCAGCCATTAATCGATGCACATGCCCCGAAATCCCAAGTTGTTTCTTTATTACCTACAAAATATGGAACATTTACAATAGTCTCATATGAGAAAACGCAGGGAAACACAGCACAAGCTTTATCAGCACATTAATGCAAACTCTGTAGGAGGCTTCCAAGAAGTTTACAATACTACAAATTCAATCCAGAGCACTTAATTACTGCTAAAAGAATCTTTTGAACACTGCTGCTGTTTCCAATTTCTTAATAGAAACATGAACATGCTAAAATTCTACTAACAAGGGAAAACAAAACAATGAGTTGAAAGTATTTCTACTGTTCACTTCAGGAACTCAATTAATTGTTTATTTAGTTATCATTAATGTGTGTCAAACAAGGCAAACTGAAAACTATCCTTGTAGAGACCAAAGGACACTGAGCAAAGTTGAAAAGTGAGAAGAGTCAATTTTTCTTCCATGCACACCATGTGAAACACTCCTATAAAGACTTTTTAACTGGATCAAAACAAAAGAAAAAAAGGAGAAGAGAAAAATAGGACAAACAACTCAGAACAAGAACTTCCTAAGTTACATTACAGCCCAGAAGGAAATTAGAAATTAGTTTCCAGCCTTTTACCAAATAATTGAGACTACTTCAGAAGCACTTTCAGCTACAAAGATCATTTCATATCTTCCTCCTTTAAGAATTTTTTTTTCCTTTTACACATCCATGCAAAACATCATGAACATTTCCTGTCAATTAACAGGTAAAGGGAACTGCTATGATGCCAACTGGTTTCTTGAAATTTGCAGATTCATAAATCATTTCATTTTAGAGCACAGCATGCAGTCTTTTATTCCACACGACATAAAACATGCACAGATCAACAGCATTTATGGTGACAACACAAAAAAAAAACCTACAAAACCCATTACAGTTACTTCTTTGTCTCAGTCTTCTGAAATTTGCTCTTTAGGGAAGGGAATCACAGCTTCAATCTCACATATAAATATAAATAAAGAGGTTTCATTTTACATTTTGCTCCTACTTTATTCACCAAGGGATACCTTATAGCAATAAATAGCAGCAGGCTTTAGATTACCTTTTGCTTTCTTTAAGAAAAAAAAGCATTATTCTCAATAATACAAAGGTATAAAAGGTACAAAAATCAGTGGGAATCTTTTAAAAGTTTCAGTATTGCCCTGACACTTTCAAGCGTTAGATTCAGATAAAATTAAGCAACCTCAGAAGAGACATGCAGCTAATTAATAACACACAAAAGTTTCAGTGTTACTATCAGTCACTCAATGAGTTTGTATTCATTGTGGGCAGAAAAAAAAAAGAAAAGCAAAACAAACTAAATTCAACTACCTTTTTATATTGGTCAAAGGCCATAAACTGAATAGCGCCATACGGAAAGATTCTAATCATCATTGCCCCGTTTCCTTTGTACAGCCCAAGGTAACCTTCCTTTTTGGGGACAGCACACAACGTGGAAAACACTCCTGCCAGCAATACAGAAAGAGGTATTTAACCATGGGGGGAGGGAACAAAAATCAGCAAATACTACTGACAATAAGAAAGCATGCACAGAAAAGCTAAGGCTGCATCGTGCTGCTCATGTGACTATGGAGAGCCGAGAGCCACTTTCACTGCCCAAACTGCCGCAAGGGAGAGGTGGAAGGTGAAGTTTTATCAGCTTCCTCACCTCCCAGACTGAGTGAACTCCCTCTGAATTCATGCACTCAGGCCCCAAGCCTTGCCTGGACTGTGAGCAGCCCCCCTGCAGGTGCCACTGCCCACCCACAGACCCCTCCAGCAACAGAGGGGATCAAACCAGCTGACTTGCAACTCAGGCAACTCAGAATATAGAGATAAATACTTTAAAGTCTAAAACAATGGGAAAACAATATGATATTGTACATGCTAAATTACAGACTAAATGCCATCATTGAGGAAATTAAGCAAACAAGTTGAAGACTCTCATTACCTGCAAGCTAAACACCTTACACTTCTTGTCCCAGAGTTGCAACAAGAAGCAATCCTATTCCCATTTAATAGTTGAGAAACAATGCAAGATCACACAAAGTTTGGGCAAAACCTATAGTTTCACTATAAATATTAGTTAGGCACAATTGCTATCAAATTGACTTCCTAATTTTTTTTTTATAGGAATAAGCTCAAAAACACAAAGTTTTCAGTCATATGCAACTACTAAATAATATAAGAGCTGAACATGAAAAAGGTTTATACATTGATCTTGCTTTCAGGCAGGAAAAAAAAAGAGTAGCTGACGAACTTTCACTTGACATTTAAATAAAACAAGTACTAATTAGTTTCTGGAGTTCTAAGAATATGAATTCATTATTGTATATTAATATATTATTACATATTATTTTATAGTAAATGTATTTTTAAGATGTCATGCTTGTTACATGCCTCTGAACACACTTATGCTGTGACTAGAATTTCTTCTCTCTATGCTGCAATGATGAGTTACTGTTCTTATTTCTCAGAACATGCTCTCAGACCCATGTGGCACAAATTCCACAGAACAAGGGCAATAAAAACATGCAGTGAGGACTTTGAGGAACTGATCCACCGTGTCTCTACACTTACAGGTACCTCTTCCACATAATTCTCTCTTTTGCCAATATGTAACATGGACATGCATTCAAGTCAGACACATTTCACATAAACATCATTGTATCACACCCTAAATAGGGAAGAACATTAAATTCTATTTGCCAATTATGGCACAGTACAAAGCAAATAGAAAATTAGTATTTAAGATCTCAGTCAAACCAATTATTTCACCCTTCTTAGGTGAAATAATCTTCTTAGACTGCAGATTTGAGTGTATACTTACATGTTAGTTACTAAAACGCCACATAACTTGTGTATCCCTTTTTGCCACAGTGAAGTGAATATATATCCACTCAATTTTGTTTCAAGATTTGCTTTTAAAAAACAGTATCTTTAGTGTCTAAGTTAAAAATTCCAAAGTTTAATTACAGGTAAAATTAGCCAACTCAAAATATTTTTTTCCTTGACAAATCTAACACTTAAATTTTGGAGCAAAAGTTATTACCTATTCAGTAGCATATGACATAAATGCCTCAAATACTCTGCACAAGAGGGCACTGTTACAGCCCTCAGAGAACAGTTCTGAACATGAGTCTTTTCTCTCACCGTGATGCAACACAGATGCCCTGCACCTCACAGCAGCACAAATCTGCTGCTCTCCTCGATCCTGCCAGCCACACCACTGTCCAGGGGCCTTGTCATCTGAACACACCCCACAGCCCCTGGCAACTGGCAGCCACTGCAGCAGTTTTTACAGAAATGATCCAAGCTTTGAAGCTGTGATTACCTGCTGGCTTCTGTAAGGGAAGATGAAGCCTAGCTCTTCCATGCCTTACTGAGGATTATTCTGACATCTCCATCTCTAACACATCGACCAATACCACAACTTATACAGGGCTTTGTTTTTCTTTTCAAACACTAACAAAACATGGCACAGAGCCTGACCAGACAGATACAACCTTCTGTCTGGTGAGCACCTTTTTTTTATCAGCCTCATCACTGAATAAATCAACACACCCAAAGCATACACATTGCATTCAAACCCACACAGGAGACCCGCAGCAGCCATCTTACCTAGATGTTTGTAATGGTGGTTATGAGCTTGCAGCAAAATCTTTACTCGATCCAGTGGTGCAGTAGTTGTTTTGGCACAACATCCTGCAACACCTTTCCAAGAGGGGAAACAGAAAAGTGACAGGATGCAAAAAGTTCTTTAGGTCAGCAATTAAATAAGGGATTTTTCTAATGTATTTAGCTCGGTTAGGAACTGGAAGAAGCCCCAATAACAAGCAAACAGCTTCCATTAGATGTTACAAAGCCCCTAATGCCTTAATGAAATGTATAAGCTACTTTTCCTGTTTACAAAAACCCAAGCCACTGTGTCTCTCAGCTGCTGAGGTCACTGCAAAAAGAACTTTCCTGAAAGTTACTCAAGAGTTCTCTGCCCTGTTGCCTCCTTCCCTTGAGCAGAAAACAGCCCTTGCTGCTCTTCCCAAGGGGTGGGCACGTGTCTGCCGTGTGCCCTGCACTACTTCAGAGAGCGAGATCCAACAGCGACTGCGGCGTGATGTACAAACTTTAAATAAACACAACCTACTCCGGCAAACCACACAGCTGGGATAACACCCTAGAGTAAGAATAAATAGGCTTTTTCTGTAAGAGGTTACTAATGCAGGGCTGTGTTTGCCAGGCTGCCTTGCCACTTCACATCACCTTAATCTTCACAACAGCAGCCAAAACAGTTTGGGGACAGGGACAACCCGCCCTCCTAGAGCGCCCCGACGAGGGTTTGTGCTCTGGGAACATTTAACTGGCGACTGCCCGGGTTCTGACACACGTGCGAGTCTCCGGCGTGCGCCGAGTGCCCCGCGTTGGTCCATGGGGGCAAGGGACAAGCGAGCTGCCCTGTCGGCAGTGCCGACCCCGGCAGCAGTTCCACCCGCACAGCGGCAGCGGAGCGCCCGCCGCGGCCCCCGGGCACCCACCTCCGGCGATGAAGGAGCGCAGCCAGTAGAAGTCACGGCGGGCCGGGGGCAGCGCGGCCGCCGGGGACGCCATGGGCCGGGCCGGGCCGGGCAGGGCTGGGCTGGCCCGGGCGGCGGCGGCGGCTCCGCAGCGCTCGATGCCGCCCGCCAGCCCCGCCGCAAGGGCGCAGGGGCGGAGCTCGGCGCGGCCCCGCCGAGCCACGGCCGGGGCCGCCGGGCACAGCGCGGCGCCTGCGGATCGCGTCACACCGGCGGGTGGGTCCGCCCGCCCCACCAAGGCCCGGCTTAACCCCGCCAGCAGCCCGCGCTCGCACCTTGCCTGCTCCGCAGCACCGGGCGGAGGGGCTTCTCCGTCGGGTGGTACCCTAGGGGATCGTTTGCTGCTCGGTGACAATGGTCATCCAAGTCCTCTGCCAAAAATACGTGTTTAGACCTATAGCCAAAACCTAAATGGCTCTAATTAGGCTATACAATAAAATGCATCGATTTCTGTTTAAGCATTTAAATAGCTACTTCGTGCTAGAGCATCCATATTTCTTTTGTCTACGATTATGGTCTCATAGCCAGCAAAAAAAAAAAAAAAAATCAGTATGATTATTCATATTCAAGTTTCAAAATGCATCAGAAAGGGAAGTAGAAATTGGAAAAAAAAAAAAAACAGCGTTTTTAGAATCAGAAAGGTCAAACCCAGTATCATATCTGCAGCTGTCAACATTTCTGGCAATTGTTTGGGTTTTCTGCAATGTCTCTGTTGAGCACAGTGCATAGGGCTTTCCAGGAGGCACTTAGGCTTGTCCTCAACTCTTGGAAAAAAACAAACCCAAATGCACCCTCTCAATGCTGGTGCCTGGTGAGAGCACCCTAATGCCTGGTGACATCAGGTGAGAAAGTTAGTGCTAGCAGCTTTTCTCTCATTTTTTTGCAGTTACTCACCTGTTTCTCATACACTTTTTTCCCCATATATCTTCACCTGGGTTTGAAGTGTTTCATATACCAACATCCCTTTTTTTAAAGTCCATCTTTCGACATGAAGAAAACAGTCAAACAGATCTCAATGCTTACATAAATCAAAGGAACCAATCTCCAAACAAATTGCTGGAACATTTTTTCTTCCTGCTTGTGTCCAATTGCCTTCAAAAGAGATTATTCACTTCTTCCTTTAATAGGTTACATTCTTTAAAATTAAGTTTGCTTCAGAATCAGGGAAACTTTATTTTGCTCTATTTGATCACTACATCTTTTATATATTTGGGAAGGGCCTGTTACAACAGGCTTTTTTCCCAATAATATAAAACTCACATTCCAAAGGTGGACAGACTTGTCCAGAAAATATGGAATAAGTCCTTTATAGAGGAAAACTCTCAAGCCTTTTCACATTCTGTAATATACCTGAGAAGTCTCTAATGGAACAGCAACTGTTCTGTGAGTCATTGAAGCAAGTTTTATAGTCACTGTTAATGCAGCTTTCTCCAGCCAATTTGTATTCTTTGGGGGTTACACTCAGGAAAAGCCTCCTACTGCCACAGCAACCAGCCTATGTTAACAGCTCCAGCTGTAGGAACCTAATTTACTGATTTCACACAGGAAAGTGTTGACTGCACTAACAGCTGAAAGTCATCTAGTTTCCAGAATTTCACCTCAGACTAAAAAAAAAAAAACCCAAAAAAAACCCCAAAAATTACATAAATGGGCTGTTACTTCTTTGGGATAAAGGCAAGATATTTCAGGAAGATCCTTTGTCAGCCCTGGTAATTTAGAGAAGTATGCCCCATGAGTGCATACTGTTTAGGGAAACAGTAATAAACTTGCATTGCAAAGCTAAACAGAACATCTTGTATAGATATACTAACACACAAAGGAATTCAGCAGCCAGCTTTATGTGTATAGCTTTGTGGGGGTTTTTTAAATACTTGCTGGTATAAAGGGCTCTCAAGCTCTGTTTTCTTCTGTAACTTTTGTAATAGTTCATTTGCACCTTCAAATCTTACCATTCTCCCTGCTGACACTTCATCCTTTTACCTTGAAGTGTTTATGCCCTTAACAGAGTTTCTCTAGTTACTTCTCTTTTATGACCCATTCTTAAAAGCCATCAGCAATTGTAATGTTGCCCAGGTTACACTCATGTCTGACAGCACAGTCATGCTTCCTCTGGCAGACTGACGATCAACAGAAGACATTAAAATCAAGATGCTTAAGAACAAGGCTTCTAACTTGAAGGAAAAAAATTAAGCAGGTTGGGGAAGCTCTATCAATATCAATTCTTCCTGATTTTTTTCGCTGTTAAATATGCTTGGGTTTATAAACATATTTTAAATATTTATCAATTGAAATAGATTCTCAATGCTGAAATTAGGTAAGCTACTCTCATAGCAGTGGTTGCTGAAAAGATTATTTCCAGTGCTCTTAAAATACTGATATACAGCAAGCTCTGTTTTGGGACAGTTGTAAAAATTACCCTCAGGTGTCATGCCTTTGGACTGCAGGCATTGCAAATGTTTGTTTCCACTTTAGACTTGCTTCTGTTCTTTACTAATTAGCGATCTGAAGTAACAGCTACCTAGTTGTCTGTTCATTGGTCCCAAACCATATCCAAAACCAGCAGAAGCAGAGCTTTCCCCACATGAGACTCAAGAATCTGACCTTTGTTTTTCCCTTCTTCCTCCACAAAGATTATGGCTTGCACATTGGGAGTACTCAAGCAAGTCTCAGTTCCTTGCCAGTGCAGTATCTTGAGCTCTCTTTGTCAGCAAGAGACAGGAGTGCTACTTCCTGAGGCGAGGTGAGCAAGGAGCCAAAGGTGAGCACTGCACAGGTAGCGTCCTCACCGACAGGGTGCAGTCCCGCAGCAGGAGAGGCAGAGCTGGGTGCTGGGGACAGGCTCCATCCTCAGTCACAGCAAGGGCACAAAGCAGGTCTAGAGTCCATCAGGAGAGGCAGGTGAGGAACAGCAGGAGCAAAGGCCCAAAACCAGCCTAAGGTTCATCTAGCAACCAGGTCCAGACAACAACCAAGGCCAGAGCCAGGACTCAAAACAAGCATACCTACAACAGAGCTTAGACAGAGAAGGAGGGTCTGGCCAGGCCTGATCTTAAATGAAGTTACTGGGCTCACGGACTCCACCCTGGTTGTGGGGGCAGAGGACCCAGGTGAGGCTGGTCAGGGCCATTAACACTTGTTAGCACCCTCAGGACCTTGACAGTCCCTACCCAAAGCCTGTCTGTGAGGTCTTTAAGGAACCAGAAATATTCAACTCATCTGAGTCATTGAGTCTGCAGATACAGTGGTGCCAAATTTCTCTAGCTACGAAGGCCTCTTCCTTTCTTTCAGATGCAGGGAAGAGGTGTGAACTACGTGACCTCTGGTGTCACATGGCTTACTGAAAAGTGCTGTAGACCTGAAGCACCCAAAAATGTTGGGTTTGTACATGCACATCTGTCTTCCCAGATGCAGTGTTTACCAGCAAGGCACAACACAATCATTCTGCACTCCTGCTTTAGATTGCTCATGCACAGTCATGCATGAGCCAAGATGTAAGGGCCAAGATTTCCGGTAAAAAATAGGTCCACTGCAGGTCAGGAACATCTAATAGGAAATATTTAGAATGAATGCAGTGGGCCTTTATAATGGGTATCCAAAGATGAAATCATATCCCCTTCTGGCCTTACTTCAAGTAAAATGGTGTTCACGCTTAAACTCTCTGTGTTCAACTGCTTACAAATGTTTACCTGTTCTCAGTGCCAATCAGGCAGGTAGATACTATCTATAGAACCAGGGCCAAGGAAGACTAAATGAGTAAGTCATTGTCAAAACCACAATTGGAATTCAAGAGTTTCTGCATTAAACTCATGTTGTTCAAGACTTTTCTCTTTCAGATACTGCCAACTAACAATGCTGTGGGTGATTTATCTGATCATCTGTATTACAAAGCCAAAGGCATTAACAGTGTTCAGCCTGTGTTCAGCTGGGCTTGCAGGCACAGAACACAGGTTCCTGGGTCACCATGTCACCCTGGAGTCCAAAATAACAAATGTGAGGGAGGCTTTGCAAGGTAGACACTTTAATCCATACTTTGTTATCGCACAAGGAGACAGCCCTAATGTCTCAGCATCAGGTTTCCACTATGAGGGAGGCAAAGCTAGTCTAGATAGGCCTGGTTAGATCAAATCTGTCCCTTAAAAAGCAGCTTATGTGTCTTTGCAGTGTGATTCCCAGAGGTTTTGGTTTGTGGAGGGCTTAAATTCAGCAGCAGTCTAACCTTTCTTAGCTTGGATTGGTGTGCCTGTTGCAGAGTCTGATCCAGGTGACTGCAGGACTGATTTAGGGACAACATACCTGAATAGTTCTGTTTCCAGGGTCAAGGCCCTGAGGGCACTAATAGGCCTTAATGGGCCTGACCAGCTGCACCTGGAGTCTCCACCCACAGCCGGTGCCCACCGGACCAGCCGCTCTATTGAAGCTCAGCCATGGCTCAGCTGTGGGCTGTGTTTAGTGAGAGCCTGGGTTTGGCTCTGTTAAGTAATCAGGGACATGCTTTGTTATTCACTTGGATTGTATGTAAATTTGCTTATCTCCTGGGTCTCTAGACCTGCTTCTGACCTACAGATTGGGTTCTTAGTTCAGCCTCAGACCTGCCTCCTCTCTTGGGAGCTGTTTTATTACCTGGACGGACGTGTGCTGGATGTGGATGCTGCCCCTGGGTCTGTCATGTTTACCTTGAGTGTGTACAGTGGGGCTGGGTGCTGCTGAGGGAGGTCCTTGTCCTGCTGGCTGTTTTGTGGGGCTCCCTGTCTCTCAGGGAGCAGCTGCCCCTCACAGCTCCCTGATCTTTACCACAGACTTGGGCTTTGCCAGAACTGCCTGTAATGCAGAACTACTCACAGGTTTGTGCACTGCGTTACTTGGTACAATGTTGTTCAGTTTTGTTCCTTCTGTAGGCAGGTACTAACGTGCATTTTATTCTGGATAAAAACACAGGAAGGGTAGCACTGTGTCAGACCAAAGGTCCACAAGCTTAAAACTTTACTCCTGAAAATAGGCAGTAGCATGTACATAGGGAAGGAGTAGCATACAAGGCTAGCATACAAGGCTGTTTCCTCACTGCACTCTTTCAGCTTCAAGTAATGTGTAGCTAAAATAGTACTTCTGTATTAATTGGCTTTTGATTAAACTTTCTTCCATTGATTTTGCTTTAAAAAACCCCAATCTCTAAAGACTTCTGCCTTTTCAATCTGCTGCAGCAGTGAGTTCCATGGTTTGGTAACATGCTGCACAAAGAAGTTGCTGTATTCTGTTCTGATATCTGAGGATATCAGTTGCTTTGATATCCTCTACTTTAGAGAAATGGTGAGTATCACTCACTGATGGCACTTCCCCGCTTTTGTTTTTACAGTATATTGGTTGGGATTTTACTGAGACTGTTGCCCTTCCAGGGTGGAAATACTGGTGCTCATTGTGGCTTTGGCTACCCTTACTACATTTTTCTATGTCTTTCAAGTTTGTCTTTGCACCTTTTAAGCAGACCAGAACTTGGTGTTATGCTTGAGATGTGAGCAGACAACAGATCTGGGCTAAAAGATGAGGGTGTTGGGATGTTTCCTGTTCTGTTCTCCTTTTGGTAATGGTTCCGAACACTCCACTTGAGCACACAGCCCAGCTTCCCTGGGTACCTGTCACAGTACCAGGATCTCCATTTTGCATGGTAGGAGCTAAGTCAGAGGATGTGACTTTCATGTTGCCCTTCGTGTGCCTCCGTTTACATTTAGTGAAAGGATTTCATCCACTATTGTGTTGCCTAGACAGTCATTACTGTGAGATCTTCCTCTAAGTGGTTATACTCAGCTTGTGTTAGTAGGCTGAGTATCTTCCTGGTGCCATGAAAGATTGTCATCTGGTGCTACTCGCTTCCCAGGACATTTCTTGATGTTGAAAAAGACCACAAGCATGTTATGTGAAAATAGACAGTTGTTAGTTCTCGTTTGTTTCCTTGCCTTTAGCACGTTTTTAATGGAGCTGTGATTGCACACGTTTAGGTGCTCCTATTAACCTGCTTACTCTAAACAAACCTTAGCTCTCACTGCTTGTTGCTTTCCCCCAAGTTCTTCATTTCTTGTTCTGTGTTTTGTTCAAGACCACAACTTCCAACTTATTGCACTCTTCCCAAGAAACACACTCAGCTTATGTGGGGTTTTATCATCCAGTACCTGTTCCTTCAACTTCTGCCTCATTCAGCACTTTCAGAGCAATAGCTCTTTTGTCTCTCAAATCACCTGTTATTTTATCTAGTAAAATAGTTTGTGTTACCTCATCTTTTAGCAGGGCAAGTCTTTGGGATGACAGTCTTGATGTCCAGCCCCATGGAAAAGCAGCCTTTACAGACTGAGGAGTGGAGGGTATGGTTACACCCAGCAAAGAGAGCTGATGCATTGCTGGAATCGTCTGCCACTGAGAGCTGATGAGGCAAGTGTTCAAAATTCAGGAGTCTGTGGTGTAGGTTTCACCTTGTTGCATCTGAAGTGTCTGAGCTTGACTGAGATTCCCAGACTATTCTCTCACTACAAGGACATACAGGAGAGGAGAGAAGTGATGGAGGTACAAATTAGCGAAGAGCTACCTTGCCCAAGGCCACTGAATGGCAGCAGTGACAAGGAGCTGTGCAGACCTGTGCCACTGCTTCTCCTTTAACACGTCACTTAAACCAGCCAAACAACTGGTATTTAAAGCATCTCTAGGAATGGATGTGGACCGTACTACTCCTTTTATGCAGCAGAAAAGCCTCTCTGCAGGCTCGAATTTGAATGGGTTGGTTCACACTTGAAGCGCTTTATATTGCAACAGCTACAGACTTAATAATAATGAAGCCATTCTAAAAAAGTACTGCTTGGGTATATTGTTTCACAGATCCCATTTCCAACATCTGTTTTTTAGTCTGTTAGATTTGGTGGCCTGTTTTCCACTCTGACAAAGGGCTGTAGTGATAAGGAGTGGTGGAAGAAGGCTGGGCTGACTCTTCCTCTTACTGTAACATTTTACTTGCCTGATTCCTTCTGGGAAGGAGCCGCAAATATCATCAGTGGCTCTTAATGGATGAGGCGGGGGATGGGGAGAGAGCAAGGCTCATTATATTTTTCCTCCTTGCAGGAGGGAGAGAGTGGCTCGGCAGCTCTTCCTCCTCTGCCAGCATCTTCCCCATGGTTCAGCGTGTGCTTGCTCCGCGCGTGGGATGGCCGGGCCCTGATGGACGCCGGTGTTTGAGGGTCCTCCTGGATGGCACATGTAAGGACAAGAGGGTTTGGCCCCGGGCGAGACCCTCGCCCGTCACGGCTCACCAGTCTTCTCTCTTCCCGCCTACAAAGAACAGGGATGATTTCAGAGAGTGCCACCTCTGTGGCTGATCGGGAGGTGTGCGGCGCCAAACCGCAGCCTCCGCAAGTAACGGAATAATTCTCCTTTTCCTCATTACCCTCATTTTATTTATTTCGTTGTTGCTGCTGTCAAATAACCCGCGGCGTTCTCAGCCTGGCACGCCCACGGCGGCTCTCGTGGGCAGCCCTGCGGGCACCGCGCAGCGCCCGGGGCCGTGCCGGGTCCCCCCGCAGCGCGGGGGCGTGGGTGGGGTGCGGGGGGCGGCGAATCCCGCTCCGGCCGCGGGGATCCAGGGCGCGTTTTGCCGCCTGCCGGGAGGGCTCGGTGCGGCGAGCGCCCCGCCGGGCCGCCCCCTCCCCGCTCCCTCCCGGAGGGTCCGGCCAGGGGCGCCGCCGCCGCCCAGAGCACGTTTCGCGGCCAGGGGCTCCTCTCCCGCCTGGGCTCGTCGCGCCATGGGAGCCGCCGGCCCGCGGGGGCCCGGGCCGTGACCCGAGCCATGCCAGCATCGCCCCTTCCTGTGAGCCGCGGGCTGGCCGCGCCGCAGCCCTGGTACGTGTGCGGGACGGGTCCCGGGGCTGCCGCGGGCGGGGGGGGACGGCGGGGATCTCTACTTTCGGACCCCCCTCCTTTTTTTTTTTTTCTTTTTGTTTGTAATCCCTCTGTTTCTCCTCTCTTTCCCCCCTCCCGTAGCCGCCTGGCTCATTGCAAAGTTGAGCTGGGGTGGAGCGGCAAGGGGGAGGCAGAGGCACCCCCGCGGCCGGGCTCGGAGCCCCGCGGGTCGGGCCGTTCCGAGACGGGCGGGCTGGGGGTTATTCAAATGCAAAACGCAGTTTGTTGGCCGAAAAAGCGAAAAAGTCCGGTCTCCCTGGCTGTGCTGGAGCGTGTTTGCGCTGCAGCAGCCAGAGCCTGCCTGGAAAAACCCGCCAGGCAAGAGAAGCTGCCTGCAGCCTGCGCGGAGGGCAGGGAACAATTAAAAGGGTCCCTGCCCGGCCGTAGGGCCCCCGGCCAGCCGGAAAAACCCCGCAGCCCACCCCCACCATAACAGCGGCGAGCGAGGGCCGTGCAGCAGCATCCCCCCGTGGAGGTGCCGCTGGTGTGCGGGGCCGGGGGAGCGTCCCCGGAGTGGCTCCCCGCCTTCGCCACGGTGGGCGCTGCGGGTCCCCGGTGCCGCTGCTGGGGTCGGTCCCATTGTCTTCAGCCCCGGGGAGGGCTCCCAGGGCTGAGGGGGCACGGCCAGCGGCGGGGCCGGGCCACGAGGAGCCGCTGCCTCGCACCCAGGAGGGCCCTGCCTGCCCCTTCCCTCCTTGGGGTCTGCCTGCCTGTACTAAAGGAACCAGGGCCCGGCGGGGCTGTAGCCCCCCGGGGTGCTCCTGGGCGCTGAGTGCCTGTCCAGCTGCTCTTGGAGCTGGGGAAGAAGAGGTGGTGGTGTTATAGCAACTGGAGGTTTGGTGCTGGCGGGGATGATCCCTGCCGTGCCCGTGATGGAGCCGGGGAGAAGGATGTGGGTCGCCGAAGAGGTAAGGAGGAGGGCTGAGGCGGCTGCTGGGACGCCGGAGCAGCTGACCTTACAGAGGTCTGGCTGCTGGCGGCCGAGCAGTGCCTCGGGCTGCCTTTGCGGAGGGACCAGGCGCAGCAGCAGTCAAAGGAGTCGCGCCAATCGTGTGCCCAGCCTGTCCTACACTCAGCCAGCCTATCCTGCTGCACCCCAACGATATTTAAAGAGCAACGTAGTCCGCATCACTTGTATCTCGGCCTATGTAGCAGCTGCCCAGGGTGGTGAGATGCTATTACTTTAAGGAGAGGGGGATGTGCGATGGGCATCTGGAGCAAGGCACGAGCACACCGATATGGTGCATACCCTGGAGTGAGGAGGGCAAACAGTCTGGCCAGGGGGGCTGCACCAGCGTGGGTCTGGCCAAAGAGCTCTTGTTCTAGAAACTGTAATACAGTGATGTCAAAAGTGGGCAAAGATTGCAGTGTTAGATATTTAAACATGGCCAAGCAGACTTCTAGGGTAAAGGGCTCTTTAAAATTTGAAGACAATAGAAAAACTTGTGAAAATAATAACTAAAAAGGCTGTATTATTATTTCCAAATAATAGTAGTTCTTCCCAGCTGTGTCAGTGCTTTTTAAGGTACTCTTGTGGAGAGGCAGAAGGTTATCCTGTGCCAGGAATTGGGAAGACTTCATGTTTAGTCTTGGTCTGGGACAAATGGGGCAAGTAGCCTGGTGGACCCTAACTGTAAAGGAGAAGAAAGCTGGTTTGTGCTTTTCAGAGGCAGTTTCTCCGGCAGCACAAGGAGGGGTGGTGGTTGCTCTTGGGATGAGACACAGTCCCTCTGGACAAGAGGGGTTTGTTGTGAGGAGACACAAGAGCAGGCTGGGTTGCACTAAGCAGGTAGTCGGGGAAGAATTCAAGGTGGCATGTACTAATGAACTTTGATATTTATGGCTTCTGTAAGACCTAATTCTTCCCTGTGTAGTAATTTAAAATCCCCACTGATAGTTTTATTATGACTGGCATGGGACCCTGGCTGTTAAAGCTGGCCTAAGCACTTCCGTCCTGCTTTCTGTTTTCAGATACTTAGAATTTCAAAACACCTTTCAGGCTGAAATTTTCCAGGCTTAATCTTTGCCTGAAGGTTCTTCCTTCCACCTCCCCCTTCTTTTAACTGAGTTTGAGATAAGGTGATTCAGTTAGTGGTGTTGATTTTTTTTTTTTTTTTTTAAGAAAAGGCAACCCCCCCGAAGAATGGAGTCACAATATCAAAAAGAAATGCAGTGCTTTAAACAGCATAAATGTGGAATTAGAGAGGCATATGATTAGCCAGGGTGTTCTGTTTGTTTTGCTTGCTTTTTTTGTATTCAAAAGTACCTGGAGTGTTCTGTTGGAAGGAGCTTTCCTTTGGTGAGGCTTTAGAACTGACTTTATATCTCTTTAGTGTTCCCTTTGGCTGCACTGCACAGAGGTTAAAGCAAGCCCGTGCTCCTGCCTGGCTGAAGGGAGGATACTTGCACATGTGGTATGAGTCTTCACAATGGATTTTTGGTGCAAGTTGTTTGTCTGAGGCTTAATCGGGTTTTGTGGTTTAAGTGTGTGTGCTTCCGTGCCACACTTCTTTTTTTCTTTTTTTCTTTTTTCTAAGTGTTCCAATAGAGCCTTCCCTAAACCAGGAGGGCTCTTTTTTTGTGGTATTTTTTTGTCTGTGTGACTCACTGTGCAGGCTCCCAGGTGCATGAAGTCATGACACCTCGGAATGCTAACCGGGCCATCTCTTGCTGAATTCACAGCGGGGAGGGGCCCTGCCTTGTCCTCCGGGCACGGGAGGACAGGGCCGGCGAGGACAAACCTTTACGATGAAGGCCGTGGTGCTTGGTCTGCTCAGCGTCATCCTGTGGTACTGATGTCAGTGAGGAAAGGATTGTGTGCCTTTGTCTGTGAGAGGCTGAGGTGGCATCCTGCAGTGCCTGTCCCACGTCAGTAGTTATGCTGTTGGAAAGTGTTGGTTTAAGTAAAGGTTTAATATATCTGGTTGGCTTAAGAGTGGCACAGTCCTGTAAAGCAAAGCAGAAAATCTCTATGTAGTAAAATGGATGGGGAGGCCTCTGTAGAAGACTGTGTATGAAATAACTCATGGTACTGAGCTGGCAGATGAGAAGTTTCATTTTTAATTTTTAACCAAAAGCAAGTGGGTATTCAAGGATTAAAGAAGAGGGAAAGGGAAAATTAAAGCTAATTCTCTCCTCCTAACTCATTTCCCTTTTCATATACAAAGTGTTGCACCAAGCAATGAGTAGCTGCAGGGAACAAGGCTAAGTGGAAAAGAAGGCTGGCTTTGATGCAGCTGGGAAGAACGTGCAGGTGATAGGACATGATCCTGAAAGACTGAAAAAAGCTTTTGCACCTAACATGAGGGTCAGATTTTTTTAATGACTCTCTTCTCTGATGTCTTTTGCTTCTTCCTCTAGAGCGTTTGCTGTCATAACATGAGGTGCTTTGCAGTTCTAAGTTGTAGATCTGCAGTTCTGAGTTGTGGACAACTTCTAAGTCACATTGTGGCCCTTATTGCCTGTCACCTGTGTATTATGGCTTTTTTGAAAACTTCCAGGTCTTGTTTCCCCTAAGGTACAGTTTCAAGGGACTTTTAGAAAGATACCTAAACACTGAAATAAAATGTATGTAATGAGTGCATCTGACTGTTGTGAAACCAGGTGACCAGTGAAGCTAGTGACTGCTAGCTGTGTCATTTTTTTCCCCCATACAGTCCTGTTTGTTCAGGGGTCACCTGCCATCTTTCATGATGCCATAAAAAAGCTCCCACCATTTTTTAGGAGGACACATCTTTTATCTCTTGTCCTCCCATCTTCCAACAAGAATCAAGTTACATAACAGAATCTTGATTGACACTGCCTCTAGAATGAAAACTTGCTTTATTGTTTTTTATTCCTTTGTGTAAAGGGAAAGATTTTGGTTTTACTTTGTTTGTGTTTGTTTTGTTTTTTTTTTTTTCTGGAGGCATTCCAGCAGTATGAAGTTAAATTCCCTAATTACTTTGTAGACAAAATTCTAATTATAATTGTTTGGAATTGTGACCAAAACCAAGACTAAAAGATTTAGCCTTTGATTAGCTTTTTAGCAGTATTTGTTGAGGATTATGGCAGTCAGTGGAATTGCTCCACATTTATTACTGTGAAGGAGCAAAACTCAAACAACTGGCCTTAAAACCAGCTTTCATTTCAGCTTTGCACATGAATTAGAAGAGCTAAGTGGGCTCCAGTAACAAACAGCTTTGGGATGCACTGGTGTTATCTGGGGCAGTTTCTGCAGACCCCCTGGACCTGTCACCCCTCCTAGAGACGCCTGTGTCCCCTCTCAGGGAGGGCATGGCAGGGCCACCTGCTTTGGCTTTCAGGAGAAAGCATCCACGTAAGTCTGTTTCTCTCCAAGATGATAGAAAAATGCCAACCACAAGCTTCATGTTTTATAATCCTGTTACGTCCACATAGATATTTTGGGAATATAATGAATTCCTTGCTGTGAAATATGACTGATGTGATACAGCCATTTGTTGTCCTTAAGAAGTGACATGAGACAATTTGTAACTGCTGCAGATACCAACAGAGTAATTGCCAGTGCTTTAAATGGAAAAGGGAAGGTAGAATATTTTCTAGTGTTGCAGAAGACAAAACTTGAATACCAAGCTTGTAACAACCTAATATTTTGGTCCTGCTTGTGGAAGAGTAAACAAAGAAATAGCAATGTAATTTACTTTTATTAGACAAGTTATTTAAAAGATGTTAGACTGCTTTTGTCTAGCTGTTAAGGTGGTTGTGGCAGACTAGTTTTCATCAAGACTGTGGGCTTTTTTAAAGGGAAGCAGAGATCTTTCGCTGACAGGCATTTCTCCCAAGAGCTTGCAGTCCCCTTGCAGGTGAGGTGCTCAGAGTCCCAGACAAATATAGCTAAAGTCAAGTATTAATTGAAGGAAAAAGAAGAAAACACAACCCCTCCTCCCAAAATATTTTAAAATGAATATATAAATGTACATAAACATATATATTAATATATTTATGTATATTCACAATATTATATAGATTATTATATCTATAAATAGATATAATATATTTATAATATATAAATATAAATAAATATTTTTTAAAAAAAAATCTTTTAGGGGTCTGTTCAGGTCTCTTCTGAAAAACCTGAAGTCACTCCAGTGACAAAATTAAAACAAAATGCATAAAACTGTTGCCATTGTGCCCCTATATCATCATCTGTGAGTAAGACAAAGCTTTTCACATCTTTTATAACACAGCCAGGCGATTTCCTACAAATATCAGCATTCTTTGCTTAGCAAACAAAAGGGAAATCTTCAACCGCTCTGTTCATAGCCTCTAATTTTGGCCCTGAAAAGAAGCAACGCTTTGGTGTTGTTAGTTTTCTACACTCTTGCCAGACAGGTGTGTTTCTCTGTGTAAAAAGAAAAAAACCAAACCACTAAATCAAAACCAACCAAACAAAAAAGCCCAGGATGATCTTGCTTCTTCAGTCCTGAAGCAACCATTTTGCAACTTTCAAATCATGCACTCATGGAATGGTTTGGGTCAGAAGGGACCTTAAAGATTGATGTGTTCCAACCCCCTGGCATGGGCAGGGACACCTTCCACTAGCCCAGGTTGCTCCAAGCTTCATCCAACCTGGCCTTGGACGCTTCCAGGGATGGGACAGCCGCAGCTTCTCTGGGCAACCTGTGCCAGGGCCTTACCACCCTCCCAGGGTGGTATTCTTCCCAGTATCCCATCTAAACCTGCACTCCTTCAGCTTGAAGCCATTCTCCCTTGTCCTATCACTATCCAAATGCAGGTAAAGACATATTATCGTGTACTTATAACAATCTTGTATTTTTAAAAACTTATTACAAATTAAGCTTCTGGTTGATAATTTTGATGGTCATGCTTCCTGAACTTCCACAACAGCAGCAACAACTGCTTATGTCGAGAAGCAATATGAGAAGGCATTATATGCATTCAGTATTCTCAAAATCCAGTTGCTGTTTCCATTCCAGACCTCCTGTAGTCTCTGGTCATACTCCTTCTGTTCCAGGGCTGATAAAGAGAAAAGCCTTTATCTCTTCAGTCCCACTCCTGATTCACACATTCCCATGTTGCCTGGCCTTTGTTGTTGTTTCCTTGCTCCATAGGCTCCAGTTTCCTGGCCTGCCACTGTTGTGTAGCTCAGCCACCAGTGGCCACAGATGCTGCTCTCCAGGCCACCTCCATGAGGAGACCACAAGAAACTGGGGGGAGGCTTTTTGCAGGCTGCCACCAGGTATTACATAGAGCTGCTGATGTGATGCTGATGCCCTTTTTGCTTCATGCAGTGACCAGTAATGGCCATGTCCCCCTTGTCCCCCTTTCCCCATGTGTCTCCGCAGAAGGGTAGGGAAGGAGAGTGCTTGGATTACCTGCAGTGCAGTGTTCTGTTTGATTTACTGTTTCAGTATCTGACCCAACTTTTATAGAGTGCTTCTGTGGGAGCTGTTCAGGTCTCTTCTGTGACCTTTGCCCACAACTATAAACAACTGCATGTGTCTACTTGGTCTCTCCAGATTGGATGTTTTGCTGTGATGGAGGAGGGCTGCTGTCCAGCTTGTTTACTGTGTGTTTGGTGGGCATTGTTTTCTGATCTGACCTTAGAAGTGTGTTTAGCCTTGTCTTCTACAGCAGTGCTGGCTCTGAAATGGTATTTGTGTGGAAAAAGCCTGCTGTCTCAGTAATCATGTTCATCTGATATGTAATAGGAAGATGTGACACAGAATCATCACATCACCTTTAGATAAGATACTTGGTTTGTATATTGTAGTACAGAGGATCATTTGGCTTTGTACTGCTAAATAAACAAAAGCCAGGCCTCAAAATGCTTTAAATGAGCTATTTAAAGAGCTTTGGGAGTTCTGTTAGCCATGGTGGGTACTTGGCCAGTGGGCAGCTTGCTCAGGGCTGGGACAAGCAGGAACGAGCTTGATCAAGTGAGCTGGTGGCCCTGTGTGTTGGTTGTGCCAGCCCAGCCCAGCCCATCCCCTCAGCAGGACAGCGAGCTTCTCTTGGTGCAGGGCTGTTTGGGCTGCACTAGCATAGCACTCCACACCTTCAGCACAGCTTGGACCAGGCTGTGGAGAAGTGCAGCCTCTGTAAGATCACCCTGTTGGCTTCAAGGTGGGGTTGAGGTCATGGGAAGGAGTGGTGATGTCAGAAGCCTAGTAGTGCCCTTCTCTTTTCTATTTCCTTTAGAAGCCAAGATTCCTTTTTTTTTTTTAACTTCTATTTTAGCTGAGAATTTTGGCCATCATCCCCATACTTCCTGTTCTTCCCTTTCTTTCCCTCATCTCATCAGTGAGGTGCAGGTGGCCTGTAGGTGGACATAAGGAATTCAAGGGAATGATGGCAAAGGGAAGGTACCCTCCTGCCTGAGACTAGAGAGCCTCTGGCTCTACCTGCTCCCATTTTTAGGCTGCCCTTGTCTACCCATTTGATCTATTCCAACAGCTAATAAAGCTTTAAAAGCCTTCCACAGGTTCTTAAAAAGCACTTAAGGTGCTTAAAAATCTGTACTTATGAGAATTGCTTTACTTTAAAAAAAACAACCCAACCTACCTTGAAGGAAATTGCTTTGGAGGGCAAGGACTGTTGTGTCTTCTGAGATGATTGAATTGTATTTGGGGAATTGGGGACTTGTACATTGCAGTTATGTTTGGGGGCAAAAACTTGGGACAGATGTGTGGTGGATTTTTGAAGATAAATATATTGGTCATAACTATGGAGCAGACTCAAGGGAAGGGGTGGTTAATGAACTGGTAATGAAGTTGAGAACTTAGAACTGTCATAAAGCAGTTATGTGATGCTGCCTGATCATTTGAGCTCCATTTATTTCTTTGTGTTAAAGGCCTTTGCAGTATAGTAATATTTTCAGAGCTTTTGTGTTAATTGAACATAACATCCAATACTGATATTTCTGATTCTTCCTCTCTATTTTTGAATATTAAAAATGGTCAATGTAATATATATGCACCTCTTATTAAATACAATCATATTAATGCTGGTTTGTATCTTTTTCTGTTTTAGAGTTGGTGCTGTATCAGCATAGAGAGCAGCAATGGGAGTGTGCAGTTTTCTGTTGAAAAGGTCTCTCAAGAGCTCATGATTTTTTTTCCGTTTCTCCTCTCAACATTCCTACTGCTCCACAGACATGGCTCACCACGCAAGGCCTTCCAGATCAGTCAAAAAAGAAGAGCTGGGCAAAAGGAAAACTAACCAGGGCAAAAAGAAATCTAGCCAAGTGAGAAAGAAAACTACAAAGACTTCCACAAAAGCTGTTAGTTCTGGAAAAGGCAAAAAGCCAGCGCAAGAAAAAGATGTTAAGAAAAAACAGCAAGAAAAGAAACCAATCATGAGCTCTTCGGGTAGACTTCTCAGGAGCAGTGTAACGAGAACCTTGTCTGGAGCATCTTGGGTGAGTTTGGAGAAAGCTGACAACATCCTCTTTCACAACCAGGATTCTTTCAACATCAATGGCTTTACAATGTCTCTCCGTAACCGACCCTTCTCCCCTAGATTGTCCCAAACTCCAGTAATTGCAAAACCCAAGAAATCTGCAGTACAAAAAAGGCTGGAAACAAAGGAAAACCATGAGCAAGGAGCCCTGGCAGGAGTAGAAGAGAAAAATGATGAAACAGGCCAAGTAGTTTTGAAACAAGATTTAGCACAAGATGAGTTGGCTGCTCTGCCAGTAGAAGGTTCTCCCTGTAGTGCAGGTGAAGGGCCTGCTCTCCCATGTGCCAGTCAGGACAAGGAGGTAGAAATACCTGGAACAAATGACTCTGTTCCAAACAGTTGGGTAACTGATGGTACAGAAGCATCAGGGGTGAAATCTAAGCATGAAGGTCTGCCCTGTGAGCAGATACCCAGTGATCTTGACATGGGTAGTTTGGCTGAAGCATTTGTTGAAGGTGCTGTGCTTGTGCTTCCATCTTTTCCTTCCAACTCCATAATCACCTCTGAATCCGAGGTGTGTGGGGAGACTCCCTTCGATGTGGTGCCCAGCAGTGAAGAACCTGACCCCGGCTCTGCTGTTACCTCAGACCTCAGCTCAGCAGGACTAGCACAAGAGTCAGTCACTCTTGCCACATCCCACATTGAAGCAGAGTTGGACCTGGTGCTACCTAGTGAAGAACAAGACCCAGATTCTGCAGCTGTTGTTACCTCTGAGTTTCACTCACAAGATTTATTAGAAGATGCAAGGTCACTTGCAGAGTCCTGCTTGAAGGCAGCCTGGGATTTAGAATCTGAGAATAAAGACATTGGTTCAAATTCCAGCTCTGTAGCTGCCACTGAATCAAATTTGCTTTTACATTTTGAAGGTGCAAGCTCACTTGCAGAATCCCCCATGAGACTGGTTGTGGATTTTGTACCCATTCCCAAAGAATTTTACTCAAATTCAGATTTGAGCTGTACAGGAGAAAAGTCAGAGTTTGACACAAAAAACATATTTACAGTATGTGAATCAGTCTCCAACACCTCTTTAAACAATATTGAAGTGGAGGACATAGAACAGCTTGTTAAATGTATCGATGCAGAGACATTAATTTTGAATTCAGGTTATGTCCCCACTTTATCTTCAGACTTAGAAAAAAGTACATTCAGTAAAATATCTGGTGAAAGCTCTGGGCAGTTCTATGAAGGTTTTGTTTCAGAGTTGCCTTCGAGGCTGGAAATCTCTGCTCTTGCCTCAGAAAAAGCCATAAATGCAGATTTGCCAGCTGACTCAAGACTGCAGCATAATGATTATTCATCACAGCTGGGAAGTGTCGGAGTAAGCCTGAATCTGGTTCAGGACAACGTGAGCAACAGCACTGAAGCAGTTGAGGCCTCAGGGCCATCCTCTCTTAAAAATCCAGCTGGTGGTTGCCCTGTTCCATATTCATCTCTGCTCCCTATGCTGGAGAAGAAGAAGCGAAGGCGCTGTGGAGTCTGCGAGCCGTGTCTGCGGAAGACGAACTGCGAGGAGTGCAGCTGCTGCAGGAAGCGCAAAACCAGCCACCGGATATGTAAGAAGAGAAAATGTGAAGAACTGAAAAAGCCGCCGCCGCCAGTCACGCTGCCCTTCCAGGTGAGCCGGGGGGAGTGGCAAATCAAGTCACTCTTTGGAGGCTTGAGGTTCATCTTCAAATTCTGCCCTGGGAAATGCTGTCCCCACTGTACAGCTCTAGAGGGCTCAGGGTTACTGTTGGAGCCAACAGGTTGTACAGCAACTTCCCCTTGTCATGTGGAGAGGTGTAGGTTAGAGTGAGCTGGAGTTATTCTTGTTCCTGCTTTGTAAATCCATAGAATCAGAGGTAAGTATGGCTTTAGCTCTGTGTTCTGGATACTGGCACATTGGCCAAAGAATGAATTAATTGGAGTGCATGAAAAGATGAGAGATTTGAGCACAAAGTGTGGGGAGGAGGGAGATTGAGGGTAGTCCTAGGAGACTGAATTACTAGGGA
Organism: Pseudopipra pipra; assembly: GCF_036250125.1. Classification (NCBI taxonomy): domain Eukaryota; kingdom Metazoa; phylum Chordata; class Aves; order Passeriformes; family Pipridae; genus Pseudopipra; species Pseudopipra pipra. The sequence goes on along the minus strand of NC_087556.1, from coordinate 4,254,476 downwards.
GAGTGGTGGTATTTCAAAATACTTCAGGCTAAAAAGCAAAGGAAGGCAGGCTGTTTGCTCTTTGCTTCAGTTAAAATAATTTGCTTGTAATGACAGATTTGATGGAAATAAATTTATAAACTTCAGGACAAAACTGTAGCTGCATTTTCCCCTTTCGCATCTTTCTGCCTTTCTAATTGTCTGTTCTTCTGTTTCTCTCATTTCACTTCTCCTGCCTCTCTCCCTTTGTCTTTTACCACATGCCCCATACATACTCTCTTTTTCTGTATTTCTTACTCATTTTTCTGATCCATCAGCCTTTTATAACCCAGGTCATTACTTTTGGAACAAAGAGGAGGGGAAAAGACAGTCTGTATGCCCTTGTGATAACAGCACTGACCTTCTGAGGGATTTCAGTTCAAGATCAGGCTTTAAATCAGGTAAGTAGGGAGTTGAACATAGATTTCCCACATCCCAACTGAATTCCCTGAGCTCTGAGCTGCAGTGTTGGCCTCTGCACTGCCAGGTCCTGCTGGAAGCGTTCTGCTTCATGTGGTCCAATACTACCTGAACCTCAGAGCGGGAGAGCTGTCTTGGGAGTTAAATCACTGGGACATTTGCCTTGGGATGTGGGAAACTGAGGTTCAAGTCTCTGCACCAGTGTGTACTGTGAGTGGAGCAGTTCACACTGGGGAGAATGCACCTGCCAAACCTTTCTCAGTAGCAATTCCATTAAAATGGTGTGTTCTTGCAGCAGGTAGGAATTCCTGTCAGCTGCCGAGATCCAGGAGAGCTCCTGGTTTCACTGCTCTGGCCTGTGCTTACCAGGGTTGGCTGTTCTGGTTGTAAGGTAGGCGAGCAGAATGAAGAGTCCTACAGCTGTGAAGAGATATGGTACATTCTCCTTTGTGGGGGAAGTATATTTTAAGATATAATGTTTAGGGAAGTAGGCTTAAACAGCTTGGCTCAGAATTCATTCAAAGACTCTGTCTCAACTACTTCTAAATGCTCTTTAAAAAAAGGGGGTGGGGAGGGACAGCTGTGTGACTTTACATAATAAAACAACAAAGGTGGTAGAGACTTAGCCAGACTTTTTACAGCAAAAGAGTAGTGACATTATGTCCTTTTGTATATTTAGTCAGTAGGATGGAAGAAGCTCATGGGAGAGAATTGGTGGAGTTGAGGTAGGAAGTGTTCTAAAAGCCATGTTTTAAAAAGGGGTTTGGCAGGGTTGTTGAAAGGAAGCACTCCAGTTTTTCTGTCAACCTTTGTTTTCCAGGCTAAACATACTTCTTTTCTTGTTGCTCAGGCTGACCTTCTCCTTGCAGATTAGCTTTCCTCCTTCACCTTTGTCCTCTCTGGGCACTCCTTTTGCTTTATGAGAGATTCCTTGTTTTTATTCTTTTCTTTGGCAGCTTTTATTTTGATGTGCTTTTATTTTATTGGACTGGTCACATTCTGTACAGTGCGTTCAGAGCTGCACCAGAGGCCTCCTTCATATCTCGTTAAATCTTGTATGAAGTTTCAGGGAACTGCATGAAGGAAATTAAGTATTCCTGACATTTAAGAACATGTCAGATATTTTCTTATAAAACTGTATTTGAATGAAACCTGGTGCCTTTTCAGATATTCCTAGAAAGGAGCTTTGCCTCATTTCTGAACTCTAGAAACTGTGCTCTGAGGAAATGAGAGGGAAGTATTTCTACGATGTTACGTGAGCTCTTTAAAGATGTTGAGATCCAGGAGAAGGTGTTGGGGGATGGGAACACTCTGGCACTCTGTTCAGCAGCTGTCCTTTAGATAAGATTGCAGGGAATCCCATTGTGTTTTCCCAAACTGATAGCAGTGGGACTTGTGTGACAGTAATGAAGGCAGCTGGGGAAAACCCAAAACTGTGGGTCTCTGTCCATGGTATAGAAAGTGAACATAAATAATTAAGAGAAATGGGTTTGGCTTCAGTGTGTTCCTTGCTCAGGAGAGTCATGCATCTTTCTCATGTTGGTGGAATGTGAGCATTTTTTGGAGGTGATTCACTGGGAGGAGAGTGTAGGGGATGGACATGCTCTGAGTGAGCAGAGCTTAAATGTTGGTGTTTTGCCTTAAAGGGAATTATCTCTTCTCATTCTAACCAAAAAAATGCAGAAGTCCCAGTGAAGTCAGTGAGAGCTCTGCATTAAACGGTTGTATAGCCAGTGCAGGTTTTCCTTGAGAACTTACATGGATTTACACTTCTAGGGAGTAAGGCCTGGCTGGTAGAAGTTGTGCCTGTAAACTGAAGGGCATATTCCAACCCCCCTGCCCATGTGTGCCCAGGCATTCCACCCTCAGAGAGTATCAGTTGTGTTTGGAGCTCCTGTTAAGTGACTGTTATTTCCATTAATTACACATAATCCAGATGAAGATTTGAAAACTATATTGGACCTGAAAAATATCACTGAAGAATAACATCCCCATAAACCTTCAGTGATATTTTACCTTCCTGAATGTAATGGGTTTTGCAGGGATGTGACATCATGAAAGTTTGCATCAAGTATTGTGGGCTCCAGCTCCTAGCCCCTGTGTGTGGCAATATTGTTCCATGTAATGCCCTTCTTCCTGAGAGGTTTGCACTGGGGCTGTTTGGGGAGGAGTTGGTAAAGAAAAATCCTGAAATATAGGAGGGAAAACATTTTTTTTTTTTTGCTTGTTGAAATGTTTTGAAAGAGCAGCCTAGTAAATGTAAGCAGGGGGGAGCTTTAGTTTGTGTGAGGTAATTGTTGGATTTAGTGGGACCTGTAGTCAACAAAGTGACAAAAAAGCATCAGGCCACTGAGTGTAAGTTTGCTGGGTTGCCCAAGGTGTCTCAAGACATCTTCTTTAATAGCTGTAATCTGGGATATTAAATATCAATAAGGGCCTGCCTGCTTGTGGGTTTTTAACACGCTGCCGAAACCCAGACATATTTAAAAAGGATGCTGCAATTCAAGTTGGTTGGGAACTTTCCAGTCAGCCATTCCTTGTATGGAAAATGCTGATTTAACAGGAAGCTTTCACTATCTGTCTCGATGCAACTGTCTTTGGGGAAAGCTTCCCAAGGTTCCAAATGAAATTCCTGCTTAAAACTTAAAAAGGCGATGAGAATTATTAGAACAGCTTGGTGGTAAGGGCTTTTTGCCTGATGCAGACTGGGGGCTTGAACTTTGGTCTCCCACATTCCATCGGTCTGCTCTTGAATTTTTTAAAGGTTTTGCTCTGCTTTGGAACACAACTAAGTGTTGAAATCCAAAAAAAAAAAAAAAAAAAAGAAAACCAAAAAAAGCTCCCAAACAAGCAAAAACCAAAGCAAAATGGAATTCTCGTTTTTTAGCCAGGCCTAGCTATAATCAAGAAACTTAGACTTTGTGGTATTTATTTTACAATAGACTCTAGAAATATGGAAGCCACTTGAATTTTAAAATGAGTGCATAGAAACACTCCTGGAGTGTGGCTCTTGAGTTGAAGGGGGGAGCACCCAGCTGGGCGAGTTTGAGGTGTGTGATGAGCAGAGCTGCACAGGGGCAGGGCAGGGAGCTGCAGTAGGGCAGTTTACTCTTGTTTTACACACACAGTCTGGGAGTGGAAAATAATTGACTTGTGCTGCTTTACCATTCTGTGATCCTGGGTGTGGACTCTAACGCAGCGTAAATTACAGTGAAATGGATTAGTTTGTGCTCTAGTTATTTTCAGAGGCTGTATTTAACAAGTTCCCTCTTCACTGCTCCTTACTTTCTGTGCTAGTCTTTAAAGCTTTTATGGGGAAATTTTTATTTGAAGAGGTTTCTTTCTTTCCTTGGTATGAGGATGCACCCTAACAGGAGAGGAAAGTACTTGAGTAACAAGGAAACCTGAAATCACTCTCTAGTGCACACACTAAACTGGGGACTAAGTCAGAATACTGGGTCTTAGGTTTCTAAGAAAAAAATTCTTTTTCTGGACTGTAAAGCAACTTGAATAGCCAAAACTGCAAAGAAGAATCAGATCACTGAGTGTTCTTTTTTTATTATGCATAAGGACCCTTGCAGACTTGGGGGAAAAAAATTACAAATCAGTACTTTTATTTTACCTGATCCTAAAGCCTATTTAATGCATCACTCTGGTGCAACAAATGAGGAGCTTAGATATGAGGTAGCATCAGACAACAGAAGTGGGCAGCAGCTTTTTCTGAACTGATCCTCTGCAGAAGGAGCTGTGTGTCCCTGCCTGGGCATTTGCACCAGTGACCGGCCAGGGAGTGCATTGCAGTTTAGCAGCAGAGGCAGAAAACAGGTTCAGATTGCAGTCTGGAGCTGATGAAAAGATGTTCTTATTGGGTTGGTTTGTTTGTTTTCTTTTGTTTAGTGTACAGCTGCACGGCCAGCGTTCTGGTTTAGATGTCAACTGCAGATGGTTTCAGTGAACGCCTCGGTGGCCGCAGCGTTAGATACGCTGTGATTTGTTTGTTGTCCCTAGTTAGCGAACGAACGTCTGTGATCCAGGAGGGCTCGGTGTGACCCCTCCGCCCTCCCTCCATCCGTGTTAACGTGGAGCTGTGGGAAAATAATGGCCCTTGCTGTTTCTCTGGTGGGCAGTTCCCGCCGCGATGCCTTTGCAGCAGCTCGGTTCTGTCGGAGCCGTGTCTCTCCTCGGGGCCCTGCGGGCGGGCCCGGGGCTCCCGCTCCCGGACTGGCATTGCCGCGGTTCCCGGGGCTCGGGGCAGCAGGCCGAGGAGTTCCTTGGCTGCGGGCTCGCCCAGGTGAGCGCCGGCTCCTCCCGTCCGCGGGACGCTCCGTGCGGGAGCGCTGCCCGCGGAGCCGCGGTCCGTGCACGGCGCCGTGCGCGCGCGCGCACGGAGCCACGCGTGCGGGTGCACGGGGGCCGTGTCCTCGCCTGACCCCGAGCCCGGCCGCGCTGCCCGGGCCGGGTGGCCCCGCACCGCCCGGGCCGTGCGCGGGATGGGGAGGGGGGGAGCGGCCCCGGCTCCGCCTCCGCGGGGCGCGGCGGGTCCGCGCCGGCTCTTGCGGGAGCCCCTTTGTTCGCGCGCGCGGCCGCGGGGGGGCGCTGCGGGGCGCGCGCTCCCGCGGGGGCCGCACGAGGCGCGCGGCCGCCGCTGCGGCAGGAAGCAAAGATGGCGGGGCCGGGCCGGCGCCGTGAGGGGCAGCGCGGGGCGCCCGCGATGTGAGGGCGCCGCGGGGGCGGCGGACGGGCCGCCGGGAGCCGCCGCCGGCCCGCGCGGGGGCCGCGTGTAAAGCACTCCGGGTACTGCAGAAATACCGCTGTTCCTTAATAAAAAAATCGGAGGTGTCTTGCCTGCCTTTGTGACCACAACTTATGTTCTGCAATTTGATGTTTTTTTAGGTTCTAACAGAAAACAAAAGGCCTCAGAGGAGGAAGCAAAGAGTTTTAAAGGTAACCGATGATTGCTTTGATATTTATCCCCTCCCGTTTTGAGCAGCATTTTCGTGTCATACAGCCCAGGAAGCCCAAGGGTTAAAGGCTGGGTAGCGGCGCTTTCCAGCTATTCAGCAGATTAGCTAATTTTAAAAGCACAGAACATGTCCTTTCGCTCCTCTCTCTCTCTCCAGCATGTTGTAGACATCTTTGAACCTTTCTGCACAAGTCTGCCTACCAAAAGTTTGCTTTCCATCGCAACAAAGGTTCCTTTTAATTTTCTGTTTCTAGTTTCATAATTCCAAAGGTAACAGGCAAATGTTTTTAGCATACAGGTTTTATGGCATCTGAAATTTTATGTGAGAAGTCAGTGTTATAATGCAAGCCAAGTTAACAAAAGTGGAATTTTTATGCTTACTTTACTGTAGCTTTGATTTCCTTTCTTCCATTAAACTTCAGAACACCTCAGCTGAAACTGAAAATTCTGTGTACTTACAACAACCTCCGGTTTCACATGGTAACATGTTCCTTCCACACTCTTTTAAGATGGTTATCCTTCATGATAACAAAAGACTGGTGTTTCAAATGGAAATGTCTTAGTTTTTATAACAAAACACAGACTTGCTACACTCATGGCTAATTTTTTTTAAAAAGAAGTAACAGGTAGCACATCAATACTGCATCTTTCAGTTAATGTTTAGAATATTTTGAATAGAAATAAGTTGTTAATTGTGTTTTTGCAAATAACATGTTGGAGGATGGGTGGTGCAAGTAAGATGGATGGTATGTGTTAGATGAAGGTAAGGAAAATGAGAAAAAATGTGTGTTAAAGTTTGCATTAGTCTCTTTTACCAGCTAAATGTAATATAGTTTAGTGTTGTCTTAGTACACTAAAATTTCCAAAGTTACTGGACATAGTGAATTTGATAAATGCCGAATGGTCTGTAGTATAGTTTTACTTGAAAATGTTCCAATATCTTACTAGTTTTGTTGTCACTTTTACACATGACAGAAACTTTGGTAAGACAAACCAAAGTTAAGATGAAGTAAGGAGCAAATAACCTTATTTGACTTGCATGTATGCCCAACCTCAAGGGCGTCTGTCTCTTCATGTGGGAATAGTAGTGCAAACCACCTACCTGTATGCTGATAGTAATTGTGGTTGTGCAACACTAGCAAGTGCTTTTTGTTCTTGCATTAAGTACATTAATCCATTAAAATGTGAGCATTTTCATTATGTTGTGGGTATGCTTTTAATTACTGCCTCTCTTGTCAGATAGTACGTAGGTGTAGCTCAGACTTGGAGCATTTGCTCATTCTGTTTTGTGCAGTTGATAGCAGGATGGAAAACGAGGGTTGTTTGTAAATGAGCTGTTCAGTTTGTAGCGTGTTGGTGTGACACGTGTTCTGTCAAAGGGTGCCAAACATGTTTGTTTTGGTCACAGCCACACAGGTTGCGTTGGGTGTCTGTCTGCAGTTGGGGTTCATAGCTGGGTCTTGAGGTTTTCCTCTGGGCTCGATCTTGCCACTGTTTGGGATTTGATGGCCCAGCAGGTTGCTATGTAATATGATACTGCCATTCCTCTCCTTTCCAGAAAGCCTTCTGAAGAGTTTTTTCCCCTCTTGCTCTTGAGTGGAAAGGCTTGGCTGGTTCTGGGTGTGTGCATAGTATCCATGTCAGCCATTGGACTTGGCTTTATTTCTGGTTTGACTTTTCCTTTGCTGAACTGATTGTGCAGTATTTCCTATTTGGTTTAGGTGCTGTTCTTTGTGTTTGCTAGTATTTGTCTTTGCTTGGTGATGCTGAAGAGTATTTCCTAAGAGTTTGTTCACTTGCATCCACTGAACGAGGCACGGTACCTCTCAAGGCATCTCGCTGGATTGGGGTTGGTGGGGTTGGCCTTTGTCTTTGGAGTGGAGAAGGGAGTTTGGGCATCTTAAGTTACATTACAGCTCTGACAGCTGCAGTGAACTTGAAGAAAAGCCGCATAACTTGCAGAATTCTTTACTGGGGCGTTTTTAAAAATGTGACATTTTGGTCTGTGACTCTAACCTGGCTTCTGTCCTTGGTGGGACTGCCATGCGAAGGACTGTTGTCTTACCTGTTGAATTATAACTTAAGTGTTTGATTTAATGATTGTAGTGATTGAGGGCATCTGACCAGTGATGCTTTCAAAATTTCAACACAATATCCTTTTTTTCTTTGTATTTTCTTCAAGTAGTGTTCTTAACTTTCTTAAAGGAGGAGTTTGTAGTATTTTCTTCCAGTAATACATGTAGTTAGTATTTTTTCTAATCCTTTTAAGTTTTGATAGAGACATATTTATTTACTTGGAGGGCTCATGTTCTTTCTAATTGTGCTGCTTAGGACCAGCATATCCACAAATTCTGTACAGGCTCAAAATAAGCAATGGTTTCCTGTTGAAAATGGGTTGAACACATAAAGAAGACTAAAAGTGATTTATACTATTACGCTGTATCTTTTGTTTACTATTTACACTTGTCTTTTAATGCTCTTTTCTGGTTATTGGAGGAGTCACTTAGGAAATTCTTCCATGCCATAAATACTGCATTAATTCTCCATGTTTGTTTTGAAAGAACGTGTGAAATATTCATCACTTCTAGCAAGCAAGTGCTCATTAAAGAAAGTCTTTGTGAGCTCATAGTAATGGATATGAAGGAAGGAATATACTTAGTTTTCCTTGGGGTTTATATTGTGTTTTTTCAGATGCTTATTTAATTTTATTCCTGGTAATGGAAAATCTATATGGAAGGGATTCATACTTAAAAATTCATTTGCCTGCATTTCCAAAGGGTTCTTGTACCCCCTGCTTCACCTACCATCTTTCTTTTTGCCCCTTCCTGGTGTCCTGGCTCAGTTTGGGCAGGGCAGGGCACCTCCCCTTAGCGGTGAGGAAGTGCTTGCAGTCACTTGCAAGTTCATCAAGCAGAGCTCAGAAGACTGGGACAGGTGCCTTTGGCATCACGTTGTCAGGGAATCTACGCTGACCACGAGTAGGCAGCGGTGGCACCAGTAAGGAAACCTCCCACAGATCCGGAGGCAGGGAAATACAGCCCGGGGTCTTTCCACAGCAGTCTGTGCAGCCAAGGCTGCCTTTGGGATGGCTGTGGGTGTTTGCTGCCCTGATGGAGATCTAAAAAAGAAAAAGTAAGAAGAAAAAAAGGGAGAAAAACAGAAGGGAAGAGACTGTGGGAGAGATCCAGAATTATATATGCAGTGCTAAGTGAGTTTTGTGACTGCAGGCACAGTCTTTGTTCTCTGCCTGCCTCTGTTTATGCATAAACACTGCAGTGGTGACTGAGGGGCCAGGAGAGTGCAATGATGCTCAGACTCCATAAAATTCCTGTACTTCAAGATGAGCCAAAAGGCAGAGATGACTCAGTATCTAGAACTTTTGGATTGTTTATAAACATCATATTAAGATCAGTAAAAGTTAAACTTGCATCAAAGCTGCAAATAGCTGCTTGAACACCCTCTTAATTTTTCTCCTCCACGCATAAAAAGCATAGTTTTTCCTGTAAAAAAACAACTTTAAAATAAAGCTGACTTGGCAGACCTGCCGTTGCCCTTTTTATGATGCACTTTTAGTTTTGGTGCTTAAAGAAACTAAAATTACACCTTTTTTTGTCAAGGTCATATATGTGTTAACAAGGTTTAGGAGAGTAACTGCTAGAGTTCATGATAGTGCTTTGAGTGAGCAAGGATTAAACTGATTTTGAACATTTATTCTAAATTATAGTGTATGTTTTTAGTGCAGAATATCTGCCAAAATATTTAGCTGGAAGAAATTAAAGTTTATTACTTTTTTCCCCTTTAAACTGAGATGAGCAAGTCAATGAATGGAGTTGCACTGCTGTGGAATTTTAGAGGGGAAGAAGACAGAATGGTGCAATACACATTTGAACGGATGTTGACCATATTTGTTATGGTTTTTTAGAAGGGACATTATCACCTTGGGGCAGGTTCCTTCAGTAAATACCAATTAAAATTGCTTTGAGTATTGGTTTAAAGTGTCGCCTATTTCATACATGTCTTTCTGCTCCCACTTTTTGAATAGGGAGAGCTTACTTTTGATATTGGAGGGTCCTACAAAAATTAGTAAATTTTATTTTTAACAGTAAGATAAATAACTTTGCTGTTACCTAGCTTTTTTTTAAACTAAGTTATAATTTTTTGAAAGAAATGTTCTTATCTTGACCTTTTTCAAGCTGGGTGTGTGCCTGTCTAAATGGGATTCAATTTTTTTGCTCATGTGAACGTGTGGAGCGCTTGCATGCTGTTTGTACAGTTCTGCTGGAGCTGCTCATGTCTGTAGATGTGTTTTGAATACAGTTCTAACAAAAAGCCTTTGTGAGTGGTCTGTAAATTATTAATCTTACTCTAGTAATTTTCTAATCCTTAATTTTTCCTGCCAGTTTCTGGTGCAGTTGAAGCCCATTCCTTGTGGACTTTTGCTGTGGTGCAGAGTAAGCTGGACAGGATGTGGAGATGCTGTCCTTCCCTGTTCCTGCCCAGCTCCCTTGCTCCAGTGCTGCTCCCTCTCCCATCCACCTCCTCCTCACAGCCCTCTGCTGCTCTTTGCCCCACAACTCCCCAGAATGCTGAGGGGAGAAAGGGACACTGCCCACTGAGAGGGGGACAGGGAGGAGTAAGGGTTTGTGGTTTAACTCCTCTGTTGCTGTGGCAGAGCAGTTGTGAGGATGGTGCCACTCCTCAGGGAACGGTGGGGCAGAGGAGTGTTGGGAAAGGCCAGGCTGAACCTCGTGATTACAGTGCTTTTAGAGGGGTTTGCACACTTTGAATGGCTATTTATTTGTAGATCTTGATTTTGATGGTGTGTTTGAGTGCTGGGCCTTCCACCTTGTTGTATTTTAGAGGTGGAGCTTCTTAAAAAGGTAGAAAATGTGTTTGTGATCCAAAATGTCATTAAATATCCAGTAAACACAACATAGATTGTGGGAAGGATGGAAAACGTACATGTGGAGATGAAGGTCTGTTGTGTAGGTATATTGATACATTATTTAGATTTCTTAAAGTTTCAGCATTACAAAATAAACACTGGTTTGGTATTCCAGGTATGTTGTTTTGTTTGGATTCACTACTGAATTATGAGCTCTAATCAATACTTGTACTTGCTGTGTGTAATGTAGGCATTGAAATACCAGAATGGCTTTTCCCATTCTAGTAATCTGTTATCAGTTTGCAGTTTGTCCACACACTTAGGGACAGTAATGTGAAAGCAAGTGCTTTGACAATGGGCACTGCCAGCTTAGGATCTGACACCACATTGCTACACAAGTTTGTTTATTGCTTTTAGTAATTGATGTGGGAGAAAACCAGTGAGGAGCCCCAAACTTCCCTTAGTGGCAGCAGATTTTTTTTCTTTCTGCCATATTAAACTGTGATTTTTGTTTAGTGTTACTGAGTATGAGATAGTTAATTTAGCAGATACTACAGCAGCAGAGTTTCCCATTGACATAGTAGAAGCCTTGCCCATGTAGAGACCTAAAGATTTAATTCTTAATTATAGGATTTCATTTGGAAGGTAAGAAGAATTCGTGCATTTTTATGAAGGCATTTTCTTTTTAAATGTTAAGCACATGAAACTTAAACAATTTAAAGAAAAAGGAAAACAGGATTTACCTATAAGCAACTAACAATAATCACTTTTCATTATTGATATAAAAATAGAATATAGACTATATCTGACTGTCCCTCACAACTTTAATATTAAGCCTTTTAGAATATTAGAATTTTTTGAGACTGACTTAAAACTGAGTGGTTTGTGTCTTAACTGTGAACTTGTTTCTCAGTGTTGGTGCTGTCTGTATTGCTTGTAATTTAATTGATATAATTGAAGCTCTAGTAAAATGGGGTGCAAGGTTTAATTTTCCTAAAATAGAGGTTTGCTGAACTTATGAGAGGAGAACCTTGTGTGTTTAAAGATGTGCAGCATTTCCTCATGTGACAGATGCTCACTGTCTGAGTTGTGCAGTGTCAACACTGTTGCAGTGCTGCTCCACAACAGCGTTGCTGTTCTTCCCGTATGGGAGTGAAAGTTGCTCCTCCTGTGAAGAACAAGTGAAGTTACGTACAATGTGAATTCCATTTTGAGCTTTATTTAAACCATAGATGTGTGCTAGCTAGAAGAAGAAACATCACTAGGAAGTTTTTAGGCTTTTTTTCCTCAAGAGAGTAAGCAAAACATAGATGCAAAATCCGGGATAGTGCTGTAGCCTTGTAGTTTGGTGGGTTAAGTAATCAGCATGGCTATTTTTCTCTTTTCAAAATCTGAGTTACCTTGAGCTGCTTCTCTGAACTACCTGTCACCAACTTTTCTATTGCTAAAGAGTTACACCTTTTAGTCTCGTGGCCCCTCAGCAGCTTTAAAACCAGGCTAGAATGGTGATGTGCGTCCTTAGCAGTTCTGGTCTGAGAGCTTCTATGGGCATGTAGCAACTTGTAAACAATATATTGGCTGTACAGCAGATTGTGGGGTCCTAAGTTAAAGACCTGAGTATCTTCCTGCTTAGGTTACAGGCACTGTGGGAGTTGGGTTGTTAGCAGTTGGGATCTTCGCTGTATTGAAACTGCAGGAAAATTTACTTGTATCAGTTTGGATCACATTTGGGTCTCACCCAGGCAAGATGTGGCAAACACTTGTTTGTTTGCTGAGAGGTTGCAAGACTGTATCCATTTATTTGGCTTCAGGATCACGTTTTAAAAATATCTCAAAGAACTCAAATTTGAAAACTTCCATGGATGAAAAGTGCATCAAAACACCTAACAAGATGCTTAAATTCTTTGCTCTTTCTCTGTCCCTCTGCAAAAATGTGCACCATCGTTCAAGGCCAGACTTCTCTGGCCTTAGCTTGGAGTCACCGAGTCTTGTTGTACTTTTGTCTGCTGGAACAAGGAGCCCTCTGTTATCAGCATTCTTTTCCACATAGACGGGGCAGGAGTTTGTGGCTTTTCAATTTTCTTTTTCTTTGGCAAACTGCAGAGAGTGAGTGAGAGAGTGAACTTGAGTCTTTCACTTCAAGATGTTTCAGTCCTTTGTCATTGCTGTGGTCCTCGAAGCCCTCTCCAGCATACCAATGTCCTGCCTGAATCAGGGATGCCAGAACAGGACGCTTTGTTCCACTGGCAGGTGCAAAAGTGCCAAGTACAGGAGAGAAAGTAACCAGTCTTTCCCTAATTATATGGGTTTTTATGCACCCAAGAATGTCACTAACCCTTCTGGCCATAAAGTGGCAACAGGAGTTTCTATAGTTACTGTGCAGTTGATCATTGACCATGTTAATGTCCTCTGTGAGGGCACTGCTTTCTGAGGTAGGAACCTTTTGGAAGTGCAGTCCCACGTCTATTCCTGGATACACAACTTCTCCTTCAGCTGGGAGGAAATGGCTGACCTGCCAGCTTCATTTAGGAAGCATCATGTCTGCTCTTTGCATTATTTGCTCTCTTTTATAAGTCTGAATTTCAGTGTTCTTTGAGAACCTTGTGAAGAATGTTGCACACCGCTGTGATCTGCTCCCTGAAGCCCCTTCTGTGAAGGCTGTGCTGATTCTCCATTTACAGTGCAGGGCCAGGCAGCCTTTCCTTGACACTGTGCTGAGGGTTTCACAGACCACAAGAGGCATTAGTGAGTGTGGGTGAAGTCAAAGACTGAATTTCTTTCATCTCTGCTTTTGAGTTAAAGCACATAAGGAAAAGTTCTGTCAGGGATTACATATTGCTGCTGATTGTATCGTTTTTCTTTTGTGGCTTAATTGAGCGGTATATTTTCCAGAGCTGCCAGGGTCTCTTTTGAGTGCTCAGTTTCAGTGTTGAAGACAAATGATTGAGTAATTCAAAACACCAGTAAAAAACAAACCAAACCAAACCCAAACCCCAAAGAAAACAAAAACCACCAAGCAAAATGCTTGTTTATGTTTGCTTCTGTGGCAGAAGAAGTATTGTAATGTTTATGGTTTTTTCTTTCTTAACACATCCACTTCTTGGATGCCTGTGTGGGAGAATGGCGTGTCCTTCACTCTCTATTTTTTCTTGCTTCTGTTTGCAGCTTTCTACAACGTAGAGCTCAGAGTTGATGGAAACAATTTGAGTTTGTGGCTGAGAGCCTATTTCCAAGTAGTAATTCAATAAATACATTTCTATGGGAGTCACCATGTTGAGCCTTTAGAGTCAGAATTAGTCTCCTGTAGTTTATTTTGCTAAGCTGTAACTTGGGGGATGTTCTTTGCTGTTGTGTCTACAGATGGGGGGGGGGAAGTAACCAGAGCAGACTTTGCAGCTGCAGTAAGATCAGTGTGAAATGCAACCTGCTGTGATGCTCAAGTTGGTGACTTTGGGTGGATTTGATCCTCAGGGCCAGGGAAGTCAGGAGTGAGGAGGATCTCTCCAGGAAAACCTGGATGCCCCAGGTTAGATGACTTTCTCCAGATTTGCAGAGCTTCTTGTTCCCCTGAATTTCTGTATAAACCAGCCTCTCTCTTAAAACTTGTCAACATAGTTTTGTTCCTGTCCTGTTCCTCTACCATCTGTGAACGTTGCTCTCTTGAGAAGCAGAACATCATGTAAATGCAGGCTGTGTTCCATTAACGATGCTCCCCAGTCTGATTCTCTGCACTAAGGCCTATAGAACATGTGCCTGGTCTGAGCTGCTGCAGGAGTGTGGGGCACTGAGACTTTTGTGTCCACAGTTGTTACACAAGCATGCTGGGAACTGCTTTCTGCCTCTGGTGAGCTTTATGGGAATAGCCCCCAGCTTGCAGCTTGGCCCCTACTTGGCTGTTCTCTCTTTGAGGAGCCTGCTGGGAAACCCTGCTCAGGCTGCAGCCTTGAGCAGCAACCTACAGCACGTTGTCTGCGTTACAGTAGTCGAACATGTGGTGTGGGCTGAAGTAGACGTTTGTCCTTAAAGGTATTCTTGTATCTGCCTTTATTTTAATGCAAAAAACCCCTTTGGCTGTACCCAGAAGGTGGCCTGTAGTTTGCACAGCATCCCACCCACATTTGTCTCTGTTCTAACCAGTGCTTGGCTTCCAACACGGCACTCAGCACAAGTTACTGTTTGTCCACACCTGTGCTCTGTCTCCCTGTTGCCTGTCCTGTCCATGTCTTATCTTCTTCCCCCTGTATATTGATCCTATCCAGTACAAGTCCTGGATTCTCCTGAATTTCTGCCTGTCCTGGGGAGCAGACAGTGGAAGTGGGAATAAATTGTGCTGGTCAGCTGGCTGGTGCTCTCCTATCTCTGGTGAGGCAGTGACATCTGACAGGCAGACCATGAATGACACATCCTCTTTCAGTGTTAGATAAAGTACATTGGGGGTTTCTTCCAAACGGTATTTCTGAAAGAAAACTTCTGTTGTGGCATTTGAGCTCTGAGAAGCTGCTAGCTCTATCCCAGCATGGAAGGGCCTGTGGGAATGGCTGCATGGCTGCAGCCTCTGCAAAGGATCCAGGCTTACCCACTGCACACAGTCCTACTTGTCCTTTTAGGCTGCTGAGTGTTGGCACCTTGGAAGAGCTGCCTTTTGGGTCATCCTGGTTATTGGCACAAGCTGGGGGGGGGGGGCAAGCATTCTTGGAGTGTTGGGCACTGTATTCTCATGGAGCCCTGGGCAGAATCCTACAGGGAGGGCTGTTTTAGGGGACTTGGCATTGGTTATCATGTTACTCATCATGACTTGCTTATAGAGCTGTTTTATCAGTAGTTTGTTTGGGCATCATCTTTTATTTCTCCTCTCTGGGAGTGTTTGACTCTGGTGCTGTCCTTGATTGTACAGTGTGTTGTCACCACCTCTAGAGGTTTGAAATGAGAGACACAAACTGATGGCCTGCTTGCTGTTGTTCACAAGATGTGGAAATGTCTTTAGGGTAGCTTTGGATTCTGATTGTGAACTGGTGGACTCTTTGCATTATGTCAGAAGCATGTTGTGTTAAAAGAGAAGTTAATAGTAGACCCTTTTCAGAATGTGAAATGATTTGCTGTAGCTGGCTGTTTGTGTCTGCTAGAAGCATTAGTTCCCAGAGTGAATTTTTGTGTGCGTGTACATAAGAGATAATATCTGGATGAAGTTTAAGTACTACAGCAGTGGCCACAGCAGACTCTGTGGTTCCCGCCCTAATAGCACAAACTGCAGCAGAGCCCAAGCTTGAGCATGATTTGTTGGTGGTTTCTGTGTCCTGGCAGAGTAGTGCTCTCCTTAATGAGAGAGAGGGAAATGACTCCTATTGATCTGGTTTATTCAGCTTTTCATTACGCTCGTGTAAAAGCCCTAGAAATCGATGGGATCAGACTCATGTGCTTAACTTCCACAATCCCAAGCACAGTGTTATCCTTGCCTGTAGTTTTCACATTTGTTTTGAGTCCTGATTCAGGACTTAGAGATGGATTGCTCCTCAGCTGAGGGGAGGAATCAAACGAGCTCTGTCCCTGCTAGTGTCTGCATCGCTCTTTTGGGAAATAATAACTTTACAGACAACAGACTATCCAGTGGCTTTTTCTGCTTGTCAGAGAGAAGAAAGGTATCTTTTAGGCTCCATTGCAGTTCAGTTACAAGAGATAAAGCAACACAGTGCTCAAAAGGCAGAGTTTGATTAAAACAATAATATCTGATTTTATGGCAATATTAATTCTTCATGTGGAAAAACAAAATATGAACTAAATCATGCCAAGGATATGATTCATCTGGTTCTTTTTTCTGCCTCATTGTGTGTGGGCAGCTTGCAGTAGTGTTAGTGGAATATAGTAAGAGGAATAATTTAAATAGTAATCTCACTTTGCTGCTGGGATCCCTGGGGTCTTGGGAACACAGTACTGTACCTGTGCAGCACTAGCAGATTAGGGGGTATCCAGAGTATTTTTGAGCACAGTAGTGCTTTTTTGGTCAGATGAAGGATTTTATTGAGGAATAACCTTGTTGAGAGCAGGGTGTGACTTTTTTTTGGACTGAGGGCTGCCAGTGGATTCTGTGTCAGATCTTCTCACCTCTGCTAATTGTGGATGGACCCTCCTCCTTCCCCACACCTGCTCCCAGATTACCAGCCTTAGATTATTAGCTTTTTTTAATGTAGTGAACAGTCCTTCTAACATGTTGACAATGTGCAGATGGTGGGGAATTAGTTTTAATCTATTTGATTCTAACTCCTCAGCCTCCTAATTGTCTGATTAAATAATTCTGAATAACAATTTTACATTGTTGGGACAACTTTTGGATTGATAGAGATATTAGATACACTTTTGCTGAAGAAAGAACAGCAATTTCGTATCCTAGTTCTTTATGAAATTAAATTAAGGTAGTTGAAATTCAGCTTTTGCTTGGATATAGAATTGTGGGGTTTTACTTTCCTGTGGTGGACCCTTAAAATATTTTCTGGTACAGCTGCAGAAATCTATGTGATGCATTTGCCCCTGCTAGCAATAGAACTGTTTAATCTGTTTAGCTTTGGGGATCCTGTAGTAATTGCTCAGTGATCCTTGGCCCTGGGAATCATTGACTGAAACCCAGCAGGATGCAGAGGAGCTCAGGCTTACAGACTGTTAGTCAGGATCTGTGTGTAATGAAAAAGTGTGAAATAAGGCATCTTTTCTGTGATTCCTGTAAGTTTGACTTGGCTACATAGGTGATGGCCATGTTTGCACATAACATTTCTGTGAGAATTTGATGCCTCTCACAATACCTAGGCCATGCTCTGGGTTCTGGGTCTGTGCTGTATCAGTTGTGAGGTGAACACTGGGCTCCAGATGGAGCTGGCTCCATGTGCCTGGGGGTTTCTGGCAATTCTGTCTTGATGGCTATAATTAATCATAAATCTAGTGTGCATTTGTTTTTCTGAGTTATTTTCTACGAGGAGTCCATATCCTTTAGTTGGTAGGACTGCAGAACCACGTCAGATTTGCCTGAATGGTTTCCATTAAACTGGGTGGTGTTTTCTGGGCACTGCTATGATGTGCTGTGCCAACGTGGGGTTAATTATCCACTGGTATTACTGAGGTCTGATTTGAAAAGCAGGCCTGGTTTTCTTGTAAGTAAGGGTTAAGGCTGCAGATGATTTAAAGAACTCTTAGATGTTACAATCAGATTAAGTACCAGCACTGTCTATTGTGACTTTAAATTATTTTTTAAAAGGAAATGTAATATAAATAAAGAAAATTTGATTAGCATAACAAAAATTGCATTCCTGCCTTTATTGCTGTTTCTGCCTAAGTTTCTGCCTTAATTTTTTTTTTTTTTTTTTTACTTTGCATGACTCCTTACTTCATACCCATACTACTTGCTTGAGGCCCACAGACATATTCCTTCCAGGACACAATATTCTGACTCTAGCTTGATTTTGACATTGCTTCAACCATGTGACTTGTATGGTATCAGTAAAGAGGAAGAATGTGTTTAATGAAATATTAACACTTACTAAAATACAGTTTGGGATAGCTTACATGAGCCTGTTGAGAAACTGGAGATGTCCATCTAAATACAGAAGCTGAGCACACTGTTTCCAAACTAACCTTCAGGTGAGCTGCTGTAAATTGCCTTACTCTTCATTTCAGCTTAGGCTTGTAATTCTTTTTAAGAACTTGAAGCAAGAATACCTGATTTTCAGCCTTAGCTACAGTGTCCAGCCAAGTGGTATACTGGTTTAGGCAGTTTATTGGTCTAGCCAAATCAATATAATTATGCCAAATTACTGCTGAACTTTGTGGTACAAGCCTTTAGAGTTCAGTCCTGCTTTTAACTCAAGGGAGACTTTCATCTGCTTATGCAATTCATTAAAAATTGAGTTCTATACATCTGGTTTGAAATGCTAATGTTCTTTCTGTCCATTCATTTCTTTAGTCTCCCACCACCACATGTACACACTTTCTTCCTCTGCCCCTTAACAGTGGGGGAAAAATAACTATAAATATGGATGGGGTCTTTAGCCTTCAGGGATTTTTATGGCTTCCTGTTTGGTATTTTCCAATGTCTGTGCCTGTGCTTAATTAGGATATTCCTAGTATCTGTCAAAGTAGAGTTTAATTGCTGGAAGCCTTATGCTTATTTTTAATGTTTTTGTTACAACAACTTTTTCTGTTATTATTTATAGGCAAATTTAGAAAACAAACCAGTAAATGGCCGCAGACCAGAACTCATGGAATGCAGTATATGTGGTCATGGTGAAAAATACAGGGTGAAAAGCAATCAAGCAGTGCCCATTGAAAATGTGCAGTGCAAGGAGAAGGAAAGAATGACTGGCCTGGAAGCAGAGAAGTGGGCACATAATGAGAAGCCATCCTTTGGTGTCCATGTCAACGGTGACATCCACGGAGCTGTGCCGGGCACCGAGCACTTGAAACATGCTGGAGACAGTGACAGAGCAGTCTCCCCCAGTCAGTTAGCTGAGCCAAAAAAATCCTTTGCACAGACCATCAGAAATGGCATCAAACCCCTGCATTATTCACCACCAGAAGCCGTTGCTTCACTGAAAAAAGTGTCTGTAGAGGAAAGGACAGACTTGACGAGCAACTCCCACCTGCAATGGACGAAAGGTACCAATGTGAATAACACAGTAAATGCTCTGACAACTGGCATTGGCTGTGCTCACCCACAAAACCAAGGAAATGTTTTAATAAAGGAGGAAAACTGCATGTGCAGCATCTCTGAGGATTTTGATAAGTCAGTTTTGCAGGCAGGTTCCATCTGGGGTCTGCAGGAAAGCTTGTGTTGTCCTCCCCTGCCTGAAGGGGAACTGCAGGCAGGAAAGAATGGCTTTGAAGTACCTAAGGTGGAGACACAGCCTGAGAATCCTACACTCCAGTCAACTTTCTTGTCCCTGATTAAAACCAGAAATTTAACTGTGGAGCAGGTTGTAGCTATTGAAGCTTTAACACAGTTATCTGAAGCCCCTTTAGGAACAACTTCGCCAGCGAAAATTGAAGGTACTGAATGTACAGAAGAAACAACTTCCAACTTGCTCTATAGTTTTAAAAGTGACACCTCGTCCTCCTTCACATCTTCTGCACTAAAAGAGATCAAAGACACTTACTTACAGAACGAGCAGCAGCTCCTGGCTCACTGCGCTCTCCCGCAGAAGCAGCTCCCTAATAAGGCAGTGTTATACAATGGCCAAAGCTCAGTCCCAGAATTGCAGGATAAACCTGCCAACCTGGCTGGGGAGATGTGTAAGTTACAGTTATCCTCAAGAGATACCAAAACTTTATCTGACTTAACATCTAATGCAACATCGCTTTCAGGATATACTAACGAGAAAAATTATGCTCATGATCCAGTTGCCCTTGGACAGTATTGCAACGCTTCCTGTAATGTCCAGCAAACAGGGAACAACTTGGAAACTCCTGGCCAGTTAGAGCAGAAAACGCCCTCTAATGATTTGAACTTGGAAACTGGTTCTTTGATTAAGGAAGGAGGAATTCACAGCCAGGATGAAGAAGATGTAGCTGCACAACTAACTCAACTTGCAGCACTGATTGAATCAAACCAGGCCAATTTACAACAGAAGAATGACATAAAGGCATCACTGATTAATCTAATATCACAGGAGAGGCAGCCAAAACATAACCAAGATGTGGTGCAGAAAAAAGAATCCGCATTTTTTAGGCATAATTATAGTTCCTTACTGATAAAGCAAAAACAAGTAACAAATAAGAAAGGCGGTGCTGTGCCATGGAAACCAAGACACAAAAAGAAGCCTCCAGAAGCACGCTATCAACAGGCTAATCAGAACCAGCTAGAGCTGTTGTCATGCCAGCACAACGAGTTGCAGGACATTTGGATATCATCAAAACTGCACAAGCTTGGTCAAACCATGCCCCAGGACTCCAGAATAGCTCTGCCTGAAAAAAAATCTCCAAGAACCAAAGTACAGAGAGCACAGAGTCAAAATACTTCATCATCACAAGAAAAAACTAGATTATTTCTCCCCCAAACGCAGATAAAATTCCACAGATGTTTACCTGAGGCACCACAAGAGAAAAAAAAAGACAGGTTGTTTGGCTGTGAAGTGGTGAATGAGCAAATGAAAACTGCAGGCTCCCGGGACCCACTGGGCACTGACCCACTGAAAAATGAAGTTGTTGCACGTGGCCAACGCAGTGACCTGTCCTCCCAAAATCCCCTGGCTGTTTCACAGCTGAAAACAGCATCCTTGTTGAACAGACCAACCGAAAACCTACAGATGTTTACACAACAATGCAATTCTCAGGTACAGCAAACAGCAGCTGGCAGTCAGGCACACCCTTTGCCTCCAACCCTTAACCAGTCCGACCTGAGAGCCAACGAAAAGAGCAGTGAGAGCACAGCCTGTGTCCAGCAGGGCACACAGGCAGACCCAAAGGTGCAGGTGCTGCCTGTTCCCTGTGGAGGGGCCCAGGTACCAGCTTGTGCCGAGGCTCTCAGGAACATGGAGTGTGTGGGCGAGGTGACCGTCCTGACGTCATCCAGTTTGGGTGCTGACCACGCACAGAGCACGGGCGACTCAGGGTGTTCCCCAGCAAAAAACACGCTCAGCAGTTTCCTTGAATCACCTATGAAGTTTCTTGATACCCCCACAAAAAATTTAATAGATACACCTACAAAAAAAGGACAGTCTGAGTTGCCAACTTGTGACTGTGTTGGTAAGTGTTTCTGCTAACTTTTGCCTGTACCTTTCCCATGGAGACGTGCTCGTGTTGTTCCTTTGAATGTGAGGAATCCTGTTACACAAAGAATCAGTGCTTCACCATTAGAAAACAGGAGGAAATGATTTTTCCCCTTTCTGTAACTTTTGCTTGGTGTTCTTTGGGCCTGCAAAGCACAGCAGAATTGAGTATTTTTGGTATTGCAACTGGCAGGTTTAAATATTCCACTTAAATTTAAACCCAAGAGGAAAAGGAGTTTCTCTGTTTGCTGTTTTACCATCGCTGACTTGTGCTTTATGTGTATTTATCTGCAGTATATCAGGTTCCGATTTTGATGGTCTAGAACTGGTTTTTGCCTGAGTGGCTTGGGAAAAATGTCCCAGTACATTGTCAGCGTCACCTAAATGCTGTCAGATAAGTGGGAGAGCACAGCTGGAGGGGGTCCTGTTGCTGCCCCTGTCAGTCCTGATGGCCTGGAAGAGGCTGTGCCAAAGGCACAGGGGGAGATGGGGTGGGGTTGAGGTGAGTCACAAGTAGTGACTTGTGAGCAGGATGGGATGTCAGACCAAACACAGCTTGGCTGAGGGCGGTACACGCTGTGTTGTCAGACTACTCGAGTGCACAGATGAAAAGAAAGTCGGAGACTTGAAGCAATCTGCCTGTGTACAATTGTTGTTATCTTTGCTTTCCCGTTCTGAATCAACAGGGTGCTAGTTAAGGGGCCTGGATTATGTCTTCTGTAGTATATGACTATCAGTTAACTTATTTTTTCCCCTAAATTCCCCTCTGTCTAAAATGAAATAATGTTTTCCTACCGACAAGGATATTGGGAATCTTACTTAGTCAATACATGCCAGCTCCTGTAATGAAAATTTGTGAAGAATGCAAAATATTTCTATAATTAGGGTTACTTTATAACATTAAAAAATAACAGCAGATTAATAGGAGGAGAAAAGTATTAAATTTTGTCTGAGGAAACAAACCTGTCCTACTCTCTATTCATTACATTTCAGGGTCAGATTTGATGTATTGTGATTTCATTTGCAAGGTGTGTCTGTAAACCATTTCTAAGTTTACTTTTAATGCAGTATATAAATTTCATACGTGCCAACTTAGTTTTCTTCACCTGCTTACAGAGCAAATTATAGAGAAAGATGAAGGCCCCTATTACACACACCTCGGGACAGGACCCAGTGTTGCTGCTGTGAGAGAAATCATGGAGAACAGGTGAGGAAAACTCAGCTTTTAAGGCTCACAGTACTCCTGGCTGTCTAAACAGGGCAGAAGTAGAGCTCTCAGAAATGATGTTCAGGTGTGCATGAGGTGAGGGTTTCAGTTCCAAACTTGGGTGTCTTTTCTGAGCACTTGTGACTGCAGGATTGCAGTTCGAGTGCTCTGAGGTGTCAATAGAAGGACAGATCAGCAGCTGGCAAAAGCAGGTTTTCCCGTGTCCCACATGCAGAGAAGCTGTGGGAAACTGGAAAGAAAAAGGTCACATCAGTGACTAAGGTGACTAAGTGCACTAGGATTTACATGCAGGTAGCACTTTCTTGCCCAAATAACATTTCCTTGGTGGCAGAAGTATCAGAAGAGAGATGTTAAAAACCACTCTTGCAAATAGGATTTTAAACTGAAAAGGAGTTTTTTTGACTTCATAAAGATTTTTGTTCTGTTTTCAGTAAAGTAATAATAAATTGGTTATTCTTATTTTATTGAAAATGTTTCCTGTTTTAAAATGGTCTACAGCAGTTTGTTTTACTCATGAACTCTTTTAAATGCAGGTATGGAGCAAAAGGAAGCGCTGTAAGGATAGAGGTAGTGGTTTATACGGGAAAGGAAGGAAAAAGCTCTCAGGGGTGTCCAATTGCCAAGTGGGTAAGTTTTTATGGTAAATCAAAGTCGTTTGTGTGGCTTTTAAATATCAAGACGTGCAGTCCGTGAGCACAAATATAATCTCATCTTTAATGAAGATCTGGTTCTTTAATTGATTGAAAAGTCTGCCTGAGTGATGAAAGCAATTTGTTTTAATTTAAGGTGTGGTGCTGTTTGTTATTTGTGGTTTGAATGCGTGTAAGAGAGAGGGGCTCAACAGAGCCAGCAGAGATGACCAAGGGGAAGAACACCCTGACAGTATGTGAAAGTTGGAGTGAAAGTGGTTGCTTGGGAGAGTTGGAAAACTACCCAGTAAAATTTTTTAAAACCCTTTTTACTTGTATGAACACCTGAAGAAAAGAGTGTGATGGATGAGGAATTTCAGTCTTACATGCCTAGGAGTTCATTGCTCTTTGAGGAACTGAACTCTGTATTTGAAGGTGTGCTGGGGTTAGTTTGCATCAAAGTCCTGTCTCACATTGCTTCCTTGGAGCCAGGAACTGAGGTAACAGACACAAGCTCCAGGATAGAGCTTGGAAAGAATTGGTTGTCCTTAATTTTTGCTGAAACCACCGAGGGAGGTAAAAAGTAGACTGGAAATCTTGTAAACTGAGTTTTGGAAAGTAATACAAACTTGGTTGTTAAAAGAAAAAAATGTGTTGCTGTATTTAGAAATTTTAGACTTGTTGAAAAAAACTGTGATGGGAACTGCAGTTGTAGGGCAGTGTCTGTAATGACTTGGCAAAAATAAGATTATTGCATATTGTACCTGAGTTACTTTGCATGTTAAACCTATACTGCTTATGTTTGGAGCAGTCAAAATGTGTTTGTCATACTCAATACATAAACTGCTTTTCAGAAGGGAAGCACATATGTGCTTGTGCTTCAGATAATATTTAATAACAAATCCAGTATCCAAGAAAAAATATTGTAAAACTACTTTCATAAACAGCTGACCCAAAAAGAATGGAAAGATTGTTCTCAGTGTTTCAGCTGAGTAAAACGCTCAGTTTTAACAGAGGACAGGAGTTAAAAATCTTACCCTAGAAACAGTTGTGAGCAGTTGAAAGGAAGAAGGCATTTAAAACTAAGTTTTAACCTTGATCTTCCTATTGCCAGTATCAACATACTGTCTTTTTGTAAGACAAAAATGGCATTAATTGTGCTTGTGCATGGCTAGAGGTGTCCCAGTGTGTACAGTGTGACAGACAGCACTGGATGCTTCAGAAAGGGCTGGTTTGGGGTATGGGACCTGCTCTGCAGTTGAGATTTTCACATTGCTGTTTGTGAATAAGATTTAATGTTCATTTAACTGAAGTTCTGGGGAGCAGTGACTTTGTGTGGGAGTTCACACCTAAAGAGGATGAATGTTTTTCCAAGTCTGCTGTACTGTTGAGTACAAGAGGGAAGGAAATCACTGGTCCCTCCTCTGTGAAACTCTTCCATCCTGTATGAAATCCACGTTTTGGGCTGATATTCTTAATGTTTTGCATTAACTTTTCACTGGCAATGCTAATTTTAATCCCTTTAAGGAGCATATTTGGGTTTTGGTGAAGACCAAAAAAACTTGATGGTGAGATTTGTTTGCAAGTGTTTGGAAAGTGTGTGGAAAGCATTTGCTGTCTCTTTGGTCCTTGCAGCCATGAGGTTCTGGCAGCTGCAGACTGTCCCTCACTCCTCTGCAGTGTCCCCTGGGGCAGACTCCTCTCTGCTTGGCAGGGGGACACCCCATTGCCCTCAGGGCTCCTGGGGGACCTGCTGCTGAGAGCAACGTGATGAAGACAAAATTGAATGTATCTGTTGATCGCGTTGAACTGTTTCTCCCAAATTTTCCCTGTTTCCACTAGATTTTACCTTACTGGTTCCTTAGAAATATTTTAAGATGAAAGGAGGCTTTCTAAAATACCTGTGTCCATACATTCTTCTGTTAGTGTCTGCATTCCATCATACTGATTGTCTCCTATGTTGTTTTTGCTTAAGTGACTTCAAACATGCCCCTAGTATGTTAAACACTTACTGAGACAGACCCCTTTCCCCCAAAGCAGCTGACATCCTCTTCCTTAGATTTCAGGTTACCAGAAACCTGCAGAATATTTCCTCCTTCACTATTTTGATAAGAAATAAGCATCTCTTCTGTATTTTTTTAATGTATTATATTTTAGGGCAATACTTTGTCCTTCTGGATATGAACAAGAATGCTCCTGTTAGTTAAACTTAAACATTTTTAGTAAAACCTGCCTAGGGTTTCAACCCTTGTGCCTGTAGTATGTGCAGGCACCAGACTGACCCCCACGTGAACTGGGAAGAAGAGCTTGCAATTGTTTTCACTGCAAGAGGCAGCAAATTGTGTTGTCTTACTTTTATGTCAAAACAGAATTAACAGAGTCTTGCCCCAAACTTCAAATGTGTGGATAACTGTAGGTGATAACTGTGGGATCAGAAAATAACTTACCATTCTGGGACGTATGCCAGGTAAATGTACTCTTCTTTCTTTTCAGTTTGCATTGCTTTGGCTTTTTTGCTTCATCTAGGGCGTCACGTGGTGTCAGAATATATGAAAGGGAAAAAAAAAGCTCTGAAGTACTGGAATTACTGGCTGTCATTCTTGGTAGGCTGTTCACATAATGAAAAGTCTCGTGTTCTGTGCATTCCCTACGACCAGCCAGTGATGAGTGACTGGACTCACTGTTCCCCACGGTGCTGGAACTGGTTACAGATGTGCTGTGGTTTGGGGGTTTCCTGCTCTGTCTGAAGGTAAATTACAGTTAACCTCAGTTTCTATGGAAGGGTTGGTGAATTTGTCAGTTGTTCATGACATCATGGTGTGGCATCACCCTGCAGCACTAAGTTGGATACATGTCACTGACCTCAGAGGGGGTCAAGCTCTGGGTCTTAATGTTTTCTGGATTAAATCCATTTCCTGTGAGTTCCTTCTCCTGCTTTCAGTGGATGTTGACGTGGATCACCTAAGCTATCATCGCTACCTTATGTCTTCATTTGGAGTTGCAATGTAGTTTTTAAGGCTCCAGCTCTGCAAAAAGCTGAGCTCAGCAATGACAGTGGCACAAGGTGTGAGCACAGTTGGGTTCCAGTAACTCCCAGCTTTGTGCTTCCCAGAGCTGCAGACAGTGCTTTTGTTTGGCTGCCTGTCATAAATGTTGTCATCTTCAGTTCTCCTTTTCCTTCCTGTTCTCTGGGAGTTAAAATGCTGGCAATAATGATTTCAGCCCCGTGCTCTATCCCAGTAATTCCTTGCAGTTGTTTTTGCTGTTTTGCTGTTGCAGAGCAGTGATTTGGCATTTTCATGGTGCTTTCTATCATTATGCCAGATTCTCATTCCTGCATAGTAGTGCCCAACCCTGAGCATTAACTGCACACATCTACAGTGAATTTTATCTGCCATTGTACAGCCCATTCAGCAGTAAGAACTCCTTCATTTCTCTGCAGGTGGTGCTTGTGTTCACTCCTGAATTGCTCCGTGTCATAACCAAATGGTGCCATCCTGTTATTTACCCTGAGCAAACAGGCCGAGGGGCTCCCAGCGGAGACACACCAGCCTTTCTTCCAGGTCTCTTCACCGCTTACTCAGTGTGGTATTTTGATTTGCCCCAAATCAAATGGGGTGCTTTGAGAGCCTTCACTAAGGGACCTCAGTGAAGGGTTGGTGGAAATCTAGAAACACCCCCAGGAGCACTGGGCTGGCACTTGAGGATGGGCCCTCCTTGCGCCTCAGCTTTGCTGGGTGATCCCGGCCCTGCCCCACGTGCACCAGGGATCACGGACTGATCCCGGCCCTGCCCCACGTGCACCAGGGATCACGGACTGATCCCGGCCCTGCCCCACGTGCACCAGGGATCACGGACTGATCCCGGCCCTGCCCCACATGCACCAGGGATCACGGACTGATCCCGGCCCTGCCCCACATGCACCAGGGATCACAGACTGATCCCGACCCTGCCCCACGTGCACCAGGGATCACGGACTGATCCCGGCCCTGCCCCACATGCACCAGGGATCACAGACTGATCCCGACCCTGCCCCACGTGCACCAGGGATCACGGACTGATCCCGGCCCTGCCCCACGTGCACCAGGGATCACGGACTGATCCCGGCCCTGCCCCACATGCACCAGGGATCACGGACTGATCCCGGCCCTGCCCCACATGCACCAGGGATCACGGACTGATCCCGGCCCTGCCCCACGTGCACCAGGGATCACGGACTGATCCCGGCCCTGCCCCACATGCACCAGGGATCACGGACTGATCCCGGCCCTGCCCCACGTGCACCAGGGATCACGGACTGATCCCGGCCCTGTCCCGCACTGAGTTCTTCCAGGGACTTTTACGAAGCTGTATCCTCTTGGGAATCTCGAGGCTCTCCAGTAATAATAAATCAAGACAGTGCACATCACATTTAATACTCCAGTTGTTTCTTCCTTGAGTTTCTTTGGATATCATCTGAACTTGGCAGATAACTGCTGTTTGGGGGACTCAGGTGTTTGGGTTTGGATTCTTTTTTTTACTCTTGTCCTCTAACCACTTTTACTATTGTCCCTTAACCACAGGGCTTTAAACTTCAGAAAAAGTCCTTGGCTGTCCCTGTGAAGGTTTCTGACATGGGAATCTTCCCAAACTTCTTGTCTGACCATCTTGAGCCTTCTCTTTTTTGAATGATTTTTTGTTGTTGTTGTTAGTTGAGGGTTTTTTGATTATTTTTTGTAACATTTGGATGATCTCACGTTTTAGATTCTGTTAAACTGCTGATGGCCCCAGTTTGTTTGAAAATACAGTATTATGGGGCTCTTATGCCTTTTGCAAGTAGTTTCTTAAATTCTTGTGTACTGTTGGCCTCTTTTGATTTATTTTTTTTTATTATTTATAGCTTGACAGATCTTTATTTTCTTGATGTTGTCTGTTTATTAGTAGGCCATATAAAAAAACCCAGGGGTAGAATAAAGATAGATAAAAAACCTCATTACAAATACTTTCAAAATTGTTACACTTGAAATTACAGTCCTGGACAGACACAAACCTGATATTAGCCACTGAAATTAATGTTTTGAAAGTAATGCTTAGATAGCCCATTGTTCCAATCAAGATTTTCTAGATCATTGAACTGATGGGAATTTGTAGCTAAATACCAGAAACTACAATTTGTGGAATGCTGAGTGAGCCATAATAACAATAAACTCTTCTACAGACACATATTTTTTGCAGTTTGCTAGTTTGGTTTGAGTTGAGAAAGTGAGAAAACTGAGAAGTTACTCCTGCCGTGGCTCTCTACAAATCAGCTGTTGTTAGTATTAGAAGAGATGTGATTTATTCAAGGAAACAAGCTGTCTGATGCTCATTTGCTGTGTCCTGCTTGGCAGTGATGTGGTCTGGAGGTTCTGATGCCTGTGAGGGAGGGGACAGTGGAACTGTCATGTTCTTGGGACATAAGAGTGGGGAATTCTTGCAATAGATTTAAAAAGGACTTCAAATTCTGCTGGACTGGCTGTATCTTGGACAGCCAGGAAGGATGTGCAGTTCCATTCTGCTTCAAACAGCTTACTGTACTTCATGCTTTTATTTCATTTACTGAATTATCTTTATGGTTAAATCATGTTCTCCATAGGAGAAGACTGGAAGGAAATGAATTTTAGCAGATGGAGAGGGTGGTTCATGGGGGTTTTGTTCACCTTTTTGGACAATGTTGTATTAGAGTATCCTTTTCTTGCCTTAGTGTTGTAACAGGTTAGTGTGTGTAGCTGAGCAGGCTTAGAGGAGCTTATCTGGGACAAAAGTGCTTGGAATATCATCCAAAGTACAGCCATTCTTCAAGTGCTGCAATACTTTGAGATTCAGAATTATTAGAAACATTTGTGTGGTTTAGGAAGTAAATAAAAGCATTTTAGTATTGTTTAACATGAAGAATGACTCAAATATTTTAATAGAATAAAAATGAAAGAGAAAAGCTGTGTTAAGGTGAACAGCAGCAGGTGTGACCAGCACCCTGGTGTAGGTTATTAGGGAATTGGAGCTCAGCAGAGGTCTCCATACACGGACTCTGTACAGAGGCAAAATCTGCAGGTTAGAAAACTGGGAGCCACAGTGTGCTTAAGGAGTCTCCTGTTCCAGGAAATTACAGGGAACAGCTAAATATATTCTCACTTTCAAATCAACTACTGATATCCTGCAAAGAAGACACAGTTATTTGACTAAAGAAATTCAGAATGGGCTGGAGGAAATACTGCAGTGGAACCACATGGAGGTGAAAAAACCCTAAAAGTACCTTTTTGTTGGTGCTGTTGTTTGGGAGGGGTTATTCAGTAATTTATAGCAGTGTTTTTAACTCACAATTAAAATTTAGTGCTCTTTGCTAGTGGTGTCTGGATTAAATCATGTTGAAGTTAACACAACTCTTTCTGATGATTGTAATTGGAAAGTTATTTTCTCATCCCTGGGGGAATTCAGCATCTGGTACATGGAGCTTCTGCAGTTGGACTGAGCTACTTCCCAAGGCGTGTCCATGCTCATGTGGACAGGCTGGCTCATGGCTGGGGGCATTCTTACTCACTGTGGACTTATCCCTTGTTCTAGAGCTCCTGCTAAGGAGCTGGACCAGCTGGAGGAGCTTTTATTGACAGTGTGCCTTTACTGATTGTTCATTGCAATCCATCCAGAAATGGTTTGAAAAAGCAGGAGATGCTGCAGTGCCAAAGTGCTGCTGATACAGCATCGTTCAGGATAACAAAGAGCAAGGACAGACATCACGAATTCTGATCCTGACTGAATGGCCACTGAAAATAAAAGATAAAAATCACTCGGTAAAGTCACACAAAAAGCAGTGTTCTAGTTCCATGTACTCAGTGGTGGACACTGGGTTGTTACTGCTTGAGATGATGGTTTGTTAGACAAAGCTTCATTGTCCAGTTGTGATGGAAACTGCAGAAGAAACTGGTGAGAACTACTGGGGAGGAACAGAGAAAACCTGGAACATAGCTGTGCCTCTGTGAGAGGTGCTGCCCCCCCTGGTTGGGATCCTGTCAGTCTGATCCCCCAGGAAAGCACAGCAGGACTGGGAAGGACAGATGGAGGTGCAGACTGGTCAGGCTGGCAGAGAGGGAAGGGAGAAGGCAGAGCTGCTGAAGTGTCCAGTGGCATGGAGCTGTGTTCTCCAGTCTCGTCCTGGAGCTAAACTAGAGGGTGCTGGCAGGGGGTGAGCTCAGCACCAAGGAAGGGTCATGTTTTTTCTGTCACATGGTCTGTAATTAAGCTTTCCTGGGAACGTAGTGGGTGGTTAAAATGCTGCATGGATTTAGAAGTGAGTGGAGAAATGCACAAAAGGCAAGTGCTTGGAAAGCAGGGGGAGAGTTGTCCCCCGAGCTGCTGGTGGGTGGCTGGCTGGCAGGTGCCTGGCTTTGCTGGGAAGCATCTCTGCATCCCAGTGCCTCTCTTGCTGCACATCCAGAGGCAACTGCTGTTTGTCACTCTCAAGATCATGATAAGGCCGAACTGTGCTCTTCTGACCTCATCCTGTTACTGTATTTTTGAATTTTTAGCATCCTTTTCACTCTCCTTGTATGCAAGGTGTGAAAAATCTAACTTTTCTTCATGGGTATCCCACAGCTAAATTGCTGGAGGAAATTCTACTGCGTAGGGCACCTCTTCAATAAACCTGCCATAGCATTTGGCTCGTGCTTTCTGGTAAGAAATTTTGGGAAGCTTAGGCCTTTGTGGCTTGTAGCACAGAGGTTTAGCTGTGGTATGTTGCCAGAATAGCTGCTGATTGTGTCCCACCTGGCTGTGGGACACGTCGAAGGCTTGCTCATGTTCTCAGCTCCTGCCACCTGGGAATACCTGGGCTAGCTGAGAAAATGAATCACTTGAGTTGGTGCCTTCCCTTGGTGTGCACATCAACAAGGACACCTGGACAGCCATAGGAATGCAGGATGTGGTACTGGTGGGGGCACAACTCCAGCACCAGAGGGATGGGCAAAACAAGGGTTTGAGAGTGATCAAAACAACTGAGTGTCCTGCCCAAATCAGCACCTCCAAGGATGGTCCTGGTGGTGCTGTGTGTCCAATATGTGTGTGTAAGGAGGCTCTTTGGAAGGAGCTGAGTCCCGTTTTGGTGTTCCCTTTTGCCTTAGACATGGCTGTGTTGGCACACAGGGGAGGGAGTGGCAGCAGGGAACTTCATGCCAGTTAGTGTGAGTGCAGAGCAGGGCTGGTGGGTACTGATGGAGCATGTGGAGGAGTTTGGTAGGTCCTGTTCCTTTCCTGAAGTACAGCTGAAACAGTATTCATTGTTAATGTGGGGGTCTTGATGGATACTTAGTACTGATGACATTCGGTGGTTGCTGAAATGAGTTCAGGGGGAATGTGGCCCTACATACCTGCAAAAACCTGACCATGCCATTACAGAATCATTTAAGCTGGACACAACCTCTAAGATTGAGTTCTGCCATTAACCCGTCACTGCCAAGGCCACCACTAAACCACAGCCCTGAACACCACACCTACAGTCTTTTAAATCCCTGCAAGGATGGGCACTCCACCACTGCCCTGGGCAGCCTGTGCTGGGGCTGGACAGTCCTTTCTGGGAAGAAATTTTTCCTAAGATCCAGTCTAAACCTTCCTTGGGGCAACTTGAGGCCGTTTCCTCTTGTCCTCTTGCTCGCTGCATGTAAGTGTTACATAATGCTGCACAGACTTGTTCAAGTCTGTTTTGTTGATCATGTTATTTTTCTGTGTGAGTCACTCAGAAGTCATGGTTAGCTTGTGTGGAAAAGTAATTGCAGAGGAAAAGTTTTATTTTCCCATTCTAAAAATGTAGCTTTTAAGTTCTTCTGCTTAACAAATGCTTACTTTCTCATTCCTTGTAAATGCATTAGGGACCAAAATTAAACAAACTGAAGTATTAAATGATTTACTTTATCACTGTTGTTAACTACATCACAGAAATCATGAGTAATACCCAAAACCTTTGGACACGAGGTTTGCCAGCTGATTTGTGCATTGTCCCCAGTCTGGAGTTCAGCTGTCCTGCTCAAAAGTGCTTTTTCTGTACCCCGAGTGTGGCATTGCTGTGGGTTGAGTTATTGCACAGGAGAGGCTCAGTTCATTTACTGCTCTGGGAGGGCATCCTCAGTTCCTCTGGGGAAGCAGAGTGGCTCCAGCTCCACCTCAGGAACCACCCCAGCTCAGTGACAGGTGAGAGAAGGGCTGATCTCTGGGAACAAAAGGATCCAATGAGTAGATGATGTAACTGACCCAGAGACGTAAAATTCACACAACTAAAAAATACATGAACTTGCCTTTGTGGCCCAGAAGGTGGTGGATTGTAAAATGGTTTTGGATGCAATAAGAGTATTGCATTCTCTACAGTATGCACAATGAAGCCAATTCCAGCTACATTTAACTGCAGGAAAGTGTGGTCTTAGTTTTAAGGAAACTATAAATTTCCTTTGTGTTCCTTTGTCATTTTTCCTGGACTGTGTTTTTCCAGTTTAGAGCTACATGAGAACTTAAAAAAGGCACCTGACATTGTACAGTACCAGACTGTGTTATTTGGGTTAGTCTAGAAATAAGAGAAAAAAAAGAGTAAAAGCATCACTTCACACTGAGTAACAAAATTAAATTGTTCTTCTGGGTAGAAGGAACTGCTGCCTCAGGAATGTAAAACTTTTACATGAATAACCTGTATTGTGGATCAGCCTTAACAGACTTGCTGCCAACTTCACTTAAATGTAAATGAGTTGGATTATTTTTCTTTCCTTATAAGACATACTGACCTGTCAGTCAGTAGGTTGGTCAGAACCAAGACTCCTTGTCAGGAATGGTGTATCAGAGCCACTCATTTTCTCATGAAGCCCAAGGCTGATTGTAAGAGTGCATGATCAGCTTTAGAAGGGTGATACTTTCTCTTGACACAAATGAACTCTAAGCTTGCTCTCCCTGCTCAGCCTGCACAGGTGCCCTCTCCAGCTGTTCATCTGCTGCAGCCCTTTTCATTGGCAGATGAACTGCAGGTGTGCTTTTGTCCCTGCTTTCCAGGAGTTCAGATGATTTAGATATTCAGAGGTGATCAGGGCAGGGGTCACACATGAGTGACAGCTGCACATCTGGCAGCACAGCAGCTTTGACATCAGTCCAAGGGGGAATCTGCCTGAACACTCGGATATCTGGAGGTATTCCAAGAGAAAGGGAACCGTTGCCTTCCTGCTTTTCTCGTCCATGACTGGGGCTGTTCTGTGTAGGAGCTCTGTGGGTGGAGAGGGGGCTGGGGGAAGGCCCAGCCCTGCTTGCCCAGAGCCAGTGCTGAGATGGAGCTGGCAGAGGCCTCTGCAGTGCAGGGGCTGGTGCTCACACAGCAAGAACCCTGCAGGTGCCCAGCTGAGGAGGAGGATGGAGCCTCTACTGCCTAAGGGGGTTGGAGCTTCACACTGGAGCACTGACACCTTTGCTGGAGGCCTTGAACAGGCCATGCTGCCTAAAACGTGTTGGAAGAATAAATAAATGTATTTTCAGAGACCATATTCTATAATACCTAGCCTTACTGCTTTTTTTGGCGGTCTTAAATGTGACTTCCAGTTTATGGCAAAGCCCTAAATATGTGGGAGTAGGATTGTCTAGTTCTTTGATAATTTTCCCCCTTTTTATCTAGTGGTGTATTGTACTGTTCCACACTGATTAGTCTCTGTGTTTGAAGGATAAGGTTGCCAAAGATGGCTTTGTACGTCATGCAGGTCAGTAACAGCTTCACCACTCTGAGAGCTTTAATGGAGGTAGTCTAGGGATATGTTGTGAAAAATCCCATTGTTTCCTTCACTAAGAACACAAACTGTTTTCATTGCTTTCTTATATTTGCAAGGTGAGGACCATCCTGGGTACTGATCTCTAACACTGGTAGCTGTCCTAACACGTGTGCCTTACTGGTGTGCTTTCACACACCTGCCTTCTGGGGTTTGGCACTGTACTTTCTGCCTTATTTTCAGAGTAACTGTTGGGTTCTTAGTGGATCTCTTGTCTCAGGATTGTTTCCTTCCAGAGGTTATTTGCCTTTTAATGAATCTCCTTTATTGCATGTGTACAAGATCTAAAATACTCCTCCCCCTGTCAAATACGCTGCTGTCTCTCCTGCAGGTAAGAAAGCAACACAAAACCCTGTTCTACCCAGGGCTGAGTGTGACGCAGTCCCGCCTGCCGATGGGCACTCTTTGGGCAGCAGTATTCCTTGCTTTTTGGGCCTCACCCATCCCAGAGAGGAGCAGCTGAGGAGGTGTTTGTTCCCAGAGTAACCCCGTGGTTGTTGCAGGTGATCCGCAGGAGCAGCGACGAGGAGAAGCTGCTGTGCCTGGTGCGGCAGCGGGCGGGCCACCACTGCCAGACGGCCGTGATCGTGATCCTGATCCTGGCCTGGGAGGGGATCCCCCACCTGCTGGCGGACACTCTGTACAAGGAGCTGACGCAGAGCCTGCGCAAGTACGGCTGCCCCACGAGCCGCCGGTGCGCGCTCAACGAGGAGTGAGTCCCTTCTTCCTTCTGGGGCTGCCTGGGCTCTGCGGGGACAGCCTGCCAACGCAGCACTTCACCTGGACAAGGATGCACAAATCCCAAACCACCGGCTGTCACTCGTGTCACACCTCGTTCCTGGCTCTGTGGGAGCTGTACGTGCCGTGCCCAGGGAGGGGGTGGCCGTGAGCTCCTCTCCTGGCTCTGTGCACGCTGCCCCGGGTGCCCTCTGCACACCCACCAGGCTCAAAGAGCTGCCACCAACGTGGGATTGCGCTTGTTAAAACAGACGTGATCCTGAACCCAGGATCTCCCTCTCTGTGCCTCCGAGAGGATTTGAGTTTGTTTAATAAGAATATATTGTAAGTGCAGTGCTGCCTTTGTGCTGATTTCTCTGTAGCTCACACTTCACAGACTCATAGCTGTACAGGGACCTGAATGTAATGCTTGTGTTCTTAGAGTCCACTTTGAAAGTCAGATCAATTTGGAGTTAATGCTATTGCTGCACATAACACAATAACTATTGGATTTAGGGGTAACCTTTAGTTGCAGGGCTACTTTCCTGGATAAAAGGGTTATCCAGCTGGAGAATTCAAAATGAAAGTAGCACGGGTCTATTTATAGAGCTGTGACTGAGTATTTATTTCCCAGAATTAGGTCTTGTGGGAGTTGAGTCTGTCTTCCTGGGGAGAAAAGTCAGCCCTCTACACATGAATATTTCCTTAACAGAAAATATCTGGTTAAGCCATGTATTTTATAAATTCCTTTGTTTTATGCTCTGTATTATAAAAGAAACAGCAAATAGCATTGACCTAAAAAACCCCAGACCCAAGAGCTCTGTTGCCAGCTGACCCGACTGTCTTTATTTCCTTTCCTAGTCGTACTTGTGCATGTCAAGGACTTGACCCAGAAACTTGTGGAGCATCGTTCTCATTTGGCTGTTCATGGAGTATGTATTTCAATGGCTGTAAGTTTGCCAGGAGCAAAAACCCCAGGAAGTTTAGGCTTCTCACTGATGACCCTAAGCAAGTAAGATTTCTTTTTTTTTTTTCCCCTCCAAACACATCTTCTGGTGATTTTCAGAACTGGGAGTAAAATCTCTGGGTTTTCACCCCCTTCTCTCTCATACATGTGTGCAGAGCTTATCACAGACACACAGCCAGTGCAGTTTTTTTAACTGTAGTATTTAGAATCATTATTCCACTGGGTGAAAACTCAGTGTCACTTATGTATTTAAATACCCTAAAATTATCCTTAAATGCTTTTCTGCATGTTTAGCTCCCTGTCTAACCTGTGTGAAACGTTCACTCTTCAGAAGTGTAAAACACAGCTCGAGGGTTTCTCTAAGGACCAAGCCTGTAGCTCAGACCTTCAGGGCTTCTGCCTTGGCACAGAAAATGTGCAACCCCAAGGTACAACTGCTTTCCCACTTTTGTAGGACCAGCTGACAGCCTGGGCTTCCTCTGTCACCAAGAATAAACTGTGTGTTTTTTTTTTTATTGTGGCCAGCATATTTTTTAAATGGTTTTGAAGGAATGGATACACTAAAACACGATGCAGTGAAGTGATTCTGTTAATTGCTGGTTAGGAGTGTCGGTGATGTCACAAAGGTTGAGGCAGCACAGAAATTAATGATGGATTATGTGAAGTAACGAACATCTAAAAAACCCAACCCCATTAGTGTTTTACTCTGAAAATATTTTCATGGAGAAGGAATAAAGGTGTTGTGAGCTGAAGGCAGAACAGGCCAAACCCAGCCTTGCTTGTCTCAAGAGGGAATTGTTTTATAAGCTTTGTTTATAGAAAAATGTGTTTATTTGGCTTCTTTTATTTTAGGAATCCTGTTCCTTCTCTGTCTTTTGCCATTCCCTGTGTGTTCAGGTTCTCCCTCTGTCTAATGCTGGGCATGGAGCATTCTGTGCAGGCATGTCCTCTGTAGGTTTGGGATGCTTTGAATTAGCTGGGGAACCCCCCAAGGCAGAACCTCCCTGTGTGTCTAAGGAAACACAGAGCTGAGGCAGCTCCAGGAGGTCTGTGGTCAGAGCAGGCTCAGTGGCACACTTGTTTTTGGCATTATTTTTTCTAGCAGGTACTTCTTTTAGCTAAATACTGGTTATTGATGATTTTGCAGATGACATAAATCTAGGAAGTATTAATAAAATTAAATTTTCAATTAAGAAAGCAAATTGAGAAAAAGATAGTTGAAAGTCCAGAAAGACTTGGATCATTTGAAGCACTGT
This sequence comes from Pseudopipra pipra, assembly GCF_036250125.1. Lineage (NCBI taxonomy): Eukaryota > Metazoa > Chordata > Aves > Passeriformes > Pipridae > Pseudopipra > Pseudopipra pipra. The sequence goes on along the minus strand of NC_087556.1, from coordinate 4,217,852 downwards.
ATGGAGTGAGATGAGTTAAAGGTAAGAATGGTACTTAGGACAGATAATGAAGGATATGTAACCTTCAGTGCAGTTCAGAAACCCTTGTGGCAGCGTTTCCAGCTGATGAACTGGCTGTGGTGTGAGTTAAAAATACAGTATTGTCTTGTAAGGGAACACTGCATGGAAAAAAGTGAGTCTTCTGTACACTGGTGTTTACAGGGTATGGGGACAAGTGGGTTTGGGTTTTTTTGAACAAAATCTGCTGTTGGTTTTTGCATTTCCACACAATGCAAAACTGAAGACACAGGTGGTTGTGTCTCAAAGCCTGGTCCTTGGAGGAAAACAAAGTGTGTCTGTCACCAGTTGGTTGGTGATTTTTCTGGAAAAGCAAAAACTTAGGATAAGAATTTGGAGATTGTGTCTATAAATAAGAATTTAAATGTGATGCTGCCATACAAACCCACCTAGCTAATTCTGAGTTTATATGGCTTTGCCTAAGGAAAGGAATACTATTTCCAAATCTTGTAGGTATTTCCATAAGGTCCTGAGTTTTGCACCTCCAAAGAACAAAAGACTTAACAACTGTTCCTGGTGAAAGTTCTGTTGCAGTATGAGAAATGTACCTCTGAGAAAAGACCTAAGAGCTGAAATGAGTGTTAAATGCAATTGGCAGTTTCTCGTACAGTTAAAGGAAATGTATTGGAAACCTGGGCTTCTTTTAGCAGAGCTGTGTCAATGTGGATTAAGGCCTATAAGCAAAACATTACAAGAAGACCTGAGGCTCCATCCCCGCTCACAATGGGCTATGAGTTTTGTCCTCTGGTTTTGTGTAGAACATACCTCCCTCCTTGACACATATCAGAACTGATGCAGAAATGAGTTCCCCTGTGTTGGGTTTCTTTGCCCCAGCAGATACCCTCCACTGTTATTTGGTTGATTTATATCTAACTATTTTGGTGTTTTGGTCATGCAAAAGTAGACATTTATGGCTAGTGACAAAGGGCAGCAGGACAGAAGTCAGATTAATAAAACAGGAGGCAGAGGCTGAGCTGTCAGGCATCTCTCATCTGGCTGAGATGCTTTCAAAGCCACCTCCAGCACTGAATGTTGCCTTTCTCTGCAGGAGGAACTTCTGGAAAATAATTTGCAAACGTTGGCTACTGATGTGGCTCCAGTGTATAAGAAGCTTGCTCCGGAAGCTTTCCAGAACCAGGTAGGTGTGTGACACTCAGCTCTGAGCAGCAGCTTGGTTCCAAACCAAGGAGCAGCCCCAGGCCTTGCGGTGCTGTGGAGCTGCTGCTTCCAGGGGCATTTGGCAGGTTTTAATGTACTGCACCTCCAGATTTGAACTGGGAGTTCACTTGTGGCCTGAGCTGGGCACAGGTGACAAAGGCTCAGAGATAATACTGTAAATAAATTGGTTTCACTGTTTCAAGACACTTAGAGTCTGGCTGACCTGATTATCTCGCTGACATCCAGCCAGAAGCGTTCCATGTTTGATAGAGAAATATGTGCTTTTTGATCACTGTGGCTTCTTGGCTGCCTTCACTCTGTCACAAGGGAGGTGGTGGCCCTGGGGCTCCCAGCCCCTCCCTTTGAGTCCCAAGTAGCTGTAGTGTACTGTCCTTGCAGGTGGAGAACGAGCACATGGGCCCCGACTGCCGGCTGGGCTGCCAGGCGGGCCGGCCCTTCTCCGGGGTCACGGCCTGCATCGACTTCTGTGCCCACGCACACAAGGACACCCACAACATGCACAACGGCAGCACCGTGGTACGTACGGCTGGGCAGGGCTGGGCACCGAGCCAGGCACCGCTGTAGGGACAGGGCGGGCTCAGGGATCACTGTATGGATGGGCTGGCTCAGGGGTCACTGTATGGATGGGGCTGGCTCAGGGATCACTGTATGGATGGGGCTGGCTCAGGGATCACTGTATGGATGGGGCTGGCTCAGGGGTCACTGTATGGATGGGCTGGCTCAGGGGTCACTGTATGGATGGGCTGGCTCAGGGGTCACTGTATGGATGGGCTGGCTCAGGGGTCACTGTATGGATGGGCTGGCTCAGGGATCACTGTATGGATGGGGCTGGCTCAGGGGTCACTGTATGGATGGGGCTGGCTCAGGGGTCACTGTATGGATGGGGCTGGCTCAGGGATCACTGTATGGATGGGGCTGGCTCAGGGATCACTGTATAGATGGGCTGGCTCAGGGATCACTGTACAGACTGGGGTTGGCTCAGGGATCACTGTATGGATGGGCTGGCTCAGGGATCACTGTATGGATGGGGCTGGTTCAGGGGTCACTGTATGGATGGGCTGGCTCAGGGATCACTGTATGGATGGGCTGGCTCAGGGATCACTGTATGGATGGGCTGGCTCAGGGATCACTGTATGGATGGGGCTGGTTCAGGGGTCACTGTATGGATGGGCTGGCTCAGGGATCACTGTATGGATGGGGCTGGCTCAGGGGTCACTGTATGGATGGGCTGGCTCAGGGATCACTGTACAGACTGGGGTTGGCTCAGGGATCACTGTATGAATGGGGCTGGTTCAGGGATCACTGTATGGATGGGCTGGCTCAGGGATCACTGTATGGATGGGGCTGGCTCAGGGATCACTGTATGGATGGGGCTGGCTCAGGGACTGTCCCACAGAGCCAGGGATCACTGTGATCACTGAATGTGAGCATGGAAGGGAAACCCACAGATGGGTGTGGCTGTTGTACAAACACCTTGCTGGACTGCCAGTGAGAAAGTGGGTTGGGAATTACTCAAATCAGTGATCATTTACAAATACAGAAAGCCAAGCTCAAAGCAGCAAAGATAAAACTGGTAGTGTTCTCTGAGCAGCTGGAGCATTGCAGGGCTCTAAAAGTGAGGGTGACTTCTTGTACAGCAGTGCAGATAATATTCAAGTAACTTCTCTATCAAAGGATGGATATCTAGAAAAAAAATCTATCTCAAATCTCTGCCTACTTTAGAAACAGTCTTTTTTAAAATTTGGAAATGCAATTTGACTTAGTGTTGCTGTGATGCAATAAAATGTTGCATTTACACCTATAGTTAACATTCAGCTTTTGAATGTAAGAGCAGTGAAATGACTGGGCCAGTTGTTTAATGTTAATTGTGTGCTTGTAAGGTGAGCAAATGGCTGTTCCTTTAAAGTATGGAAGCAGGTCTGGGAATTCACCAGGAATGTCAGTCCTCAAGAGGCTATTATTTTTGCCAGCATTCTTCTGTGTGGATATTCTATATAAGAATGTTGAAGTATACATTGCAAAATTGCTTCTGAAGTGTAGGAATTGAATGCCCTTGAAGATCCTAAACTTGAAAATGAGGCCTCCTTGTCAGACAAACTGCATGGTATACTCTTTGATGAAATTTAGCTCAGGTGCTCTGAAAATAATAGTTTAAGGGCTCCATTCATTTTCCATTAAGTTAAAAGACAAAATGAAATGGAAACCAAGTCTTCTACTCATTCTGCCATACTGGATCCCAGAGAAGTCATAAGTTATGGCCAGAAGCAGCTGGAGGAACAATTAAGCCCTTTGTATTGGGGAACAAATACATTTATCTGTAATCACTTGATGTCACTGCAGCTTCAGATTATCCTTGGTGTTGATACTTTATGGATTGTACAGGGTGTGTTTGCAAGTAATTCTGTCTCAGAATCAGGGAACATTACAACTGTGTAAGGTCTTTGTATGGGCCAGAACTTACCACTGTCTTACTATCAAGTTCTGCCAAATTTTGTCAGTCTAGCAGAACATTACTACATCATTTTAACTGCTGAAAACTATGCCTTGCAATCTGGTTTTCATTGGGTAGCTCACTCACAAATAACTGCTGCATCCCTGTGTTCTCTTTATTTAGGTGTGATTGCTCTTTATTTCAATGTACTTGCAGCAAGGGGCTATTTGTAAATAGGAAAAAGCTGTAAGTATTAACACCCAATTTACCTGCTTGAACTGGGACACTGAAGGTGAATCAGAGCTGGAGATCCCCTGTGATCTGTGGGAGCTGGGGCTGTGGGGACAGGACACAGCATCTGTTCTCTGTCTGGGTCACAGTTACAGTCACATGGACTGGGAGCCTAAAGCAAAAAATGTTGATTTTTTTGCAGACAGGGTGGCAGAACACGCTGGGCTTGCTTCAGTCTAGATTGTTGTGATGATAATCAAAATTAGGGTTGCTAATTTTGGCTTATAACCAAATCTGGTAATGCCATAGGAAATGTAGTGGTAAGAACACAAAAAGAAATTCGTATGTGTGATCCCAGCACCTGTCTGGTCACCTCCTGAAGTCCTGTCTAGTTCAGAAGCTGCTCTGGGGCTGCTGAGTCAGTTTAAAATATGTGATGATTTCTTATAAATCACTGGCCATAATGATGGAGGGGTCACTTACATAACTGTGACATATTTTGTCTGTAAAATGCAGTGTGTGTGCAAGTACAACACCTGAGGTGACAGCTCTCACACAGACTGCTCTGATAATCTGGTAATGGAGAGAAGGAGAATGATTTGCACTACCTTAAAAACCTCAAGCATCCATGGCTTTACTGGTTTTGTCTTGTAATTTGATTGATTTTTTTTCACTGCTCATCACACCTTACATTTTAAAATCTCTACACAAGTGCACTTGTCAACTTGGTAAGATTTCTTCCCTTTCTCCTTATTCCAACACAAAATGGTTAATTTATAAAATCTAAAGCTCCTCTGGGCTAAGAAGGTTCAAGTAAATACCTTGTGAAATGGGTGAATGCTGCTGGTTCTGTTGGTGGAAGCGACACCTTTTTGTGTTCTCCCCTTGTCATTGGTGCCCACAGGTATGGAAGAAATGCTGTGCAGGGCACTCAAAGTAAAGGAAAACCACAATCCATTCAGATTACTTAAACCAGAGACAGCAAAACACTTGGGTGAGGTTAATGATAACGAATGAGTTTACACTTAGAAGAATATATTATCTAATGAGCTGTCAGTAATAACTTCTCACCACTGCCTCTGCCAGAACTTCAGAAAAGCATTCTTGGATTTTTCTAGGTATGTATTTGATCAGCTGCATTTTTTGTATGTGACTCTGAAAATAAATCAGGCTCTCATTCAGCAGTGAGAGAGTTTTGGAAATGCCTTCTGTAAAACAAGAGAAAACAGTGCATCTTAACTTACCCAAATGGAGGATTACTGTTAACTGGTAATTATCACTGGAGATCTGAGAGACAGAACTTTGTCCCTGGCCAGCAGAGTCTTGCCCTGAATTTAGCAGAGCTGCTTTTGGTAGAAAGCTGAAAATACAAACTGCTGTTCCCTGCTTGCTCTGTAGTAGAAAGAACACACCTGACATTCCTATAGAAATGTAAACTAATGTGCTAAGAGAGGTCAAAGTAATTTTTGCCAATGAATTGTTATTAAGAACTTTAAGGCAATAAATACACCATTCATTTTTACTCAGACACTTGTGTCATCTCTGTGTTCTCTAAGGGCCCAGCTGTACGTGACAGCTGCAGTGTCAGGGGCAGTGTTCCTTGGGGGATAGAAGCTAAAGGAGCAACACAGAGAGAAGCTTTACAGTTATTAATGGAGTCTGTGAAATGGAAGTTCTGCTGTTTCTTTACTGGATTAGCTGAGAAGGATCACACTCCTCGTGCCCTTCAGTCACTGCTGTGGCACAAAGGCTGTGCAGGCCCTGGCTGGGACTGTTCTCACCCGACAGGGATGTGGGCTGGGGCTGAGCAATGGGAGACCAGTGCAGTTGTCTGGAATCCCTGGAGCCACACAGACTGCAGAGGCATTGGAAAGAAGGGCAGGAAGGTAAATCTATGCTTCAAGGGCAGCTACAATATGTAGTTTATTACTGGCAGCAGAACTAAGTAGTGTCAATCAGCAATCCATCCACTAAGTGCTCCCAGTTTGGATAAAATCTCAAAGCCTCTGCTGTTCCCATCCCTTCTTGTACTTCTGTAGGACAGCCTGCTGTGTCACAGCACGTGGCTCCAGGCCTTTGCAGGAGCTGACAGGATGTCTCTGCATGGTTACACCACATTGCCATTGCCTCGGGAGCTGCAGGAGAACCAGAGGCTTAGGCTGGGGCTTCAGGTTATAACAAAGAGGAGAGAAGATAAACCCTCTGGGCTGTAAAGGGTTTTCTAGTTTTCTTATTGTGAAAATGGAGAAACATTTCACGTTCATGTTGGTAACCTGTGAGCGCCCAGAGAGCGGCTCGTGTGCTGTACCTGTGCCACCACCTGGGAGGCAGAGAGTGCTCAAAGGAAAACACAGCTGGGGATCCCACCTCCAATCCTGGCCTGCACACACCTGTCCAGGGTGGATCAGGCCAGCAGAACTCCACGGTTTGTCTCGGCTGCAGAAAAAGCCCAGAGGTCTGTGTGTGTCCTGGCAGGCAAGGATGGAGCAGCACCTGGGCCCAGGGACACCCACTCTGCTCTCCAGCTGCACAGGGGAGCTGTGGGTAGGAAACTTGGTTCCATCTTTAAGGTTTAGAAAGGCTGTTTGACTGCCCTGCTGAAACTTGAATTTAAAACATCTGTTCTTACAACACAATGGAAAAGGCTCCATCATTTCTACATGCGAGGTTCAGGAGGACAAAGGCAGATCAAAGAGTCCCAGAATAATGCACTGGGAGCTGTGTGGCTACAGATGTTTCTCTGGAGATCTCTGGAGGGAATTGCATTGAGTTCCTCGTGCACTTCAAGTTTAAAAGAAATTAATAATAAAGTCTTACAAATACGCAAGTTTCACCATGACATCACTAAACCCAAAACAGGTAATGGGTTTGATCGCCACACACACTGGAAACTGGAAACCTAAACAAACCACTTGGCCAGCATTTTCTGTGGCCTTTGAGCATCCTGGATGATTTAGCTGCGTGTTCTGGAAAAAGCAGAGCAGCAGGATATGCAGCTTCACCCTGTAAATGGCCTTTAACAGAGCTGATGGTTTTCTCATGTTCGGGTTTAATTTTGGGCAGTTTGCAGCACAGTTTCAGTACCAATGGAAAGTGTTGCTTTTGACTTCTCAGCAAAAAAGCTTCTCTCTAAGTTTCTTAATGGAATATTTTGCACAGATTTGAATTCTGGAATTTTTTTTTAAGCAAGTATTTCTCATTCAGTGGCTTACCACCTTCAGCTGTAAGATGCTGGCTTATATGTACAGCCTTCATTTGTAGCTGGTTTCCCCATAACATTAATTTTTCAATTACCCATTTGCCATTTTGTCCTCACTTTTATGTTAAAATGTATTATGGGGGCACCTTGAAATTCTACATATAATAAAATAATAAAATAGCTCTTTTGGTATTTAGGCTGTAGGTGTACTGGTCTTCAGGGTTTTAACAGTTTTGGATATACATTAATTTTTTTATGTGTTCTAACTCGGTATTTAATATAGGGTGTGTTGGAGTTGACTATACTTTCACCATAGTTCTGTCAATATATTACAGCCCTCATCATGTTTAGTTCCTCAAAACAGTTCTCCAGCTTTCCTGTTCCAAGGAAGGTGTTGGCTTTTGCATGGAAATTTAGAACAGCAAACTGGATGAGGGTCTCAGTTTTCAAAATAATTGAGACCAGATTGAATCTTCAGGACTTGTGCATGGACTGGGCACGGGCTGGACATGGTATTCTAAAAAACAAGTGGGAATTGCCCAGTTCCTGATGAGAACAAGTGGGAGCCAGGCCCCTCAGTGCTCATTTCATTACTGCTTTTGATTTCATTTTAGAGGGGGAGGCTGTGCTGGGCTTTCTGAAACATCAGTCATATGGAATTGTGCTCTCTGTATGTCTGACCCTCCCTCACCTTTCCCAAGTAACTCGGAATCTGCTGGCAAATTTCAGCCAGATTTCACTGAACTTTGCAGAAACCAAATTGTCTTTGGAGATTTTCCCTCTTGTTCCAAGTTGTAAAATTTCCCCACTGAGTGATCAGGTTTGGATCCAGGTCAGCTCCCCCACAGAGGAGCTGCAGGCAGCCTGTTCCTGCCGTGCCCAGCCGAGGTGGGAGCAGGGATAAGGTGCTGGGCTGGGGTGTGTGGGAGTCTGGAGGTGCAGCTCCGTTCACTGCTCATGGAACAATGGTTGTTTTCTCTGACTCTCCCGTAGTGCAGAGGCTGCCCCGGAGGTGAGTACGCATGGAGCAGCACCTCAGCCATGCTACAGCTGCCCCCAGAGCCCTCCCTCACCCTGCCAGCTGCCTCCCAAAAGCTCTTCCCCCTTGTCTGCCCCTCAGAGCCCCTCCTGCTGCTGCTCTGCCACTGCCAAGCTTTGCATAGAGCCATTGATGCAGCCCCAGCCACCCCCTTATTGATCCAGGGTTTTTAGTTTGGAATTCTGCAACTTCAGTGTTCTAGAAATAACTGTGTGATGCCTTTATGCAAAAGCTGTGCTGTAAAATTAAAAATGTTTTGTTTTTTCCCCTCCTAAATAATAACAATATAATTCTCCTCCCCCGGAATCTTAGGCATGGTGACAAGATCCTGGGAAATTGGACTGACTGTTCAGGATAGGCATCGCATTCAGCCAACACAGTGATGGAATGATATGTTTCCACTTAGGGAGTATCATCCCATCCTTGGATGGTGCTCGTATTCCTTTGTGTGTGTAGTTAGTAACTCCTGTGAAGCAGCAGCTCACCTGAAGTGTGAGATGATGTAGTGGTCCCTTAGGAATGCCACTGCTAAACCCAGGAAAGGGTGACTGTACATGTGCTAAGGCACACAGAGCTGTCGCCATCCCTTGGGAGTGACACCAGGAATCCTGCTGGTTTGAGTGCTGCTTTCAAGGGGAAGGGTTAGTGTTAGTAACAGCTGGAACTCCAGCACCACTGGAAGTGTTCAGCTTACAATTGTGATAAGGAAACTGTTGCAATAAGTGGGAATATTTATACCCATTTCTGATGTGCCCTTATCAAACTGGATGTAACCAGCACTGTCCTGGGCTCCAGGATCTCACAACCCAGAATGACAGGAAGGAGGGCAGTGGCCTAACAGAATATTTCCTGAGTCTTGTGACTTAATTACAGTGGGATGTTAATTTAAGGAAGTGTTGAGAGAGGGAGTGAGTTAGAGCTGAGATTTGCTAAAAATGTAGAGCAGTATAAGTAACTGTTTGCAGTGGGTTTTTTCAGTTGCCAGCCAAAACCAAAACCAATTCTAGATCATAGAAACTTCTTTTTCAGTCCAAAAATAATAATTTTTTGTATTTTACAGTCCTTAAAAATGAATCTGATCATCAAAGATGTATTTATGTATTTAAAAAATAATTGGAATGCTTAGGAATTTAACACTGTATTTACAGCTGAGATTATTTTCCAAGGTTGGCATATATTTGTGGGTAGTGTAAGCTGAGCCAGAGTTTCATTTTTCCTGTCCAAGACATGTGCCTTGATCTTGTTAAAGTACCAATAACTTTTCTGTGTCATTACAGATCAAACAAAATGTGTGTCAGATGTTTGCATTTGAAAGCCCCACAGCCCTGAGGCCGTAAAATGCAAGCAGGCAGTGAGGCCTGGGGTGGCTGCCCCAGTATTCCCAGCACTGGGTCTGTGGGGTCACCTGTCACTGTCCCTGCTCTTGCCAGGTCTGTACCTTGACGAAGGAAGACAACCGGAGCGTGGGGGTGATCCCGAGTGATGAACAGCTCCATGTGCTGCCTCTGTACAAGATCTCACAAACAGATGAATTCGGCACCGAAGAGGGCCTGGAAGCCAAGATCAAAGCCGGGGCCATCCAGGTGCTCACAGCATTCCCCAGGGAAGTGCGGATGTTGGCTGAGCCTCTCAGAGCCACCAAGAAAAAGAAACCAGACACGAGGAGGGCCCCAAGTGAAAAGCAGCCATTAATAGATAAAAAGTATTCAACACCGGTAAAGCTGAAAACCGAAGCCCCAGAAAATCTGGGCAACGCTTTGCATTGTTTAGGTGAGTGATGCTTATGAAATCCTGCCAGTCTCTTCTGATCCTGTGTTGCCTCTTGCACATCTGAGGGAGGGAAAAGCTCCTCAACACTCGGTTTCATTAGAACTGTGACTGGGCTGAGCTGTGTGGAGGTGCTTTTGATGTACACTGTGGTACCTGGGCTCGGATTCTGGGCTAGTCCTTCCCAGGGTAGAACTACAGTATGGGACTGTGCAGTAACAGGAAATACAAGAGAAGGAAGAGGTGGAAGAAGCCATGGACTTGACTTCTCTGATTAGCAGGGGAAAAATAAATAAAAGGAAATAAAGCACTCTTCTTCCTGTTAGGAAGAAGAGAGGAAAATTAGCCAACCTGATGTAATTTTATTTCATGAGAACCATCCAGATATAGGTAGATTTAAGGGGAGAAATGACAGTTAAATGTATTTAGAAGAATGTCTGCATTTTGCGGGAATAACATTTAGAAAACCAAAAATGCATTTGTCACACTTTGGTAATGGCACTGAGCACTCTGTCTCAGTAGGGGACTCAGGGTGACTGATGAACCAGAAAATCAGTATTGCTGACCCTCGGGATATTAGAGAGACATTCAGTTCATCCACGTGCATGTCTGGGGACACAGTAACTCCATGCTAGGACTGGGTTGGAAGTTCGGAAGCATTAGAGGGCTCTGGTTTGGGAATGAATCCTGAAATTGTTTGATCTCACTGCAGTGTTGTTTTGAAAGACTGAAAGAGGTTTATGGCCCACCTACCTGTACATGACATTGCAGGTGCAGCAGGCATGGCTTCCACACCTGGAAGCCTTAACCAGTGCTGTAACAGCCAGGGTGTCCCATATGCCTTGGGAACACAGAACTTTATTCCTTGAACATGCAAAAGTAATAAAATAACTGCGTAAACAAGCCAACTTAGATCATTTGTTTGGACTTGAACTATTTTTGTAAAGTAATTTAAAAGGGCTGGTGATTAAAGTAAGGTACAGAGCGAGGAAGAAACACTTTTATGAGCAAGAAAGTTTTTCAGGGATGGAAGAATAAGAATGTGAATAGAATATTTAGTTTCTATGATAAAAGTGCAGCTTTTGTCATAAAGTTTTGACAGTGGAGTTCCCCAAAGCAGATGTCAGCACTGTAAGCCCCACACCTGCCCATGGCCCCTGGTGCTGGGAGTGCCTGTGTGAACACTCCCAGAGGCAGCAGTGGCAGAGGAAGGTCAGCTCACCACAGTGCTGGGCTCTGCCAGACAGGAACGTGAGGTGTTTCTGTACCTCTCTTCAGTGCTCTCTGCAGTCCTACAGGCTGAGGGCTGGGCACACACCCCAGCACCCCCCTGCTGCCCTGCCCCTGCCCCACAGTACAGTGCAGAGATCTGTAAACCCTGGATTTGGAGCACTGTTGTATGTGCAGGGCTTGCAGTTACAGGGGATCAGTCATCAATTGCTTCTTTCCTTTCTGCCAGGAGCAGGTATCATTTTAGTCCTCAGGAATGGGAACTTGGGAGTCTAGCTCAGAATGGCAGACTTAGTACGAAAACAGGATCAGAGGGTGTGGGAGACAGCAGTTAAACTGGGCTATTCAGTAGTCACTCCTGATGGTAGACTAGAGGGAATGATTAATCAGGATCTTTTCATAGTAATAAAAAATAGAATGGAAAAAATCCTGTTTAGAGTTTTACGTAAGCAGTGAACACAGCACTGCTCAAGGCTGTTAAGCAAATCAGATATTACTATTAAATTTTCTCCTGATGGAAGAACGAAAAGATACTTAACACTGCAGCTGTAGAGGGAGGTATGGATAACTGAGGTATGTAATGTAGAGTACTCGGTTTGCTAATTGAGGGCAAGAGTTGAGAATATTGCTTTGGTTTTGCAAATATGAAAAAGAATGTGGAGAACATGCAGTAAGATGGGATTCCCGTGGGTGGTAGATACTGTTGGCCACGTGCTCAGCCATGTGAGGCTGTCAGGCTCTGGAGCAGCCCGGAGGATGATGGAGTCACAAGACTATGTCATGCTGCCCACTGTGTAGGTGTAATCTGTCTGTCTGGAAGAGACCTGACCTTCACTTGAGAGCCACTGCAGTATGGCCCAGCTGAAAAGCTTGAAAGACCCCTCTAACCTGCACCTCTTCACGTCTGGAGCACTCGCAATGAGAAAGGAATAAGGGAGGACTCGTCCTCTCTCCTACCCTCACCTGGCAGCCAGGATGGTGGGGAGGAGCCCGAGTCAGCTTGGCAGTGCCTACAGCTGTGAGGGCTTGGTCTGAGTCCCCACTGGGCCCAGGCCTTCAGGGAAAGTATTAAACAGTGCACTTGTCATGCACCTTTTACCAACTGCAAGCAGCACAACTCTCAATTTTTACACTTTCTAATTCTGAAGGCCTTTGAAATTCTAAATTAGTATGAAATCTGTATTAATGACAGAGGCCTTACTTCCTCCCTTGCATAGTCCTGTCTTTTAACCACGTTATTCGGGACAAATAAACATCAAAGATGAAAAGTTATTTCTGTCTCCGTAAATATCAGCAATTCTTCTTGGCCTATATTGGATAGAACAGGAGAGGACCACCAGCTTGGTGAGAGACCTTGGTGTGGAGGGAGCTGTTCTAATTACATTAAATGCTTTATGTTTGATTTCATAGAAAAGTTTTTCTTAAAGAGTCATTGTGGCTTCCTTATGTCCCACTCAGCTTCAGTTTTTGCATACTAACTATTGTGTCTGTAATTTATCCCTTGACTTTTTTGCATTCCTGTTGGAGGAATGTTTTTTTATCCATCATTATTTATAAATTATTAGAAGACAGAGTAGAAGAAGGAATAGTTCTTCTGTATTGGGTAAAGCAATTAACCATTCTGTGTATTTATGGAACAAAGAAGAAATACTGACAGAGACAGTACCTGAGAGCTCTCTGAGGGATGCCAGTCTGCCAGCCAAACACAGGTAAAGCAACTGCAGGGCATGATGCAAAGCCCATCCAAGATGATGGAATTCTTTCCCATTGATCCAGTGGTCTCTGGATGGAACATAGCCATGATGAGATTCAGTCACTGAGGAGCTGTTCCACAGCCAAGCCCAGCAGCAGGGCTGCCATGGCTAGAAATAGCTTAGAGAGCTGACAGGGACTGAACAAGTGTCTGCACAAAGGTGTGAAGTGATTCATGTGAGGCAATTACATGGGAAGACAGCAGACACCAAATCACAGGATCCAGCTTTGTAGGGATGGATTTACCTGGAGCGTGTTGCCAGCTCCTTTTTTTAAAGGCAGTTGTAAGTTGATATTGCAATGTAGGAGTGGTTGTAACTCAGTAACTGTTTTGGCTGTGACAGACAAGATAAACAAGCTTTTTCCTTCCGTCATAATATGGGGTCAAGGCAGCCCAGAATTTTGACTGATTCATAGGCTTAATTTCAGACAGGCTGAATCTCATCAATGATGTAACAACTGAAGACCAGCAGTCAACTGCTGGGAAGCTCTTGTGTAGGACTGGGCCGTGTGGATCAGGACTCAGTGGTTATTTCATTTTCTCTGTTTATTTTATTCATCCCTTTGAGAAATACCTTTTTTTATATATATACCAGCAGCCTGACTGGAAAAGGTTAAGGTGTTAATTCAACAAGGTTATTATATGTATACTTAAGGTCATCAAGATAATCCTAAAAAGCTTAAAATAACCATTTTGAAAAATCTGTAGTCATCATGTATATTTTTCATGTTAGAAAACAAGTATGAAATTCTAAGAGGTGTATTTTATGAATTAAGTGAGGAAAAGTACTTACACTTTGGTGTGCATTTCTTCTAGGGAACAAAACAGATGCTTTAAAACCTGGAATAAAAATGGAGACTTCCAATCACCTGTATGCCATGAAACATACTTCAAACACTACTAAAAATTGCTCCTTACTAAAGCAGTGCCCAGCTTCCTCCCCCTTTAAGGTGGATAGTTTACATCCTTGTCCATCTCTAGCACATAAGCCTGGCCTAACAGCAGTGACTAACATTCAACAAGATTTTTCAGTTCCCTACGGGTATTTTGAATGCAGTACCAAGCAACCTCACGTGACACCTTACGTCAACTGCAAGAGCTTCGATGTGTCGGTCAAGGATTATACTGGAATTCTGCTGGACGAGAAGGTGAATGGGGTGCCACCGATGCTTCCCGAGGTCACTGCTCCAGGCCCCCCAGCCCACACAGACCCCCTGCCCACTATACTTGAACATCAGCCTGACAAACAGAACTGTCACCTCCAGCTGGACAGCTCTTCCTCACAGATGGTCAGCTCTTGTGACTTGTCAGTACCGCTAAGCTCTCCGGCCACGGATGCCGTTGGAAACGGAGCCGACTGTTCCCATGGATGCCCGGTGGAAAAGGGCAGCTCCCATCGAGGACAGATGTGTGACTTGGACTGTATTGAGGAAAAGCAAAGCAGTGCACTGGGACACCCGGCTGATTCTGAAGAAAAGGCTGAGGAATTGTGGTCAGACAGCGAGCACAATTTTTTGGACGATGACATTGGTGGGGTTGCTGTGGCACCTTCTCATGGTTCTATCTTAATTGAATGTGCAAGACGGGAACTCCACGCTACCACACCGATCAAAAAACCCAACCGGAATCATCCCACAAGAATTTCTTTAGTTTTCTACCAACACAAAAATTTAAATGAGCCAAAACACGGTTTAGACATGTGGGAAGCAAAGAGGGCCGAGAGGGCGAAAGAGAAAGAAAAAGAAGCGGAACGACTGGGAACGGAGAATTCAGAACTGAGCTCCAGCAACAGGAAAGCAAAGCAACCAAGTGAAAACAGAGACCTTTTTTATGAAGACAATGAGTTCAACCAAATTCCCTCTCGCCGAGCGCTGACAGTGACCAAGGACAACGTGATCACGGTGTCCTCGTACGCCCTGACGCGCGTGGCGGGGCCCTACAACCACTGGGCGTAGGTGGCAGGGCCCCTCCTGGCGCAGGGTCACACGGTGGTTCTCTAAGGTGCTGTTAAAGAACAAGTCTCCTGTCGTTTACTATTTGCTCATCTCAACCATTTTAAGGCTGAGGTAGAAAAAAAAAAGGGGGGGGATTTCTTCTTAAACTGTGACTTTAACATTTGGTGGTGCTCAAGCACATTTTAAGCAAAAAAAAAAAAAAAAAGAAAAGCTGTATAGTTTTAATACATTCTAAAAAAGATTTTGTTTAGGTTATTAACCTTGATTGAATCATTCAGTTTATTACCTTTAGGAATTTATATTTTGGTGCTTTAAATAAAGTCTGTTTACTACAAAAATCATTTATAGGGATTTTAACAGGTTCACATTTTATGGTGTTAAATCAAGTTATACAGTTATAGCTCTACACAGCTCTTGGTGCTTAACCACATCAAACAGTTAAAAATAAATAAGCTGAATTATTACTTCATGGTGCCATTGCTTTAACAACTTCCAACCATTGCTATATAGTCCAAATTACAGATAAATCTTTTAGAAAACCAATGAATTTTGTTCTTTAGATTTGTCATTATGTATAAAATGAAGTTATTGGTAAGGATGGCTGGAAGTTGTTTTTAAGCTGTAAATATATATTTTAAAAGCACTTTCTATTTTTAAAATTAACTTGAAATAGTATAGTCTAAGGATCATATTGTCTAAGGTTTGTGCATACTCTACAGAAGTGATTTTATTCTTGCTGTGTAGAGTTCCGTGTTGTTACAGCTGCAGGATGTGCGCTCACAGCATATGTGGTTGGTTTTAACTTGCCCTTTTTCATTGAAGATTTTATGTTGCATATAAACAACAGTTACGAATTACAGAACCTTTTTATTCCTTTCAAGAGAGTGTACAAACGTGAACCGAGGAGATGTCTGGTCAGTACATATGTTGCTATTGGGAGATATGAACATGATTTGCTTTTTTTAAAGGCAGCATTTATTATGGTTTCTTTGAGCAATAAGTGTGTAAGTCTCATTCCTTTGGAGTATTCTAAGTTAACATGACAACCAAAAGTTCTTAATGCCTCAGGGGTAGGATTGTTTTGGGATAAAAAAAATACCCCTTAGAGTTGCCTTATTCTGTTCTGGAAAAAAAATTAATTTGGAGAAAATACAAAGAAAGTGTTGGAAAATTATTAAACTTCTAATATTTAACAGCAGATTTTTCATTAAGAATAACCTATCTGTAATATTCATCAACTTTGAGTTCAGTTTTCTTACAAAAATGTTTTGTAAATTTTTGAAGCAATTTATACATTTCTCTTCAAGAGGGTTGTATCCTTTCTTCCAAACATATGAAGCTTATGTTCTACATTTCTGTTAAAAAAGTGACATATCACAAAACGAGTATTTGCTAAATCAGAGGAAAAACAGACACTCCATTGCTTTTAAATACTGTAGCGTCCCACTCTTCTTTCTGATTCTCCTCTCCTATGTATTTCTTTTTTAAACTTATTTATTTAAACAAATTACCAAATGAAAACATTAGCTAGGGACTGACCTCATCCTGCACCTTGTCCCACAGGAGCCAGGACTCCTGGGAGAGCTGTAGGGTCAGGCCCTCACACAGAGCTGTACCTTCCTCCTGCCTCACGTCCACCCCGCCTGGGCTGCCTGGCGGTAGAACCAGGTCAGAGAGTTCCAGTGCAGTGCAAAGTACTGATGATATACTTGATATATTATACTGTAGTGGTGCTGTGTAGGGGCGTAGCAGCTGTCTAGAGCTGCTTTATTTAAACCCAGACAAGGTGCTTTTTCCTGGGGAAGCTCAAGTGCAAGCACTCTACAGTTCTGGTACGACAAGTACATCAGTGGTGTTTTTAACACCTGGTGCCAGTCAAGACCTCGGTGCTACAACTCCAGTGTGGCTGCAGAGCCACGAGCCGGCGCTCCTGCACCCCTGTGCACACGGGTGGTGTCTGCAGGAGCGAGGGCTGAAGTACCAATCACTCTGTAACAACCCTGGGTTCAATTCCGCACATTTCTGTTCAGATTAACAAAGCTGTTGATGGCAGAGGATGGAGGGAT
The DNA here is from genome assembly GCF_036250125.1 of Pseudopipra pipra. Lineage (NCBI taxonomy): Eukaryota > Metazoa > Chordata > Aves > Passeriformes > Pipridae > Pseudopipra > Pseudopipra pipra. The sequence goes on along the minus strand of NC_087556.1, from coordinate 4,200,945 downwards.
TGAACCTGTTCTTTGTCTCTTACCTATTTTAAGTAAAATTTGTAAAAACCGGGTATGCTGCAAATTTTAGTTGAAAGCTTAATATTAGCTCAAATAGAGGATATGAAGGGATTGTAAATAATAAAACAGAACCAATATTATGCCATCGTTTTGTACCAGCAGTTTTATGCTTATCGACTACGTAATATACAGTATACATCAAATCATTACGGTATTTTGTGTGCCTTAGACTTCCATTGTAACCCTTGTCTGTTTTTGGTGAGCCCAAGATCAGTAGGAGTGGCAGCTGTCCGTACAGTGAGCAGTACTGTGCGTTCCCAGCTGTTCTGAAAGCCGTAGTCTCACACCACGAGCTTAGTTTATTGGTTTCACTGGTAGTGCTGACAGCTTTAGTTTATCTAGTGCTGTAATTCAGCACTCCCATGTGATAAACACATTTTCTACACAAAATTAGTAAGTTACAGAGCCATCTCTTTACCTTTTCAAATGTTCATACCATTAAAGTGGATCATTTTTACTTGAATCTTCTCCTACAAATGCCCATATTTAACTTATGGAAACTTCAAGATAAAAATGTTCCTTTGAAAAACCAGCAGCTTTCCTTTAAGAAGTGAGGCACTGAAGGATGGATCTAAAAGGATCCCTTCAAACACAGGTAGTCCAGGTCTAACTTCTTTTGAAATGGCAATTCTAACAGAGAAACATGTATCTTAACATAATAGTTAAGCTATTAACTGATAGGTGCTAAACTCACAGTTACTACTTCATTAACATTACTCACCTAAGAAATAGCTCATCTCTACAATAACATATCCCTCCTGGTGCTCTTCATTTGACTATGTGTCCCCTAAGCTGCTTTTCCAGCATGTCCTACCTGCCAGGCAGGCTGGGCACAGGGCAGGCTGTGCTTGGAGAAGCTGGTATTTTCTATTGCTGTACTGCAGTATAGAAAATGCAAGTATTTACTGTTTCTACAACTCTGTGCTATTCTCGTAACACTTCAGAATATTTATCAGTCTTGTACACAAACTGCATTGTTTTCAGTAATGTTATTGTTTTATAACAGTATTTGTCTCTTAAGATTTGCTACTCTGTGAGTTTGTTCTTTCCTTTGCTGCCCACACAGCCACTTGTAATTTGCTCTTACCTCTTAACCAAGCCCTTCTGGGATGGCCAGACCAGGGGCTGGATCAAAAATTAAGGTAGCTGGTTAGATCAGACCTGCACGTTCTACTTAGTTTCCATGAGCTGGCACAATGTTCTGGATGGAACACCAGTACATGGATTCAGGTCTGGGCTGGTGGTGGGGTGTGCTTGCCTTTGGATCATTTTTTACAGTGTGCTACCAAAAATTGTCCTGATCCAACATGCAGCACCTCTGACTTCCATAAGAAATGTCTCATCCCTTCACTGGGTCCAGTAGCAGCACTCCGCTTCCCCTCTGGAAGGAAGGAGCAGTGCTTGTTGCAGGAGCTGGTTCTGTTTGACTCCCTGAGTCCCTGTGGGAGTCGCTGCAGTCATGTCCAATTAAATAGGGAATTTACTGATTTTTCACATGCTAGTGTATTACACAAAACAGGAAAATATATTTCTATACATACTTTAGTCACAGAAGATTTTTAAGAACTTAAAATACTTGCAGCTTTCTACCTGTAACAGTTGTATTCGATTTTTTTTTAAAGGACTTTCTAAGCTAACCTTTACTTAGGAATAACTGCTGGTGAAAGTCCTTTTCTTACCTATGACAGTGCTTCTCTAGACTTATAACAGAAAATACCTGTAGTATCTTAAGCCACATTTTATGTTAAGCATGGGCAAATGACAACTTCTCTAGGACTTAAGATTCTTTGTAATATACAACTGGTGGGTTTTTTTAAAGACCTCTTTAATTTCCTTGCAGTATTAAGCTAAATTTGGGTGCCGTTTATGTTGCTGCAGCCCTGCTGACTGCTGAGTGCTCATTCATCAGGCTTTCCTGCAATTCCCAATTTAACTGGATGGTACGGCCAAGAGCTGACCCAAGTCTGTGCCCAGTCAAGAGCCTTGCAGCCCTACCACTATGAACAGGCTGGGCAAGAACAGATGGAAAGAGATTTGGAGTAAATGTTTACTTGTGGTTAAACACAGAGGTTGTGTCGTTTGGAGCATGACAGTGATTCAGGTCTGTAGTGAGACACAATTCTTGCACCTCAAGTCTCAGGCAGGTCTGTGTCAGACCAGCTCCAGGCTTGAGCTCTTGACAGCTTCTTGTGATTTGTCTTATCTGACAGGTTGGTCAATGAGACAGAAGTTAGGGAAGCAGGCTAAGGAAAGTTGCATCTTCGTGGGTTTATATTTAAAATATAAGGTGTCTTGCCCTTTCACTTCCCATGGAACTTCTCCCATGTTGAAATTAGCTCTGTTTATCAAGCAGTCATCAGCTTTGTAGTCCACTTATATATATGGTTGTTCTCTTTTCCACAGAAATCCTGGAATTTCTAGGTCATCAGGAGGAAATAACTGTGCCCTCAGATATATGGAAAACTAAATTCTTGGTGACTTCCACGCTTTGGTTATGTTAACAGCAATTACATTCAGGCAGCGTTGGACAAACTCTCTTTCAGGACTATTGTGGTCCCTGAAATTCAGATTAGGGTCTTGGTGACGTCTACTGCATAGAGTTGTGTTTTATTTCTTGTGTGAAAGCCGTCTGCCTGTGATGATCTGATCTTAACTAACACAGTTGGAGATGAGGAACAGTCCAATCACACTTGGAAGTTCTGGCTTGCTTTATTTTATCAGGTGTTGGTCTGTCTTGCAGGAGGAAGTGTAGAGGGAATATCTTTCCATAAAATTAGGTGGCAGAGAGAGTTGCCATTGATTGTTGTGACACCACGGTACTGCAATATCTGTGTCACAGCATTGTTCTAACCAGGAAGATGTTTCCTTGTGGATAAACGTACAAATTTACCTCTTTCCACAGCTCCTCCAGAGGCAGCAATCTCCCCTTTGGTCTCTGCCTCCATATACTGGTTTAAAGAAAAAAAAAAAGAGGGAGAGAGTTGGTCACCCTTTCTTGATCTGTGTAGGCAAATGTAGCAAGCACCGTGTTCATCCTCAGTCTGCTGCCCCTTCCCACCGTCAGGATAGAGAATATGGAAAGCTGATGGGATGCTGATTGGACTTGATGGTCTTTAAGGTCTTTTCCAACCTTAACAGTTCCATGAATCTATGCACAGCATGAGTAAGGTACAGTTGGCTTTTTGAGACAACCTTCTCTGTACATGTGCTGTATGCCAGGGTACTTCTTTATATTGACGCTTCTTTTGGTACATCTGACTTTAAAGTCATAAACTTTTTTTATTTAGTCTGTGACACACTTATATTCACCTGTAATCTAAACCAGAGTGAACAGTGTCAAAAATCCTGGGAATGGGGCTACTTAGTGGAACAGTTCTGGAACTGGTTTCAGTCTCTTTGGGGATTACTGATGGTTGCTCAGTCTTCACAAGCGATCTATATGCTGCTTTAGCATGTTGCTACAAAATCATAATTATGTAAAGGAAAGTTTTACACCTGAGGTTTCCTGAAAGACCAAGGATTTCTAATAGTAACATCTGATCAGGCACCAGGATATATACGGATCACTTCCTGAAGAGTGGTTAAAAATTGGTTGTTGATTACTTCCCTATTAAAACATTTCTCGTTCTTTTAGAGAGTCAAATAATCAGTTTTCTAGTTAACTTTTACATTTCTTGATGTAGTTATTACAGTCTGTAAGTAGCCAAACAAAAGAGACTTTGCAGGACTAAAAAACTGCTGACCCCTGAGAAGGAAATGTCATCCCTTCTCAGAGTACAGGATTTTTGTACTAGTTTTTTTTCCCTGTTGTGCCAGCATCTCTGTGGAATGCCTCTTGTCTTCTGAGTTACTCTTAACAGCTCTGCCCAGTTCCTGACATAAAACAGCTGCTGCAGAACCTGCATGACTGAAAGAGCAGGAGTGTTTCTTTACATCTTCTGGTTAGATCAGTCACAGTCCTTGTGAGACACCCAAGTATGGTGTAAGTTAAATGGTGCAAGTTAAATGGCTTAACTAACATAGGACTCCCTGGAAAAAAGATGTTCTTCCTCTGTAGCAGCAAATGGAATTGATGGAGCTTGAGCAGAAAATAATGAAGTAGTCGCTGCCTTTTGTTAAAGGGTGTCAGGGTGTCCGCATCACTGTTTCCCTCTTTCTGAGACATAAAGATTTTAGGATTCTTTTTCCAGTTCAATTCCCCATTTCATCATCCCAACATACTGCTGACTTCAGTTTTAAAAGATACAAGATGCTTCTCGATGCTGTTTTCTTTATTTCTTCCCAAAAGAGTGCATTTTCCTCTTTTCTTCTACTGGACCATTATATATGGCATTTTTCCACACATACTTGTATTCAAATACTAGAATCTTCCAACAGCATTCTTGCACTGAACGCAAGACCAGGGTGCTAAACAACATGAGGGTGACTTGCTCTGTCGGGTGTGACTGGTCAGAGGTGCTGTTTTCAATGCTGCACACCCTACATCATTCCTCAGAGAGTCACAGAATGCAGGGGGACACCTCAAAAGCTCCATGTGTAAGGAGGAGGACAGGTCTGGCACTTAATCTACAGGGTTAGCAGGTACAGCAGATGAACTGTGTTCCAAAGAAGTGCTGTTGCAGTGGAGCAAGGGAACTGCTAGTTTGATGTTCAGTATTGCAGTTGTTGCCACACAACGTTTTGATACTGTCGTGGAAAGTTTTGTGACCTGATCAGTATTTTACATGTATATCTGTATTTTTTATTATGATGTTGTAATGGAAAAGGGTCTAGGGTATGGGAGTGGTCTTAAAATAAGAATGAAGGCCCTGATTCTCACTTATACTACTGTCCTTTGCATTGCAGTGAAAGGATAAAGGGGCCTTAAATGGATGTCACTTTAGCTTATGCCCTTTGGAGTATCCCATCACACTGACCATGGTATAAAAGGTCGGTAGTATAAATCAAAAGTTACCAAATGACTGATCTGTACAATCAGCTGAAATCAATTGCATGGTGTTCCTACTGTGCACATACTGGCCAGTAACATCCACATTGTTCTTAGGTTAGAAATATAGGTTCAACAGAAACTGGCTTGGGTTTTACCAGGTTTGAAGTATCCATTTATATTTGCTGTCCTTTGCCCAACATTGTCTCCAAAGCCAGTGTGGTAAAAGATTTGTGCCTCTAGGTAATGGCCAGCCCAGAAATCTCACAGAATTGTCAATAATACCAATTTTAAGATTTGGTAGTTTTTCTTAAAATACTTGCTTGCCTTTATCATAATTTGATCCCTTTTCCTTGCTGATATGAAGTGGGGTTGTGACAATCTGCCCTGCCTGCAGAGCCAGCAGGGTTTGCAGTGTTGTGTGCTGTTGTCACACTGGGGGACTTTTGGGACCCAAAGCTAAAAGCCAGCACTTCCTGCCTGCCCTGACTGTGGTGCTACTTGCCAGGGAAACCATCGGCATTGCTCTGCATGCTGAGTCCTGCTGAGCTTCCCTTGCCAGTGGAAGCAACAGCCCCCCTATATATTCCGTAACTGCAGTTATGGAATGCAAGGCAATGCAAACTTCTCATTCAAAAAAAACGTTTGAGGAAAAGGAAATATACTTTCATACCTAAATTTTTACACATCAGCAATACTGCAGAGCCTAATGAGAACAGGTTTTGTACCAGCTTTGTGAATGCCTGTCTAATCCACGCAAGTCCAAAGGCAGCAGCTGAACTTCATGAATCTCTGGTCCTCAAAATGCAAAGATATTTGTAGGCCAGAAAAACAAATGGGATATCCCAATACCACTAAATGAAAGCCAGTTCTAACCAATGCAAACATTCAGTTCAGTTTTTAGCAGTGAATTATTCCACGATTATTTGTTCAGTTTGGAAGAGACAGCTCTTCATAATGTGACAGTACCACACCAGGTCACCAGTACTGATTGGAATTTGCTGTCACTAAGAACATTAATATGTAAGGACACACTGTACTGAAATGCTATGGCCAATTAATTCCTTCCTGCTTTGCAAAGTAAAAAGACTTAACAGTGTGCTGAAGCAAAGGTAAAAGAGTCACTCTTTCTTTCCTTCTCTCTTCTTTTCTCTATTTTTCTTTCTTTCTTTGGGATGCATTTGATATTTATTTTTCAACTTTGAAGTTTTATTTCCAGTTACCAACCTACTGTATTGAAATCTGGAACATAAATTTAACATTTTTTAAATAAAAGATTATGTACAGGGAGAAAAAAATCAGAAAGAAAAAGCACTTCATTATGTCACAGTATTTACAGGAAAAAAGGATAAAAATTACCTATTTTCTTAAAAAAAAAAAAACATTTGGGGCCTGATTCTTTCCTAGTATAACTGAGCACAGCTCCCTGAGGCTGGTGGAGCTGTGAAGAGTTATGCTGGCTGAGAAATGGAACCTTAAAATCTTCTTTGCAGACAAGGGAACCCTTACCAGCAGTACTTGAAGACTTGTGAGTTGTGACTGCATGTTACTTGAAAGATCTAATTAAGCTATGTTTTTTGGTGCAAGCAGTTGTTGTACATGATTTCATGTTTATGTAGCAAGATGCATTGAAATGTTGATACTAGTATTGAAACATACATGTAAAAATTGTTGTTGTGGAAATTGTCTGTTCTGTTCTATTTTTCTTGTGTGTCTCATCTGTTTAGAACGTAAACTTTCTTTTTTTTTTTTTTATTGTCCTAACTGAATAAGGCTAAATGAATACTGTAATTGAAAATATATTTTAAATCTTGTCATGAGTTTTTAAAAAGACTATTACAAATTGTATCATTCCTGATTACACAGAACTTTGTGGGTGGTTTTAAATAAATTTTATACTTCTATTTTGCACTTAGTCGCTTAATTTTTCTTTCCTGCTCTTAGCACTGATAACCATTGTCATATGTACAAGGGTATTTAATTACCTCAGCCCTACAGGACTACGGTGGGTTCACCCAAAAAGTCAGCTGGGTTTCTGCCCTGGGAAGGGCTTGGCGTAAATCCCATTGCTGTTCTCAGTCTGCCTTAGCTTAGGCTGGACTGACCTGTCCTACGCAAAGCCCAGGCAAGAGGAGCAACCAGAAGAGTCTGAACTTCATCTCCTGACTCAAAAGGACAAAACAGTTTGTGAGCACATTCACACACTGTCTCTCTTTGCTACTTGTCTGGCAGAGCAAGCTTATGGCAATCATTTACATTTAATTCCCAGCTGCTGGAAACAGTCCAGGTTTTATTTGCTGCAAGTCAGAGGGTATGGGGTGGGTTTTTTTCCTTAAAACAGACCTCAGCACGAGCCTGCTTTAGTCTGGGACACTGTAGTGCAGAACAACACTACTGGACAGAATTCCTATTGTTTAGATCTGAAGAAAAGGAGGAACATATATTTGCTTCTCTTCCTGCTCCAGTAAGTGCAGCAGCAAAAGCTGTTGTTATGATGATCTTCCTGACAACTGGAATCTCCTAGAGGGCAGAAAAATGCTGCTATCCCCAGGCTTCACTAATGCCCTGGAAAGAAGCTACACTGTGTGACACGGTGCATCTAGTTCCTGGAAGCTGGATGTGGTAATCCAACAGGGAGCCCTTGACCCCTTCCTATGGAACCTGCTGCTCCTTTAGAGGATAATCATTACAGGGGTTTTACAGCAGCATCTCCCGACCTGCCCCAGGCCTTCTCTGAACTGTGCTATTAAACCCTTCGACAGAGCTACATGTTCCAGGGTTTGGTGTTAGTCAGGAACTCAGAGCACAGCTGTCTTGGGAAAGCAAGTGGATTTTGAATGGCACTTCCAGACTTGGAGCAGACCGAAGAACATCATTGCTGAGGAAGAGATGTCGATGAGAAACGGCTTCCAGCTCCTTTTCAGGTACTGGAGGTGACTTCAGTGCTTTTTTATATAAATGATGCAGGTAACAGAACACTGATGTAGTACAGGTGGTTGCTTTTAAATTCTTAAGATGCTACAGCCTTAGATTACAATGCCTATTAAAATGCTATTGTTAATCAATTAATCTGCAAATAAGCTTTTTTGCTGGTGCTACAGTTACAGTTTTCTGCAGTACTCCAGTACCTAATACAGATTTCAGAATGGCAGGGTTGGCCTGTTCAATTGTGCCGATTACTGTTGTTAATATTTAATATCTAGTATCAGTTTACATCTTCAAAAGGTTATCCACCAAAATAGTGTACTTTTGGTGCATTTTGTACATCAGAACAAGCATCGTATTCAAATGTTATTTAAACATGAGCAAGACAGTGCTTCAATTAGTGTTTTGGTTCAAGAAACAGCCTACGTAGTCTAAAATAAAATACCAGCAATCTCCATCTGTGTTTTTAATCTACAACACACTGGAAAAATATTTAAAATGTGGAAACTCGAACCCAACTATTTCAATAACCATTAGCTGGAGCACAATTCCCAAGATGGGCCTCCAGTTCCATGTCCAACCCATTTACTTCTGGATACTCTTTTGCTTTTGTGATATACACCATTTATACGAAATTCTTAACAGCTGAATTCTTGAAAATGTCTTTTTATACCAGGCCAAAAATTCATTACAATCCTGCTACACCACGTGTACATCTCCATTTGTAATGTAATTGGGTAAAACTTCCCTGCTGTTTGCTCCTGAAGGAGTCCTGAACTGCTGCTGGAGGCATCATGACTTAGCCTTACTCTGCAGCCCAGAACAGTTAAACCTTTGTTTTCTGTGACATAACAAGTCAGCAGTTCAGCTTCTTGTGACCCCTTTGTTTTACACAGAGTCTGTTTTTGCATGGTGATGACTTTGACTCCCTCCACTTGAGGAATCCCTTTTGGGAAATGAGGCACCCGTGCTGCGCTTCATCAAGCAAACATTTCTATGCTAGACCTTAACTCACCTCCCCAGTAGCAGAAAGCCTTGTAAGGACTCACCTGGGTTACAGCTGCTACAGATTTCAAGAGTGGGATTTGTTGATTTGTTGGGCAAATTACCTTGTTCTGTGAGGGTAAGAAATAAGTGGCTCAGGTGTGGCACTGCATAACAGCCCTCCTTAGGCCTAGCTCTCGTGAGCTCTGACTAGCTGGGTACTCAGAAAAACAAAAACAGAAAGTAAAACCTGCCTTCCTGCAGGGCCACTGTTCTTGTGGGCCCTGGGCAATGTGAATTACGTCCCTTTTCTTCCATGAATCATGAGGAATTATACAAACATTATAGCTCGCTCTAACCCTACACGGGAAACCTCCACAGTAAACTAACATTCATATTTTCTTCTTCAAATGGGACAACTCAAAAGAAAAGTGTATTTTATGCTTGGTTAGGAAAAGATAAGAAATATCCTATGCTCTTCAAAGAACTGTAAGACTCAGGTAAGTGCTTCTGATTAAAGTCAAGTGCTAAATGATTAAGTAAAACCAAAAGTCGTAACATTTGAAACCAAATCTGTCCGATTTTAGTTAGGAAACTACTATACTCCTAAGAGATTAAAATTTCTCCCTTTTGCAAGAAATGTGTTTCTCTGTATTTTCAGCATCAACTACGATCATACAAAACAATTTTCAAAAGGGTTTCCTTCCAATACACCATTTCAAACATAAGAGTGTTGTTTGTTTCTTTTTTTTTTTTAATTTTGAAGTGTCAAATGGGACAATTTGGAAGAAAAATTTATTATATACTTGTTAGGAAAAGATGTTTAGTTGCTCATATAGAACAGCTATGAACAACTATCAACCTTAATAAAGCTTTTTTTTCAAACTCCTGCATGGAACAGGCAGTGCAGTGGTGTGGAAAATATCCAGGATTCAGCCCTCTGGCATACTAGGACCAACTGGAATTCAGGATGCACCAACTTTTTGTCAAATACAGGTCTTTTTAACACAAATGTAGCGAAATAGTTCCAAGGGCATCCAATCTCACAAATGTATACAACAGATGAGAGATGTGACAGAAACTCACTATTGAGGAGCTGTACAGACTTTACTGCCCTTTCTCTGCGCTGTAAGGCTGCAATTTTTTAACTCAGGATGGTAAAGGCTTTGATTAAAATCTACAAACATGCCATTTGGTAGAAGTCCTTCCATTAAAATTCTTAATGGACTATTTTCAGACTCGGATCTTAACTCCCTTTGCAACATCAGTAAATGCTAACAGCTTTCCTGAAGGGCTAAGATTCCCTTCTCTGAACACATGATTTTCCTGGGTCACCACCAGTTCCCTTAGACAGCAACCTTTACCCGTGAAATAAATGGTATGTGATGTTCACACAACACCCCAGGCTGGTGGGGACCTCAAAAGATTCCCTGCTCCCACGTTTTGTGGAAAAGAGATTCCAGAAGGGATTATCCAGCTCCCTCCCCACAGTGTCTGGAGAACCTCCAGTGATGGGGACTCCACCACGTCTCTGGGGAGGTTCTCCCAGGCATCAATTGCTCTCACTGAAAAAAAAATTCTCTTATATTAAGATGAAAATTTTTCCTTGTGCTCCCAGTGTCTATTACCTTCAAAACAATTAAGAATTGTTTTATTTATGCCAGAGCGTTTGTACTCAAGTAAACTTTGTCAGAAGTCCATTCTCAATGCATTTAATTTTATCCCAATATAGTGGACCATAAAACCCTTTACTTCCTGGGACCCTTAAAAACAAACAAACAAACAAATAAATGATGTTTGCAGGCAGCTAAGCCTGAGCAGGTTGATTTAACTCTATGATGTCCTTCCTGTATTCTTGAGGGGTCTGGCCAGTTCAGAAATATTTTTGTCAAACACTTTGTATAACAGTATGTAACAAATTTAAGTTTATTTAAATTTATTATCAAACTTCAGTGCTAACTGTGTCACATGTTTGGGAAAATGCAAAGTACATACAGCTATGGTCATAAAGACAGAAGTTTTTGTGCAAGAAAAAAACTATGATAATGTGCTTAGATGCTTATATGCTGCACTTGTACTACAACTTTAGCATCAAAAAAACCATTAACTGAATAGTTGCTGCCATTTCTGGATATCTAGAAGGGTAAAAGTGTGTTTGACTCTCTGGATGATCTCTTCTGGCCCTCTGAAGAGAATGCATAAATAAACTCCTCAACAGCTACAAAGAGCAGGTTCCAGTACTGACATGTATAGACCTGAAAGTTAATTCTGGAATTGAACAGGATGCACAGAAATGTATTTCCAACAATAATATGAAAAAAACCCCCATAATATAATAATCTTGCATCATCAGAGTTGTTACATCCTCAAAATTGAGTGAAATAACCATCTCCTTGTAATTGGCATTTACCTGGACAGATACAGTATGCCCAGGTACTGATCTCTGTTCCTTTCTGTCCAGGAGCTGTACGTTAAGTCTGAAACGCTAATTTCTGTGTCTTATCAGTGGTACAGGTTGTCAAAAGCACGTTCATTAGAAGATTATAATTTGTCCTCCAATTATTTCCCCTAAATATGTGTACAAATACAGTTAGACCTGTTTCTGGGGGTACAGCACTGCGGAAGGTGGACTCACTGGCTTTCCTGAGCCACGGCCAGAGATCCAAAGTATTCACTACTTGAACTGTAGCGTTTCCTGGTACAAAGTTCTCTTCTTTGTGTTTTTCCATTCATCTTTGTTAAGTGTATTGATTGCGCCAAAATATGTTTGATGCTCTTTGATTACAAGCTCCAAAAATTATCACTTCTCTCCACGATATCCCCAGCTTATTCTTAATTCTCGGAACCACCCAGAAAGCTGGAAGCAACAATATGCTTTATGGGTTTTGCCTTTAAATCTGTAACTTTATCTCAACTTGCCTCATTATTTTAAGGTAGCTTGTAGAAAGCTCATTTTCAGACTCCTGTCCTCTCATCAGTTTTGGATTAAATCGTCCAATGCACTTAAAAGATAGTCAGGGTGCCTAGAGTTATTTTAAGCAGCAAGACTAGAAGTGCTCAAAGTTTTTCACTGCCACTTCCATTACAACTATTCTTCACCACAATAGTGTGGTTTGTCTTGAGCAGAGGATACAAAGAATTCAAAAGGAGTCATTAGTGCACTATAAATGGCAGTGGCAAAATCTGCCAGCTAATGGTAGCAATGTGTATGTAGAGGGGAGAAAGTACATGAAGAAACGTTCTACCTGTGAGGCTTGTACTTCCTGTGAGCTTTTGAGGCTTTGAGAGCATCCCCTAGAGTGATGAATCCTCTAAAAAAATGGGCTAAAAGACTGCAGAATGGAGCTACTTACACAATATTCTGACATTCGCTGACAAGTATTTTCTCCTTTAATACAATTTTGCCACTGTCCTTTTCATGTATAGTGTGGGAGGGAGGTCCTGCAACCTTTTTAGCCTCCAGTCTTATCTCCAGGTTAAAGGGTGCAGACTCTGCCTTAGTCAACTGACTGAGCTGGATGGAGTTATGACAGGAATAAGGTTTAAAATGTGCAGACTTAAAAATTAAGGACTATGCTTACGAGTGTGAAACACTGAAACCCTCATCTAATTTGCAATATAAAGGGCAAAGGCAGATCTGTATTTATTTATTATTGAGTACCAAATGCTAGCAGAAATTTACCTTCATCTGAGGGTCTTTTGCAAATCAGAGTCTGACACTTGCCTCTTAAGCCTTCATCCCACCACCAACTTGTTTTTAATAATAATATAACACTTCAAAGCCCCATCTTCATCTACAAAGTGTGCCTTGCTGACTTACTGTCAAATGTAAATATTCCACGTCCTATTTCACTTCAAGACAAACCCGTGTAAAGAACCATTTCTCGGATGGAAGGCTCTTTTCAACAGCATCAGGCGAGGGGTGAGAAATTACTCTTGCCCATGAAGCACTGAACTACTTACTGCAGAGTCCTGGCTGCCATTTCTGTTTCAAAGCAACTTAAAGAGCTTTGGTGCATCTCTTTGGCGAGTCTGCTCTGCCTTCACATCAGGTGACCCTGTGTGTGTGTGTGTCCCCTCAGAACAGCCCGACTGCACTCTGGGCCCTCGGGTGCCCGGGGGCTGCCCGTGTCCTGCAGGGACAATGTTCGGCACCGCAGCGCTTGGCGGGGCGGGGGGCGGTGCCCGCGGCCCCCTCAGGGTGGCCCCCGCCGCAAGATGGCGGCGCCGCGGCCCCGCCCGCGCGCGCCTCGCCCAAGATGGCGGCGGGGCCCTTCCCCCGGCCGCGCGGGCCCCGCACGCGGCAGGGCCGGGCGCGCGCTGTCGCAGGGCGGTGACGCGCGCAGGGCGGCGGCGCCTGCGCGGAGCGGGCGGAGCGGGCGGGCGGCGATGGCGGCGCGGCCCCGCGCAGGTACCGCGGCAGGGCCGGGCGGGGGCGGCACCGGGGCCGGCACCGGCACAGGGGGCGCGGGCCCGCATCGCCGGCCGAGACGGCGGTGGCAGCGGCGGCAGCGGCGGGGGGGTGAGGGGGAGGAGGAGGAGGAAGGGGCGGGGAGGCCCCGGTTCCCGCGCGGCAGCTGCCTGCTCGTGCCTTTCTCCCGGGCACGCGGCCGCGGGCGGCCCAGAGCGCTCCCGGCGCAGGCGGGCGGGGAGCGGGGGCTGAGGTGGCGGGACGGGGACACAGGCCGGTCGTGCCTCCCGTGCGGCCGGAGCGGCCCGGCCCGCTCCGTGCGGGAGCGCCGGCGGCGCGGCCCCACCGCAGCCGAGCGCGGCCCGGGGACGGAGAGTAACGAGATGTGAAGTGTGTGCTCGGAGAGATCCTGCAGAGTCACCTTTCCCTTAGCGCCCCTTGACACGGAAACGCATCTTTGCGTTTAAATAGCGTTAGTCCCATTGTTAAGACGAGGGGGATGGAGGTCGTGCCTTAGGAAAGTAAAATAACTTGTCTCACAGCTTTCTGTGTTTCCTGCACGTGGCGCATGTTGCCCGCCAGGTTTTAGGGGCGTAAAGCTGGTATTTCCACGCTTTTTGTTTCTTTTCCTGTCTATTTTTTTTTGTTTGGAGTTTTTTTTCCTGCGGCTCAGAAAATAAAGTAACCCGGCGGTGTGTTTTTCAAAGACTGCAGCTGTGCTCTCTTTCACTAGGTTGCAGTTTCAGGAGATAGACCCCGGGAGATCCTGCCTTCCACCATGGCTCAGTTTGGAGGACAGAAGAATCCCCCCTGGGCTACTCAGTTTACTGCCACCGCGGTGTCTCAGCCAGGTCAGTTTACATCTCTCACTGTTTGAACCCTGACATCCAGGAGATTTGGAAATTCCAGGGTTGGCTGTGCACTTACCAGCGGCACCATGCTAACTAACGTATTTAAAGCCTGCTTAAATGGGTAAAGTTGGGGTTTTTTCCCCACCATAGAGGCTTTAAAGATCATTACTTAATACTGGCTGTTGGTTTTGTTTGTTGTTAGGTTTTTTTAAGGGGTGATAAGTGAAATCTCAGGTGAATTTGTATGGATTTGGACAGTAAACAACATATCAAATTACACGTATCCCAAGATGTGTAAATTAAATTACCTTTTATCAAATTACATCTCTGTAGGTTAAATAATAACAGCACTAGTAAGGCACTACAGATTTTTTAAGTGCTGTCTCACTTTCATTTCCAGGGCAGCCTATATCAACTTTTACAAATTATTTTGCATTTGTTAATGTTTTGGACCTACTTCACATAGTGGAAAGTTCTCTGAAATTTGTTACTTGGGTGAGGAGGTTGAGGGTTTTTTAACGCTAAATCAGAACTTAAGGATCCCTATAACCAAATGCATTGCCCTAATAATGGGAGAGAGTTTTCTTGGATTTAGCTAAAAGCCTGTATTTAAGAACTCAGCTGGCTTCATTTTCCATGTTGCCTTGTGGCACAAAAGGTTTTGAGGCAAGAATGTGAAGCTTGCTGCATGATGAATTTTGGTGCTTCCATTTCCAGTTCTGGAGTGCCTTTTGCTCTTCTTGAGTGCAAATTGTTTCTTAATGAAATATTGTAGTTACATTGTGTGATGTGCAAAGGCTTCAGTGAATCTGGGATGGGAGGCAGTGCCTTGCTGAAGAGCAGCCTTGCTAAAGGGTTGTACGGTTTGTGCAATTGCTCTGATTTGATATGAAGTTCAGTGTCACACCTCCTTTGTCCCTGGGTTTCTGTCTGGGAGCCTGGCAGAGGTTGGGAATGCTCGGCATTCCTTGGAGGTACATGTTTGGGGTAGGAAGAATACATCTTTCTCCTGGCTCTGTTTTCTTTGCCAAAGTGAATCCTCTCTCTCTAGTTTTTCCATTGGTCACTGATCCAATGACACTGTATCCTCAGGGAATGACCACCCCCATGTGTTTCACCCTGCTCTGTCCCAGTGTGCCTTTTGCTGTTCCTCCGAGGCCGTTCTGCCCTGTTCCCTACCTATACTGTTGCTGTACCTAACCAGCTGCTCACAGGCAGTTTTTCCACTGTTTCTCTGAATAGCTCACACTTCACTTATCCAAATGGCACCATCTCCTGTAAGAAATTCCTTAGCAGCTGGAAAGGGTTGGCATTGGGAACATGGGAGAGACAGACTTTGCTTTTGGTTCTCCTGTGTGGCTGTGTGAGACACTGGAGCAATCAGAGCTGGGCTGTTCTCGATGTGCTGGCTGGTGTGACAGCTAATGTGTCCAAAACAGGGGTGGGAGATGGAGGGCCAGCTCCAGGTCCTGTCTCAGAGGGAAAGCTGCACAAAGCCTGCCAAGGAGAGCAGCTGGCAGTCATCCTACAGCTCGCTGAGGGAGGACCAGGAGAGGGCCCTGGAGGGAGAGGGGGATGGAGTGTACATTAACTTCTTATCCATTTTCTTGTGCCTGTGGCTCTGCCCTTGGCCAGCCTACTCCAGAGCCTCCTTAGATTAAATAAAGTGCAAAATGTGACTGGGGTAGAACTGGTCAACCTTGGTTGCTGTGAGATTTTTCACCTGCTCAGTGAGGACATATCTCCAGGGATTTTTAGCTGTTCATCTGATCCGGCAGCACCTGACTCAAACATGAGAGCCATTAAAGACCTAACATTTGGTTGCACTCTTGGCTTCTTCCTGTGCTAGTCCCACATTCCTTCACGTTCCCAGTGTCCTCTTCAGGCTGTAGTGTCTTATCTCCATTATCCCTTGAAGGCCTTTAGCTCCCCATGTCCTTTGCTGCAAGTCCTTTCCTGTACCTGTGTCTGCATCCTTTCTTCCCTGTCTGCACTGCTGAATCCAGTCCCTGGGATTCTACAGCCCAGCTCCTCTTTTAGTACATACTTGTTCCCCTGCCTTTTTTCTTGCTAGTTGTGATTGTGATTTATAATCCAGAGTACTGCTGCTCACTGGTGTCTGCACCCAAGAAATTGTGCATATTGGTTTACCCTTGTGAATCCCAGTGTTCGTAAACTCATTTAAAAAAACCATAGTTACCAAATGTTTATATATTTTCAGAGGTTTGGCCAGAGGTGTTACATGTATTTATACATGCCAGCTGTTTTTATCCAAGTGTCAGGTTCCTTCTCCAAAGCATCGAGGTGCTTGGGTATGAGGGAAAGAGAGCTTTATTTTTATAATGCAAGCAACGTGATGTAGAGCCTCTTCCTAAGCTGGCAAATGTGGTGAGTGATGGTGTTATAAACCCAGTTTGATCATTGCAAACAGGTAATTTAAGGGTTGGGGGGTTGTGTTTTTTTAGTTTGGGGTTTTTTGGGGAGATTTTTTTGTATTGCTGATGTAGATGCTGTCTTGGCCATCCCTGGTGAAGAAGTAACTAAATGAGTTAAAGCTCTTAATTATTAAGGTGTGACACTCTAAGGTAGCTGTAGGGTGACATGCTGTGTAATGAAGGGTTCTGAGATCCACTTAGGAGAGCTCACTCATTACTGTCTGTGCCCGTGGTATTAGAAGGGAGATGGGCAATTCCAGGAGCCAGCAGAGAGCGATGTGCAAAGAGAAACTCCTACATGGAACACAGCCAGTTTCTCTACTCCTCCTCTCATGGGTTGGTGCATCACATGGCTAAAACCAGAATAAAGCCCCCGCCATGCTGCTTAAGCATTGTTAAAGCATAAATTAAATCATAACTTAAGTCGTGCCTACTACAGAAAATTACTTTAACTTGCATAATGCTGTGCAAACTCCTGAAACGCCTGCAAAGGAGAACCCTCTCCTCTTCTCTCAGGCATTTGGTTTTGGCACATCTTTGGTTTGTGTGGCAGTGCTTGCTGTTCTCAGGGTTGTGATGAAAAGCTTGTTTTTACAGACCTGCAGATCAGGGGAGCCCCAGCTGTGCTGTGTTGTGGCTGATCAGGGGTGTTGCCTTTGCTGTATCACAACTTCATTGTGCTGGGGTGAAGAAGGGTGCAGCTGGTGGAAGCTGAAGCGCCTGTTGCTCAGTATCCTGTTACTGCTGGTGGCAAAGTGTGAGAACAGGACAAGTCTGTGGTGGATCTCAAGCCCCTAAGAAAGAGTAGCTGATGCACAGTTTGCTGACTTGCTGTAAACACATGTCCCATGACAAATACTCTGAGCCCAGTTTCTGGTGTGTGCCTGATGAAAGGAATATTTTGAGAGTAGGTTGTGTGGTGTTTGTACTGCAAGTGTGTTAAGCTGGAAGAAACTTGAACAGCCAAGGACCCACTCTCACGATTTCTGACAACTGTGGGAAGTGTGTAGAGCCCTGCACCTCTAATAAATCTATGTCACTTACTAAGGAGACAGATGTAGCTACATACTTTGAAGATGTTTCCCTAACTTTAAAAGATCTCTGGATTTTAGAAGGAGAAAGAGGGACTACTAAATACTATCTTTGTGCTTGTTACAACAGAAACATCTTACCTAAAAAGATGCTTGAGCTGCAGCCTGGGATTCCTGTTCCTGTCCAAGCCCTTTCTCTGGCTGTGCCATGCAGTGTTGAGAAGTTGTTTGGACTGTGTTTGAAGGAAAACATTTCCATCACCACTTAACTGGATCATTACGAATCCTGAGAATCTATTGTTTGTCACTGCACGTGCTTGTTGCCAGTAATAGTAATATGGCAGTCAGATGTCAGTTCCATACTCAGTCTGGGATTCATTCTATCTCTTGTTTTTCTGTGTAATTTTCCCCTTTTTCTTTTTTCTCTTTTTTCCTTTTTTTTTCCCTTTAAACTAGTAATGCAAACTCAGTTGCCTAATTAATTGGAGCCTGTTTGACTGAGATGAGTACACAGACAAAAGGTAGTCCCGTTAAACTGGAATACTTCAGGGCAAAGCAGTAGGAATATGATACAGCTCTGAAAAACTTGTTACTACAGGTGTTGCCCTTTGAGGGGATCTTGGCAGTCTTTCATCTTTGCCCTTTCTTAGTAAGTTGATGTGCAGTGTTGTAGATGACAGATACCTAGTTAATATTAAATGCTCAAAAAGTGGCAGTACAGATGGCAAAAAAAGTTTTTTCTTATTTTTCCTTAGTTGACAAAATGGGCTAAGGGTCTTAGAGTGAGCTGAGAATCACATGAGGTTATTCTGAAAAGAAAATTACTGTAGTGAAACTGAAGAGCTGAATAACCCTAAGATCTGGGTTTGGGAGTAAGCATTTTTGTGGGTACCCCTGGTACAAAAAGTAGGAGAAAACATGTGAAACTTGTTTTTGATAATGCTTTCCAACTCCATCCTCCTGCACTGGAACATTAGAACAGAACATTAGACTGAGAGACAGTGGCTGGCACAGCCACACAGATACAGAGGTGACAGCGTGGAGTGAGGTTCTGCACTAATGGGATTTCTGCTCAGCATGTGGCAATAAGAGGAGAAAGATGAACACATTGGTTATTTGCCTCAAGTGAGCCAGCAAAGTAATGCAGCCAAGAGAAGGGAGAGTTGTCCCAGGATGCAGCAGCATTCTGAATTATATTTAAAGTCTGTTTAAAATGTGTTCCAGATGAAAGTGTGCTTCTGGATGGTCAAAAGTGCGCATTCAAATTGAAGCTGATGATTGAAGCAGGAGGCAAGAAGATCAAGAAAATGTAGGGTCTGTCATGAAAGAAGCTTCAGATTTTGTTTGCTGACTTCTAAAGAATTGCAAATGTTGGAATTTTCCAGGGGAAAAAAATCATGAAATGCTGTACATTGCAGAATGCTTGATTTCACTTTTAAAATAGTATTACTTCCTGGAATAGTTACATGACAAAACTTGATACTGATCATAGTGATTATTTTCACTTGCTTCCATGTTTCATTCCAAAACTGTCAGGTGATCAGTGCCATCCACTTGTTTTCTGAAGACTGTGCTCTGCTGGAAGGAGCAGTGTGGTGGGAAGGATTGCATTTTTCAGAAGCTGTTGAGTTGTGTACAGCATTTTTGTGTGTGTTATGGTGATGGATCACCAGCTACAACCAAAGCCTTACTGCATCCCTGGGTCAGGACTTACAGCTTCACTTCGCATCAGTGAGAATAGTGTGGAGCGCCAGCTCTGCAGGAATACTGTAAACCTGCTCTTCATTCAATTGTGTCTCTTTAATGGCTTTGAAAGAGAAAGAAACCCTGTTCCTCTTGAATGTTCCTCAGTTTGAGGATGGTTGGCTGACCTGTTTTTGCTAGCAGTGTGTTTCCCTGCCAAGTTTCTCTGTGGATTTATTTAAACATGTGGACTAAACTGATAGCTTGATGAAGTGATATTTGATCATGCAGCTGCCAATAACTTTGTTTAAAAGTCCTGCAAAAAAGGGAGCAGGTTTTCAGGTATGTTTGCAGTTTTCCACTCAGATTTGCATTTTGCAGAGCTCTTTGTCCCCTGAAAGTTCTTAAGCATACCTGGTTCAGAAGAATACCCCGTGGATAGCTGCTCCTCATGATTTCCTCATGTTCTGTGGTGAATTAAAGCTGGTATGACAGTAAAATAAACTAATCCTTCTTTCCAGGCAGTTTTGAGTCTGGGCAGCACAAGCCCTTCCTAGTAAGAGCTGGAGAGAGCTTGACTTGGTCCCTGATTAAACTCCCTGTTGTTCCAAGGCTGTTCCTTCCCCACCAGCCCCCACTTGTCCGACACCCAACTCACGGGGACAGAGCCAGCACTGAGTGAAGTGAAGCCTTGTGTGGTTTCAGAGCACACGTTCCATAAGCCTCTGTTTCACAGCTGCTGTTACAGTAAAGATTTCTCTTGCCTTCAGATAGAAATAAATGAATTAATTTACAGAACAGAGCAGCATCTTCATTTGGCTCATCCAGAAGCTGAATATGTTCAGGAAAGAATATGGGGAGGGGCGTGTGGGGGTGGGTGCAGGGGGGATGACAACTACTAGAGCTATACAATCATGAGCAGCTCCAGAGAAGGAAATTGAAGTCTCTGTGCCTCTGCTGTGGTTTATTGTTAGTAAGTAAATTTAAAAGAGAAAATAGTGAGATGTGATCTTTTATCTTGAATTTTGATTTGTCTACTTCTCGAGCTTGACTCAGGAGTACAGCACCACGTCCTGTCATGTGGCTGTTGGGAACCTGGGCCGTGTGAGGCTGCTCCAAGTGCTCAGTGTGTGTGTTCCTTTCCAGCTGCCCTGGGAGTGCAGCAGCCCTCACTGTTGGGAGCCTCTCCAACCATCTACACCCAGCAGACGGCGCTGGCAGCGGCAGGTCTGACCACACAGACCCCCACCAACTACCAGCTCACCCAAACAGCTGCTCTCCAGCAACAGGCTGCGGCTGCAGCAGCTGCCCTGCAGCAGGTAAGCACAGATCAACAGCAAACACTCTGGGATTGTGTAAACCAGAGGCTTTGGAAAGCTGAAGTACCCGGGAGAAAAGGAGAATGGGAAATGGGGAACATGGCAGTGCAAACCAGTTTAAACAACAGTGGGATTGGGGGTTTAGGGCTACCAGTAGTTGTATTAGTCTGTGAAGGGGGGAATTTTGGCTATGCAGGTGCTGGCTTTCAGCTTTGGAAAGCCTTTTGGGAGAAGGAGTTTTGCTGCATCTAAACTGAGAATCTCAAGTATCTTCCATCACTATATATATCCTCAGTAGCATTTTGTGTGATTTCATACTTTGCGCTAGATACTGTCTAAGTGTCAGGCTTAACAGAAATTGCAGACTTTAGCTAGAAAAAGGACATCAGAGTCCCCTCTAAAGGCTCAGAGTATTTGTTATGAAAATAATACATGTTGGCAGTTATTAGTTATGTTTTGTATTAGAGTTGTTAATTGTTAATGGTTTCTAAAACTTGCTAAGCAGATAACTTGTGTTTGGTATTATTGAGGTGATAATACTCCTGTTTATGAGATATTTTGCTTTTATCTGTTTCAGCAATATTCACAACCTCAGCAGACTCTCTATAGTGTACAGCAACAGGTTTGTCTGATTCTTACTGCGTACATCACAAATAACTTTAAAAATAATGTTGGTTGTGTGTCTTGTAGGATTTGTCTCTGAAAGCATCCTCATATGGGAAGTTGTTAAAGAAACTGAAGTAATATTTTTTGTAGTAAAAGAGAACTTGAAGTTCATAAACTTGAAAAGACCTATCCAGAATGGAAACCTGCCTACCGTCATGCAAAAAGGAATTAAAAAAAATATGTTCTGTTCTATGTGTACATAGTTACCTGCTTAACTTTGCTCTAAACAGGGCCGTGTATTTTAACTGCTGGAAAGATGCTGTCCAGAAAAAGTTCCTTTTTACGTTTTGGGTTTTTTTTATGGTCTTCAAACTTAACAGGATTTTGCAAAAGAATAAAAGGACATGGAAATAATAGGCCTAAGCGTCTTCAGCTGCCAAAACTTTTTTTGGTATTGCTATTAACTTTGGCTTCCAAAAAATCTAGCATTTCTGCTCGCTGAATAAACCTGGATTATACAGTTTTAAAATTAACCCCATGAGCACAATTTATGCATATGCAAACTGCTGAAATGACCAGACCCCAAAGGACTATTAACTGACTCAGGTTAAGCAAAAACTCTTACTTGTACAGAGGAGGTAAAATTGTACAATTTCCTTAAACATATAAAATTAATTTATAACTTTATTTATTTTAAGTTGCAGCAACCTCAGCAGACCCTTTTAACTCAGGTTAGTTTGGTTTTATTGTTTGGTCTTCATCCCCAAACACAGATAATGCAAGAGTGCAAATTTGTGACATCTTGGGTACTTTAAACTGTAAAATGAACTAATATGAATGGACATTTTGTTGGTACAGGTTTATTTGATCCAGATGTTAAAATATGCATAGCCTTGGTTTCAAAAATTAATAGCAACCACTTTTCCTTAATCTTGAAGGGAATGTGTTTGTTGATTATATTTTAATTTTTTTTTTTTGTTTGAACTTCAAGTGCCCAGTTGTTCTGCACTTAGGTAACCTACAGGGAAAATCTTTCTCTTCTTTGTGAAGGAATTTAACTTTTTTGTGTTAACCGTATGTATATAGAGAGGTTTAAAAAGAATTTTGCTGAGCTTGATGGGTTTAAAACATGCAGCCATTTAAACAGACTATAAGTTGCTCTGGTTCTGTTTGACTTGAACTTTTAAACAGGCTATAAAAAAAAAAAGTCAAAATCGTTGACTTGATTTCATTATCTTACTGTGTTCTGCTTTTGTAAGAAGGCAGGCACTGGAACTCGTGAGTCAGGGAAGGGCTGAATATAACACTATAGTTGGGATGGAAATGCAGAATGATCTCTAAGTGTGTATTCCTGGCAAAGTCAGCAATTCATCTCCTCTTCAGGCCCACCGTATGGGTTGCCTGTAAACAATGATGCAGTCTTCATGTCTTTTTTCTGGACAGTGTGCATATTTTGGGGAGAGAAG
This sequence comes from Pseudopipra pipra, assembly GCF_036250125.1. Lineage (NCBI taxonomy): Eukaryota > Metazoa > Chordata > Aves > Passeriformes > Pipridae > Pseudopipra > Pseudopipra pipra. The sequence goes on along the minus strand of NC_087556.1, from coordinate 4,178,247 downwards.
GATAAACAAAGCCAGTCTTCATTCAAAGTAGGAAAAATGTTATCTTGAAAAAAAAAAAACAAACCAACGACCCAACAAAAAAACTCCAAAAACCTTCCACCTTCTGAAAATCTCCGTTCAGAATAATTTTGTAGAGTCCTTCTAAACTCCTGTGTCCGTGGCTAGAGGGCCTGTTCCTGGTGGGTGCAGGATTTATGGGTTGCTGTGTTTGTTGCAGCCAGCGGTCGCGCTCCCGACCAGCCTGAGCCTGTCGACGCCGCAGCCCGCGGCCCAGATCACTGTGTCCTACCCAGCTCCCCGCTCCAGCCAGCAGCAGACACAGCCACAGAAGCAGCGTGTCTTCACTGGGGTGGTCACTAAACTGCATGATACTTTTGGCTTTGTGGATGAAGATGTCTTTTTCCAGCTTAGGTAAGCTGTACATACTTGCCTGCAGCACTCTGACACCCTCGCTAAATCAAAGGTTTAGAAGATTGCACTCTAATTCTGGGACTCCACTGATGTGCCAGTAGTGGGTGTGTTGTTTTCTTTTCAACAATGAAAGTCAGATGGGCAGAGAGGTTCAGAGGTGCTGGGTCTGGGTTACTTCATGTCAGTTTTTGAATTTTTTTAATACAAACACCAGAGCTGGGAGACTCCTCCTTCTTGTAGGAAACTGCAGAATTTGTGGACGATTAAAAGCATAAAACTTGCTACCTGCCCGTCTTAACTCAGTGCTGTTTGGGGAACTTTTGCTTTTGGGCCAAAGACAAGGAATTATTAACTTCTGCTGAATTTGGGGGTAGATGCTCTTCCAATAAGCTTTTTTTAATAAACTTTGTCTGCTTTCTCCCAGCTTTAAATATAACCTGCAGATGTAAAACTAGCTAAATAAGGCTCTCACAATATGTTTTCTGTAATGTTTGCAGTGCTGTTAAGGGAAAGACACCTCAGGTGGGTGACAGAGTTTTGGTAGAAGCTACTTACAATCCTAACATGCCATTCAAATGGAATGCACAAAGGGTACAGACACTTCCAAATCAGGTACGTGGGGTTACCCAGGGTCACCTGCAGTGACTGACTCTGGTTTAAGCTCGCTCATGACTCATCTCTGTTGTGCTGCCAGAACCAGACCCAAGCCCAGCCGCTGCTGAAGACGCCCCCGGCCGTCCTTCAGCCCATTGCACAGCAGACATTTGGGGTCCAGGCTCAGCCACAGCCACAGTCCCTGCTGCAGGCACAGATATCAGCAGCTTCCATCACACCTCTGCTGCAGACACAGCCTCAGCCACTGCTGCAGCAGCCACAGCAGAAAGGTGCTCTTCCAATGCACACATTTTGGGGGGGTGACTCTGGTGCTTCGTGTGTAGTGGTTGGTTGTTAGTCAGAAGGCTGAAATAGTATGGAGGGGATACTGTAAAATTATCAGATTGAATATGTCTTCTGCAGCTGTGTGCAAGGCACATCAGGAATCACCTGGTTAGTGAAATCCCCATGGACTGCTGCTCATGTTAAGATTTCATAATCTGAAAGCAAAGTCAGTGTAATTTTTATTCGTTCACAGTTGAAAGTATTAATAGCAGTGTAGTCCTTTAACATTTTCTGCAGTGTTCAGCAAAATCAGGTTTCACACAGTTGTATTGCTAAAACTACTATTTCTTTGTTTATTTATGTCAGTTAGCCAGGTTGGCATTTGAGAGAAGAAATTGCCTAACATGGCAAACCTCAAACAAAAGTGATTGTGGGATCTCTTGAACTTTGAGTAGCTGAGGAATCAGAAATAGAATTGATTATAAGATAATATTAAGACCTGTCTTACCCACAGTAAAAGCAAGGGTAGAAGATCCTAAGCTATCACCTAAGCAGAATTGTTTTGGATAAATGCTTTCTATAGTCTAATTAGTCCTATTTGTTCATTAGTGTTTAGTAGCGTTTACTCCTTTTAAATAAGTTGGTTAAATGTCTTAAGACAGCAAAAGTATGTGCTGAGGGATTGATATAGCAGTATAATATATGGATTTAGGAATAACTTTCCAGGATGCCAGTTGTTTTTACCAATGAATAGCCTCAAAAATAAATAAGATTTAGGTTTTCTTTAGTTCATTGAGTAAGTAGTATATCTGTCTTAATTTACTTTTCCAAGAAAAGACTTAGCTGTTTACTATGATAGCTTCTGTGTGCTTAGGGTATATTAGCTTCCATCTTAAGAAGATGCTTTTAAACCAGTGTTACTTACTAAAGTCTCAGTTTGCAGCAGTGAAGAAAAGCTTGAGTCTCTTGAGCTCTCTCGGGTGGGTATTAATAATTAGACTTATTTCACTCTAGAGTTAGTTTAGAAAATGTACACAAGTGCAACAGGTATAAAGCAGCCACATTTGAAAAGTGTAGATAGTTCTGTACTGATCCTGTACATTTTTGTTTCAGGTGGTTTGTTACAGCCCCCAGTTCGTCTGGTTTCACAGCCTCAACCAGCTCGAAGACTTGACCCCCCATCCCGATTTTCTGGGAGGAATGACCGAGGTGGAGACCCAATGCCAAACCGGAAAGACGACAGGAGGTGTGTAGACTAAACTGTGATCAAAGCATTCCATAACGACCTGTCCTCACCAGAGCTGAGTGGCTTCAGGATGAGCCAGTGAGACACACAAGGGACTTTATGTCAGATACTAGGGAAGAGTTCTTGCCTGTCTGAAATGAAGGGATTCTGTAATCAATGTCTCTTGTAGAGAGACTGTACTGAAACTTCTCTCCTTTTTGTGAGCCACCTCTGACAGGTCTGGCTCCCCTTGTGCTAGAAACCATTCTGTGTTACCAGCACGCGAAACTCCTTGTCTCTTATGTGCTTTTTTTAAGTCGTGAGAGAGAGCGAGAGCGCCGCAGGTCCCGGGAGAGATCCCCCCAGAGGAAGCGCTCCAGGGAGAGGTCGCCCCGGCGGGAGAGGGAGAGGTCCCCTCGGAGACCCCGGCGTGTCGTCCCTCGCTACACGGTCCAGTTCTCCAAGTTCTCCTTGGACTGGTATGTTCCCAGTGCCAGATGTTTACCCACATCTCCTTTAGTCGTGGGCACAGATCACTGGGAGCTGTGGCAGCACACATGGGTAGTGGGAGGTAAATGATGGATTTGACTTTAAAGAAAGATCAGATATGTGATGGCTGAGAACCTTGTTGGATAAACTTGTTTGAGGTTCTGTGTTATTTTTCAATGCTCTTGCGAAATAGTTTTATAACCCTGTTTAATAAATATTCCTTAACACACGGTCACCTTAATTGGAAGAATGTTGAGTAATTACTTGTTTTTAATCCATGACACTCTTAACTTCAATATAGTGCTCTTCAGATTTTTCATATACAGTATCAAATATACAGTGGTTGTATGTGCAATTATTACACCCCTAATTATGTGCTTTGTTAATAGTTGCTTTATTGCTGTGTCTTCCATTGTCTTCCAACCAATGCTGTTCATTCCAGCCGGAGCTGTGATATGATGGAGCTGAGGAGGCGCTACCAGAACTTGTACATCCCAAGTGATTTCTTTGATGCTCAGTTCACATGGGTGGATGCTTTTCCTATGTCTAGACCATTTCAGCTGGGAAACTACTGTAATTTCTACGTAATGCACCGAGAAGTGGATCCTATAGATAAGAACACGGCTGTCCTTGATCCACCCGACGCTGATCACCTGTACAGTGCCAAGGTTTGTACGGGGCTCTGCTGCTGTGGCTGTTCACCAGAAATGCTTTTGATCAACAGGGTGCAAAAGGGAGTACAACTGTACTGAAAGTATCCTGCAGCTCTTTAAACAAAACACGGCATTTTAAACTTTTCGGTAAAAACCTGGTATGTAGAGCTTGAAGAATCCAGACTGAAATTCAGTTTGTTTGTCCTAAATCTTGTGTTTACTGAGGGCTCTTCCATTCTCTGCACCCAGTAGCAGTGATCTGATTATAGGAAAGAAAGCCAACTCCTGGAAGATCTCTGAATGATTTCTTAGACAATGCATTCTGAATAGTTAATAGAGCCCTTTTTCTTTTCCCCTTAAGTGTACTTTCTGGTCAGTTTGTGTTACTGTCTTTAGTGGTACTTCCTTTCTTACCCTCCTTCCCTCCTTTCCTTCTCCCTTCCTCTCAGTATTTATTGCTTTCTTTAAAGTAGATTGAGATTATCTGAATGTCAAAATACATCAAGGACTGTAACCATGTATAAAAGACCCCAGTATCAAAACTTTTTCCTAAAACCTGTTCCATTCAGAATACCTTTCATGAAAATAGGTCTGAGATGTCTAGGTCAATCTGTTTAAGAAGTATTACATGTTATAGATAGGTTTAGATACAACTGCCTTTAACCTCTGTATTTCTGAAAGACTTAACCTAGTTCCTTTCTGTGTAGAAAAACTTTAAAGCCATGTCCCAAGTAACAGACATACTGTTTTTTCAATCTAATTGTGCAGAGCAAGAGTTGCCTTCTGGAAGATTAAGCTCCAATATATAGTCAGTAACTGAGAAAGAGCATCCTAGTCCATCGTATAACCTGCTTAGGGTACAAAGCAGCCTTGTTAGATTTTGCTGGGTGTGTTCACAAGTTGTGGTCATTGTTAACCAAGGCTGATGTGACTTCACAGGTGATGCTGATGGCCAGTCCCAGCATGGAGGATCTCTATCACAAGTCCTGTGCTCTGGCTGAAGATCCTCAAGAACTTCGGGATGGATTTCAGCATCCTGCTAGACTTGTAAAGGTAAATATGCTTCAATGCCAGACACTTTTGGCAATAAAGGTTGGTTATGGAGCTTTACAATGTTTGACAATAAAAGAGGAGCTTGTAGGCAGCTGACTGATGGCTTGTTTCTCTGAAGAGACCTAGTTTATATGTCAGTTCTTTTTCCAGTTTAGAGGAGCTCCGTATTTACTGCTTTGTTCAACTTAATTAAACTCAAACAATTAACTTTTTTGGCTGTTTTTTACAAGCACTTAGTTGTTCTTGAAGGGCTCAGCTGTGAAGAGAATACACATGAAGCAACAGCTAAGCAACCCTTGTGTTAAGCGAAACTTTTGTTGAACTGAGCAACCTGTAAGTGCTATGGTGTTTCAGGAACACAGACTTGTTTTCCACTTAAATTCTATCTTCTAGAAAGTGGGAATACTTCAGTTTACAGATACAATGCTCTTGTGGTCTCAGCTTTTGTAGTTTTTCTTTATCACTTTTAAGGAGGCACATCCATAAATGTGTATCTGAATTAAAACACCATTTAAATTAGTATCTGTCTTTTGTGTTAGAAAGCTTTTAGTTGCAAAGGATCAAGCCTGTACCAATAAATGAACCTGATGGAAAATCTTGAAAGCAAGAATGAGTGATGATGTTTTAAACCTATTCCATTGCTGAAAAAAATCTGTGGAAAAAAATAACTGAACTCTTTCTTGACTGATTTTCATTTTCAGATTTCAAAATAATGTGATGGTTCACTCACGGATTTCAGTGTGTGTGTGCTATGAAATATTCTTTGCACTTTGGGAAAATGACTTTTTACCCCTGGCAGGGGAACATTCAGAAGACTCTTTTTGTCTAGTTTTTAGTGGGTATGAAAGGCAAAGATGAAGCTATGGCTATTGGAGGACACTGGTCCCCATCACTGGATGGACCTGACCCAGAAAAGGACCCCTCGGTGCTGATAAAGACGGCTATTCGTTGTTGCAAGGCTCTGACAGGGATTGACTTAAGTGTGTGCACGCAATGGTAAGTACTGCACTGCAAAGCCAAGGGCATGTAGAAATACTTGTCTGTTACAAGGAGTTAAAAAAAAAAAAAAAAGAAAAAAAAAGCTGGGAAAACCTTTTTTCTTTGTCAGCTGCTCTTGGTAGTTCAGGTAAACTACTCAAAGGATGTTTCTGTTTGGTAATAAGCTTGATTGGTGCCAACTGTGCTGATTACTGCATTAAGAACTAATTAAAAACTCTGGATTTATTTTGACATGTTATATTGTAATTTTTTTAATGAATGTGCGTTGAAAATATTTTTCATTTTGTACATAGCTGGAGAGGATCGTCAAGAGAACTTCATTTCATTGTTCTTTTGTTATAAATAAATAGCCGCTCGTTACACAGCCATATTTTCTCTTGATGAGTTTCTGTCCTGTGTTAACACTCATTTTAGTTGTACTAATACCAGGAAATTCTATTGTATGCTAAATTTAAAGTGCCTCAACAATTTCTATTTGCACATAAAACCTACATGTGCTAAACACCAAGTTGTACAAAAAGCATTTTGTTGGTTTTCCTCCTTTTCAGTTGCGATCCCTTTTTACAAGTGTGCCAAAAGAGAAAATATGGCTTCCATAATTTTTTTCTTTAGATAAACTTCCAAGGTCTTGCAGCAAAGTTTCTTTACTTGATGTGCTACAAGTGATCTAGGCTCTTTAAAATGTATTGTAGAATTTTTTTTCCAACATGCTTCTTCCCTTGCAACAGGTACCGTTTTGCAGAGATTCGCTACCATCGCCCTGAGGAGACCCACAAGGGGCGTACGGTTCCAGCTCATGTGGAGACAGTGGTTTTATTTTTCCCGGATGTTTGGCATTGCCTTCCCACCCGCTCAGAGTGGGAAACCCTCTCCCGAGGATACAAGCAGCAGCTGGTCGAGAAGCTTCAGGGTGAACGCAAGGAGGCTGATGGAGAACAGGCACTGAACGCTAATCCCTTTTTCTATTTCTGCTTCTCACAGGCACAGGAACACAGGCACAAAATGCACACCACATGCTACACCACACACATACACAGGAGGAACATAACTGGTAACAATGACTGGTAAACCAGCTTTCAGCAGTGTAGTGAATGTTGGTTTTTATTTTTATTTCAGCTAGTTCACTAACTTTAAATGTGTGTGCTGATGTCACAAGCGGAATTAAATTGTGCTTACGATGCGCAGAACATTTTTGATTGTAGACGTAGTTGCTGGAATCTGGGACCAGTTTTTGAGTGAGATGCAGTTTATGAATAGCTGTCTTTAAACATTTTGCCATTTTCTAAAATTTCTAAATTCTCTCTTGTGGCCAGTTCTAATTGTGATATTTCAAACTGAACAAGCACTAGTCTGAAACATCTGAATTTCAGGCCATGTGGCTGATCAACATCTTGGAATAAGGGAAGGTCTGACTGAACCAAGAGTAATTTGGGGGATTAAAAAAGCTGGGGGAAGATCACACACTGTGTGGTTACTGGAGACCAGCAGTGTCTGTGTAACCCCAATATTCTTTGTGGTGTTGCTTATCACCCTTTTATGTTCCACAGATCTGGCTTGTATTGGCTGAGTGGCACTGTGATCATTTATAAAGTGGTAGAATGTGTGTGTGAACTTGTCGAAATAATAACTTTAGGAGAAGACTGTCTGAAACAGTTGTGACCTTGCACAGATCAGCAACAGAATTTAAAAAATAACTGAGATGCTTTCAAGCTTTCTGAATGATAATTTCTAAATTTTATTTGTCAGGATGAAGAGGAAAAGGATGATGGGGAAGCTAAGGAGATCTCTACGCCTACGCACTGGTCTAAACTGGATCCAAAAACAATGAAGGTAACAAACACTTCTTAAAATTTGATTCCATGGTGCATTTTCACTTCTAAGACATGACCTGAAATACAGCTGTACCTGTAACCAAGAAAAAAAACTTCAGTAGTGTTTTATCTTTGCTGATTTTATAGGTACTAGGTGTGTATGCAAGAATGACTCCTGATTTTAATTAGTGAATACAGCTAATTGAATGTATTCTGAACTTTGTACAATTAAAGGATATCATGTACGATACCTTAACTGGAAAAAGGAAGTTCTGCAGGATCAGCCAGATTACTGCTTGCATTACAAAATGTGGGGTCTAATATACTTTGATGTTCATTTAAAAAAGCAATAATTGTACAAAAATGTATGTCAGGAGACATAATAAAAAGTTTCCTCAAAAGGAATAATAAACTATTTTACTGTAGTAAAATCCTTTCCCTGCCTCTGAGAAAGGTTCCTCAGAAAGGAGTTCTTGGAGGAAAACATCACTTTAATATGTTTCTCGTATCAGTAAATATTAGTGTTTTTCAGGACGTATTTAAAAAACACAGTTGACTTTTCAGTGCTGATAATTTTTACTTTCTCTGCTAATTACATGTTTTGTAATGTCACTGCTTGATATTTCCCAGGTAAATGACCTTCGCAAGGAGTTAGAGAGTCGAACCCTGAGCTCTAAAGGACTGAAATCTCAGCTCATCGCTCGACTGACAAAGCAGCTCAAAGTAGAGGAACAAAAAGAAGAGCAAAAGGAGCTGGAGAAGTCTGAGAAAGAAGAGGAAGAGGAGGAGGATAGGAAATCTGAAGATGACAAAGAGGTTAGGATTTGGACGTACTTGGTTTAGGTCTTCTTAAGTACACATAAAATATTATATTAAAAATTGGTATAAATATATATAAGTAAAAAAAGTACAGGAATTTGTATGTGTTGAGTGTACTTAGTTGTGCTGGGATTTTGTAGTTCTTGGATAACTGCACTGGGAACTCTTACGGTAACCTGAGCTGCTGAATTGGAAAAAAGTCTTGGCCAGTTTGAATTTCTTTATATCAGCCCAGTCAGCTGAAATGTGTAACTGCACTTAGGGCATCTAAATTAATGTTAGACCTTAAATGTAAGGAAAAATAAATCCCAGACTCCTGAGAAAAACCACGCTCAACAACAAGTGAACAGACTTGACAAGATTTTAACTTTTTAAACCTACATGAAAAGCAGCTGCTTAGTTGTACTGGCTTCTGTGCCTCAAACAGTCCAGCTTCTTCATGTGGCTGATGGTTTGCTTGGGTTTGTTTTCCTTTATTAGGAAGCTTTCATTTTTGTTTTTGGATAAGCTTGCTGTGTGCTGAAGTTTCTCAGTTTGGCACTTGGTAGTTGCAGTACGACTTAGTCTGTTTTGCTGTTCCACAAGGATAAACAAGATCTGTGCAGTAAGGCCAAAGCTCAGCCACAGAGAAGGGGCAGAAGTGTCTGCAGAGTGTTGTGCAGTAGTTGCTTTTAAACTGCCTTTCTGTGTGTTACCTGCTGAGCAATATGGGCTGATGGGAAAGGTTCTATCTCTGAAAACCTTGCTGAGGGAGCAAGCTTGCTAATTCTGTCAACTGCTGCTGCCTTCTCCCACAGCTTGGATGTGTTTCATCCAGCTTGGGGTTTCTTGCCACAGCTTTCTTTAACACTGGAGGGAAACTTCGATTGTGCTGGCTTTTTAAAAAGCACGAGCTCTGCTGTGACTGTTTGCTGTATTCGGGAGACTTCAGTGTTTCTCTCTTGCCATCAGTAAGCTGGTAGCATTTTACCTTTTGTAACCTCCTGTTTCATTTGCATCAGTGGTATCTGTAGAGATTGCATTTCCTATAATCGAGAGTTGAGTAAATTGTCATCTGGTGCCTGTTCAAGCTGTGTTGAGTGTCTTTGGAGGGATGGTGTATGAAGCCTTTCTCTTCCCGTGCAAGGAATCAACAGCTTGCTGTGCAGTACAGCTCTGTAATGTCCAGGCTGAACCTTCAGCTTTGGAGTATGTTGTGTAATGTGGTTTTGCCCCCTGCCAGGAAGAGGAGAGGAAACGCCAGGAAGAGCTGGAACGTCAGCGGCGGGAGAGACGCTACATCCTGCCCGACGAGCCGGCCATCATCGTGCACCCCAACTGGGCAGCCAAGAGTGGCAAGTTCGACTGCAGCATCATGTCCCTCAGTGTCCTCCTGGACTACAGATTAGAGGATAATAAAGAACACTCCTTTGAGGTAACTCAGCTCCTTACAGTCAGCCGTTCTTGTTTCTTTGCAGTGTTTTAAATTGTAAACGTTTCTGAGGGCATGGCAGAATAAAACTAAAGTGAGTTTAGTTTCTTTGTGCAAAACCCAGTCTTTGGTTCATGGCTTACAATAGCAGTGTAGTCGCTGCCTGATATCCAAAAGGAAGGCAAAGTTTTTCAGACATGGTATGGAGTTTGTACGAAATGTGACATTACATAAAATTCTGACATGGTGAAAGTTGCTAAGATGGCACCTCGTAGCTGTTTTATCAAAAATAAAGACATTTGTAACATGTGTTTTAAAACTTCTTGTCAGTTCTCTTTTCATTCTTTTTTTATGTGCAGGTGTCATTGTTTGCAGAACTCTTCAATGAAATGCTTCAGAGAGATTTTGGTGTCAGAATTTACAAAGCACTGATTTCTCTCCCAGAGAGAGAGGACAAAAAAGACAAAAAAAGCAAAAAAGATGAGAGAAAAGAAAAAAAAGAAGAAAAAGATGATGAAACAGATGAGCCAAAGCCTAAGAGAAGAAAATCTGGAGATGATAAAGATAAAAAAGAAGAGAGAGATGAAAAGAAGGTCTGCAGTTGGCTCATATCTATCCTGTCTGGATCAATCCTAAACCGTTTCTATTTGTATTTTACATTATTGCTTTCAAAACCTCAGCTCTTGTAGTGTTAGTTAATTGAATTGACATCTTGTTCTATTTGAATATTCTTCAATGATATTCAGTAATATGAAAGTTTTAGAGGTGTATTGGGAGCATTTTGACATTCAGCTGTATCCCACAGATTTATATCTGTGTTCTTAAGTGACTAATGAAATGCAAATTTTGGATGACTGGCAGTGAGGTTTTTTATTTGGCTGGTTTTTGATGCTGACCAGATAAATTTTTTGGAACTTTTTATTACAGAGGGAAGATAAAAGGAAAGATGATTCTAAAGATGAAGAAGAAACTGAAGATGACAATAATCAAGAAGAATATGATCCGATGGAGGCAGAGGATGCTGAAGACGAAGATGAAGGTATCTTGAACTATGAATTTTGTGACTCTCAGAAACTTTGTTTTTATTGCCACTGATTATGTTCTTTGAAGCTGGAGAACGCACTGAAAGTAGACAATTGAAAATTGCATTATTAGACTAATTCTGTTTTAGTAACTCGGACAAGTTCCTCGTCAGATGTAAGTACCTTTGTGCAAGGCATTATGTGAACACAGTTGATGTGAAGTAGCTGTGGTGCTCTGAGTGAGGCATGCATATAGAAGTGGTTTTATTTTTTTCAGAATGCAGACCACTCGCAACTCCCATTGAAGTCAGTAGGAGATGTGAGTATTCAGCACCTCTGAAAAACCAAGCCACTTTTACGTGCCTAACTTCCTACTCCTCAGTTCTGGAATGTCATCCTGGCTTTGCTAGGACAGAGTGTAGTGTGGGGTGCTGTTTGGGTGGAGTTGTGTTTGCCTGAAGAAATAGGGGAAGGGTCTGGAGAGCTCTCCTGTCTCCAGGGAGCTGCAATAGCCCATGTAAGACATTGTGTATGCTTTTTGGTTTGTACTTTGGGGTAGTTGCTCTTCTGTGGAGAGTCTTTGCTAGAGATGTGGGTTTGAACTGTGTAGGTACTGCAGTCCCAGCATTTGCAGTTGTATTTTTGGCAGAGTACTGCACCAGCTTTAAAAAATTGGTGCTGATCTGTGGTTTCCAAAATAACTCCAATTTGCTTATAATCTGTCTGGGAGAGTGCCCCGGGCTTTTGTGTTCTGTACAAGTGCTACTGCTTCCCATAATCTGTCCTTATGCCATTCCCAGTCGGAGTTGCTGAGAAACTCCAACAAGCCATGAAGGTGCAGGAGAAAGCGGTTGGTTCTCAGTGAAGGGTCAGTAAAATTAGCCAAGTGTTGTGATACGCAGTTTTTTCCAAAGTTTTCCTCACAAAAAAGGTGAGCTTAAAGCTGAACTTGGCATGTGATTCTCTGACCCAAGACTTGCACATAAGGTACAGAGCTGCATGTCATAATCCATCCCAGCAGTTGTCATATCCCTCTTTCTCTCTCCCAGTTTAGTTTTACTGTACTGTCCACCTTGAAACAAAAAACCTGCCATTTCTCATTCACATCTAAGAAGTGATGTGATCTGTAACTTCCTAGAGAATCTAACTCATAGGGGCAGTAACGTCTCACTCTGACATGAGTACAAACACATGCTTTTAATGAGATAGTTTTGGGGGGGTTTGTCATATAAAATATTTGAGGGTAAATAATACTGAGTTTGGAATAACCATGGCTGAGTGCAGGCTCTGCCAAGCCTCATTAGGGAGAATTGAGGTAATTTTCTGCACACCACTTAAGGAGATGGCGATGTTGGCAGAACTCACTTTGGCCTCATTGGCATTTGTTTCAGCTCTTCTATCCTGTGTGTGAAAGAAACACAGGGGGAAAAATTATAAATGGCTTATGTTACAATGAGACTAGAGAAAAAAGAGGATTTAACAGGGCTCACTTCAATGCCTTTTTTATTCAATTATTTTTCAGGGAAATACATTTCAGATGCTTGGGGGGGTTATGTGGACTTTTTTAGTGGCCACATGTGTTTTGAGGTGATGGTTACATAACCATTTGCTGTGGGTATGTTGAATTTTCCTTCTGTTTTCCAGACCGGGATGAAGAGGAACTGAACAAACGGGAGGACAGAAGAGAGGGCAATAGACACTGTAAAGAGAGGGCGTCTAAAGATAAAGTAATGAACACCTTTCTTAACAACTTTCTAGGCCTTGTTAGATGTGTCCTAGTTACAGCTTAGCTTGATTTTTACTGTAAGACCTGTTTTTCACTTTGGAAACAGCTGTTCAGTAAATGATTAAGGGGAAAAGGGACATTTCCTATGGTATAATTTTATTATAGATTAACATGAACAAAAGGAAAGTCTCTCCCAGATATTCCTATCCATTGTGTTATATTTCTTTTAAATATTTGAAAGATTACCAGTCTTAAATAGTTTGGTTATATGTGATCTGAGTAGGTAAATGCTTGTAATATTAATTACTGGACAGAAAGCAATGATAAAATGAACAGAGAAATAACTTGTTAACTGAGAATTTTATGTATTTTTAAGTAGATGATGAGGAAATTATATTTTAACTGCCTAATGATCCCATAATGGATTTTATGTAGGAGAAAGACAAGACCCAGATGGTGACAGTTAACAGGGATCTCCTGATGGCTTTTGTTTACTTTGACCAAAGTCACTGTGGATACCTGCTGGAGAAGGACATGGAGGAGATCCTGTACACCCTTGGACTGCACCTGTCCCGCGCTCAGGTCTTGTGTGGCATGGGAACACTGAAAATGTTACAGCAGTGTTTTTAGGGGGACAGATGCAGTTCAGCTTCTGGAGGCTTTGCTTACATACCTGATCTCTGATGTTTATGTAGCCACCCCATATTTACACTGAAATACTAGTTTAATCTTTGTAAATTGTCTCAGAGTGAAAAGGGGAAGTTTACAGCTCTCAGTATGCCCATATTGTCTATGTAGCTTTTGTCTCAAAATCCTGTTTCATCTTTGCCTTGTTTGCATTTTAAGCCCCAGTATATTAAGTTCAAAAAGCCGTGCAGTTTCTCTAAGTTTTCCAAGTTAGAACATTCTTGTTTAAGTAAATATGATGGCTGTGTATTGTGTAACACTTATTTGTTTTCATGGCTGTGTTGTAGGTCAAGAAGCTGCTTAATAAAGTAGTGCTTCGGGAATCTTGCTTTTACAGAAGACTGACAGATACTTCTAAAGATGAAGAAAACCAAGAACAGTCTGAAGAGCTACAGGAAGATATGTTAGGTGGTATATTTTTTTTTTTTATGCCACGACTTCCAGAGAATTATTGCTGTGTGAATAGTAAGAGTTCTGAGGTTCTTGCTTCCTTGCAGAAAATAATTGAGCCAGTTTGGAAAAGTAAATCTTTGGCATTTCATAAATTACAGTATTTTTGGCTTCCAAGATATCTTGTTGCATCTCTAGGATAAATCCTAATCTCATGGAACAGGAAGGAGGGCAGAGGTTAATGTTGAATTTCGATGAACAGCATTTCTCATTGTCAGTTTTGCAGTCAGGAGGATCAGAGCAGTAGAACAGAGTCTGAGTCTTGAAGACAAATTACTGGAGAAAAGAGGCACAGAATGGTGTCATGGAAGAGGATGCTTTTTTGGGGGAGGAGTTGGGATAAAGAGGAAGGAGGGAAATGTGAGGGATAGACCAGCAAACCTGAGTCTGTATTTATTCTTCTAGAATTTATTCTTTTAAGAAGTTTCAAGATGGGCCACTAGAACTGCAGAGATGATTTAGTGACTGTTTCTGACTCAATCCAACGCAGGGAACCGATTGCTGCTGCCGTCCCCTGCCGTGAAGCAGGAGGCAAAGGCCGTGGAGGAGAACGTGGGGCTCATCGTGTACAACGGGGCCATGGTGGACGTGGGGAGCCTCCTGCAGAAGCTGGAGAAGAGCGAGAGGGTGCGGGCAGAGATCGAGCAGAAGCTGCAGCTGCTGGAGGAGAAAACAGGTGGGACTGTACTGGGAAGGCAGTGCTGACAGAGACACTGAGGCTTTCTGAGGGGAAAAATCAGTTGGAGTGATATCTGCGATCTAAATTGTACTTATTTGCCTGCCTGTCGGTTTTCTTTTTCCCAAAGCCTTTTAACGTGCACACCGTTGTTGAGTACCATTCTTGTCATGCTGAAATGCTTTCATTTCTTTTATTCGAGACTTCCAAATGCAGTGAGAATTAAATATTATCAAATGGTAATGCAATGCAGTTCTTAATGTTCTTTAAAAATTACTATTATGATGTTGGCACATAAATAGAATATTAAGATGCAAAGTCACAGCATTGGAAGTGACTTGACTTTCTTGTTTATTCCCTTCCTAAGATGAGGATGAAAAAACTATACTACAGCTGGAGAACTCTAACAAAAGTCTGTCTGGAGAGCTCAAAGAAGTAAAAAAGGACCTTGGCCAACTGCAAGAAAATTTGAAGATCTCAGATGATAAAAAATTGCAATTTGAGGGTCAGCTGAATAAGACAATCAAAAATTTAGCTACTGTTATGGATGAAATACAGAGTGTTCTTAAACAGGTTAGAGTTGTTTAATTCCATTTTTTATTACTGTATCCAAACTTCTGTTGACTAAACAATTGGAACAGAAACTTCAAAATAAAAACCAAATTTGACATGAATTCAGGGCAGTAGTATCTTAACATATATGTATGTGGAAGAAGCTTAATGTGATATCAGTTTTTTAAAGATAAAAAATTAAATGTGGGGTTTTTTCTTAGCTTGCAACACATATTCCTGACTGAGATGTTTTTAAAAATGCATAAATATTAATGTAAATCTCAAACCATTTCACTGTTTTCCTGTTCTGATCTTGTCCATCCCCAGCACCTCAAATCTGCTCCTCTGTTTTATTGGTGAGCAATACTTTGTCAGGGCAGAATTCAAATATTTCAATATATGAGAGTAGCTCAGTAAAATGAGTTTAAAGCAAACCACATAACACTCCAGAGCATTTCTGCCTCTCGGTTGTAACTAAACTTAGTTGGATACCAGTTCACAGAGTCTTTAAAGCTGACAGCAAACAGTGTCTGTCTCGCGCTGCTTTACAGCTCACAGGAGAAATATCACTTCCACAACTCATGTCATCCTCTCCCGGCTTTTCTTTTCAAGGATATGGTGAAGAACGAAGATAAAGATCAGAAATCCAAAGAAAATGGAGCAAACGTATGATAAACTGCTGCTTTTGAGAAGAATGGTGTTACATAATGTAATATAAATCATGATACCAGAATGTATGGGAAGTGATGCATGTTTGATTTTAGTAGTATAAATATCCTAGTTCCAAAAGATGTATAAAGTTTTATGAATGTGAGTGTCTGCTCCTGAAGATTGCTTGTAATTCTTAGCATTCAATTTGAGACACTCCTCGAGTGAAAATAATTTTGCATTGCAAAAAGTTTTAGGATGAACTTTGTTATAGTTTTAACCCTAATAAAGTTCATCAACGTTAATGAACAGTAGCAAGTATTTAATTACCAAATGTTTTTCATTGAAGCCTAGTGAAATCAAAATTTTCATTATTTATAGACTTGCCATTTTTAGGGTTTTGTCTTTATTTCGGTCTAATTAGTCTTTTTAAATTCAAATATAAATCACAAAATAGCATGCTGCTTAATTTTGCAAGTAAAGATTTTTTTTTTAAAACAAAAGCTTCTTGGATTTTTTTTTGTTTTCACTTGTCATGACTTTTTTTTTCCCTTCCAAATATAACTTTCTTCCCCAAAGCTGCTTGTATTAAAGCCTCATAATATACAGTAGTTCAATTGAGTTAAGAAAGCAATAGAAACCTGCCAAAATACTGGTAGGATTGTGAGATTTATATGAAAATACATGGGTCTGTTTTAAATGTACGTCATTTGTGTTCATTAAACTGTTCTTTTTGGATTAATAGATATACTCCTTTTTAATTACAAATGCAGTGTATTAAGATGTATGGTTGGGTACCAGGCCAGTAGATGTCAGAATAATGCCTTACGTGGAGAAAAAGCTGCCAGTGGAGACCACCTTGGATTAAATTTGGACTTGTTTCTTAATGTGTGTAATTGCTGCAAAGGCTCGAGTCCAACCAAAGAATGGATGCCCAGCAGCAGTGCTGCATGTTGTAATTACAGAGGAGCGGGACACGGCTGGGGGTGGTGGAAATGGGTGAGAGGGCCTTTCCTTGTGCTCACAGGTCACAAGAGACTGACACTTAAAACTTCCTGTGACATCGTTGTCAAAGGCAGCCTACTCACCGAATGTCAAACAGGAGCAGTTGTGTTTTGGTGCAACTTCCAGGAAAATTAACGGGTTTGAAGGTTGGAACGGAAGTGTTTTCTTACAGAAATGGTTAATTTTAGCAGATCTTTTCTTTTTTAGCTTAGTTGTCCTAGGTTACTAAATACCTGTTAGGAGAGTCCAAGTGCCATAATATGTATGAATAACCTACATGGAAACTCATGTAGCTTTAATGTGATACACATTAAAATGCCTGAATTTATGTTCAAAAGAGTCTAAGCTGGTGCTTTTATCACTTACCTTTCTCGGCTCTTTTGGAGCTAGACAAGTGAAATATCTTTTCATTAAAGTAACGTGCATAAGCTCATTCATCTCAGCTGAGTCACTGTACAATACCTGAACTGTTCACACATAGGAAATATTATAAAAACACTAATTGTTGTATATAAGTACACAGAAAATGCATGCTTTAAGAATTGGGAGATAACATCTGTGATTGAATGAGGATGAGGATTGAATTTATCTTCTGAAAAGCATTATCTGTGGTGTACAGATGGTGTTAACAAATTCTTTTGTAACCAAATTCTATTTTTCACCTTTACCTTTGTACAGATTGTTGACAGCACGTTTAATTTTGGATGTTGAGCACCACTTATTTAAAGGGATTTGAAAGAATTGCATTTGAAATACTTTGTTTGTGATTTTCAGCAGTACACATCAACGTACAGGAAAAGTAGTCCAGAATTCAAGAGAACATCATTTTAGGCACACTGAAACATCTGAAATATTGTGTTGGGGTATTTCTACCTCCAGCTGCTGAAAGTAGTTGTTACAACAGGTAGGCCTGATCTGATGTTTCAGTGAGGGGCCCTGTGAGACAGTTGCTACAGTGATACAGATTTTTACAATATTTAACAAAAAAGGTATTTGTTAGAATGACTGTAATCTTTCTCTATATTGCTTTGATGTAATAGTGTTTCAGATACTATGTACAGTCTGCGTTTATGCTGGAAAGGAAATTAAATGGATAAAGAATAAAGAACAAAAAAAAGGAAAAGTTTTACAACCTAAGCAGAGCTTGACCGGTCTCCTGAAGCACAAATAATCTCAGGAAGAACAGGCACCCCTACAGCCTGTGTGAGCTGCTGGACCAAACAGCACAAGCTTCTGTATATGACCCACACTGATGCTGTGCATTAGCTACAACTTCCTGGTAATATTCCCAGAAATGTAACTTAGTCTTGAGTAAAGTGTCATTAAGGGGGGTTTGGAGAAACAATCTTTTGTCAGCTTTGACTTACAAAGTTTTTGCATTTCATGTCCACACTTCCCACCTTGTGGTCTTTTGTTATGTACCAGTTGATGGCAAAAGGCTGGTAAAAGTGAGCCTAAGCTGGGTCTTACTCTGCCTCAGCATCCCATTTGTTTGGACTTCTTAAACCCTCACAGATACCCTGCAGAAAGGAGGAAATCCCGGCCTGCCTTATTCTGTAGAGAAAGCCCTGCTGCAGCAGGCCTGTAAATGGGGCCTGATCTGTGGTTATAGATGATTTCCCTCCCTTCTCTGTTTTCTCCAATAAGGGCAAATGAATGAGCTGAAGCCTTACAAAGTGATACCCAGCCCAGTGGATGTCTGTGGCTGAGGCTGGGAAGAAATCTCCAGGTGATACATGTGCGTGCCAACTGACGTAGAATAAAAGAGGCTCTCTGAGCCCCTTTGCTGTTGCTGGGGCAGTGAAAAGGCACAAGTCTGTAGTTCTATTGCTGCACAGCAGCAGTGGCAAGTGGACCAACAGAGAATTTCTGCCAGGTTTCTGTGGGGGGTGAGGATTGCACGCAGGAATTGGAGCTGCTGCCAGCAGTGCTGCATGTCCCACCATGCTGAACACACCCAGTGTTTTGTGACTCACCCAGTGCCTGGTGCCTGGGCACTGCTGCTCAGTGACCTCTGGATTGCACAGTGACTTCCCAGCTCTTGCCTTGTCCAGTGTCCTCTGGCTCAGCCTGGGGTGCCCTGAAGTCAACAATGGAGAAGTTGGAATTTTCTGTCTGGTGGCTGCAGGTTTCCACAGATCCAGCTCTTACAATTGTTTCTGTGTCTAACATTATAAAGCCTAGTCCTTTAACATAACTGTTTTTTCAATGTTTTAACTTTAATGCTTTGAGAGAGAGGAATGGTTTCCAGTCCATCTTTCTGCTGAGTAATGTGCTGTATGAATATCTGTTTGGACTTCTGTAACACAGTTAACTTCCACTGACAGTTTTACCAGAAATGTGCACAAAATGTGGTTTTTCTATTGCTCCTCTGTAATTTTTGTGTACCCAGGTGAGGTTCTTACCTTGAATGCGTTTGTTCAGTTTATATTTAAAAATATAAAAGCTAATATTATTCATTTTGAGTGATTGAGTCTTCCAGCCAGCAGTAGATTGCAAAACATGTAGGTAGCACAGTCTGATATTTTCCAGAAAGCAGAAATGGGTCAAGTAGAAATTCAGCTGGGGTTTGGATATTACTGTGTAGTGTGACAAGAAAAATGGCATAAATAATGAATACTTCTACTCAGCTCTCAAAACTTCCAGTGTTTTCCCACCAAAGTGTTACATTTCTGCATTCTGTGTTTCACTGATGTATTGCACAAAAATAGTTACAGTAAAAAGCTCTAATAACAAAATGCATTGCTTTCAAGTAAAACCAACTTCCCTCTTATTTATTCATCCACTATATAATCCACAGCATCACAAGACGGAGTATGGGCTTAGAGTTTTGGAACAAACCAAATACCACCTGACATCGTGTGTTTTGTAGTGTCGTAACTGTGTTTAGGAAAGTTGCTGTTGAATTTCTAGGTGTCTGATGCCTGAATTTGTCTTGAAAATGTGACACTGCAGTCTTATGCTGCTTTTGATTCCTTGTATCCTGCTGGTTTAAAATTGCTGTCTCTAACAGGTGAGTTTTCACTTGTGTGAGGATTCAGGCCAAGTGCCCTGCAGTATTCAGTGATCCTGCAAGCTGTTGGATGTAGCCAAGTATCAGTTCAGTTCTCTTTATCCCTCTCTAAAAGGATAGCCACACAGTGGTGCTGAGTAGATTTGTTTGTTGCATCCTGCAGTTTGATTATTTTTTTTTTTTGGTGCAGATTTTGGCAAGCCATGTCCCAGTGGGGTGAGGTCTGATCGTTTCTTTTTGGGGGCAAGTGATGTGATCTGTGTGGTGCTTCTGAGTCCCTTCTCTCATGCATTCCAGGGTCTTTCACCTTACCAGATCCTGGAGTGTTGTAGTGATCTTTTGGGACAAGGATCCAATGATAGCCCTGTGAGGGGATTCTGAATATTCAGAGAAATGGCTTGAGCAGTGAGGTGACAGATTCCCAAAGCCAGGGGTTTTGGCAGGAAAACTGATTGTTTTTCCCTCAGTCTAGCGAGGGGCACTAGTGAAAGGATCCTGTTGACTGAGTCATCGTTCACATTTCATTAGGAACAAACAGCTGGGGAGAGCAGTGGCAGAGGGGAGAGGAGGAAGAACTGCAAAGAATTCCAGCCTGAACTCCCTCCACTCAGCTTTTCAGCAGATTTTTTTCAAATCCTACTTTGCTTTATTATTTGCTTGCAACCTTTTTAGTGGTATACAGGAGGATTTGTTTGTCTGTTGGGTTTTTTTCCCTCCACTGCTTAAATCTTTCTGGTTTTCCTGATGCAAAATCATCCAGTTCCATTCCTGTTTTGTCATGCAAGGGGCAGGAACAGCTGGAGCCTTCCTTTTTGGTCCCTTCCTTTTTGGTCCCTTTTTAGCAGGGCTGGATGGCAGCCAGCAGATCAGCATCTGGAAAAGCAGAAATTGCTGCCACCTGTAGTGTGGAGGTTGGAGGTGGAAGTACCTTGCAATGCTGCTCTCAAAAAACACCTGTCATTGCAGACCAACCTCACTGACTGTGAAACATCCACTGCATGTGTGCAGAGGACCAGTTAAAGGAGCTGTAGGCAACTTTCCTTGGAAGTATAATGGATGTGCTGTGTGGGGAGATGGGTTGTTAACACTTTCAGCTTGGCTCTAATAACAAACCAGAATTTTAGAAGTTCTCTCAACCCTCTGGAAAGACTCCTGCCTGTTTCACGAGGGTTACACTGCATCTCCCATGAAAGACTTGCCTTTTCATCTTGTCTCCTGATGCCTTGTTTTACCAAAGTACTGTTCAAGCAGGTTAAAATAAGTACATAATATTAAATGTAACTGTTAGAACATTTGTGTTATAAGTAGTAAAATCTTGGGGAAGGGTTTCCAAAAGCAACTTGAGAGTATTTGTAAATAGAGAAAAGGTTATACTTGTCAAGTATCTCCTCTGATATAAGGCAGCCATGTATAATGTGACTTAGACAGATGAAAGTGAGGATTAGCTGCTTACCAATACTGAACCTGATTTTTCTGCCTTAATGTCCTTACTGAAATCAAGCTAATAACCTTTTTTTGGTTTTGGTGGTTTTTGTTTTGGGTTTTTTTTTTTTCTTTGGAGGAGGAGGGGGGTGGTGGTTTTCATTATATATAGAGGAAAAATAGATGATCTTTAGTACTGGGACACATATGGGTGGCAGCACATTTTTAAGTCTTCAGACTATCTATGGGATCCAGTAAGATGCTTGCAAAGAATGTGCAGTCAGCATTTTCAGTCTTCTGATTTGGGCATGTAATGATGGACAGCACAAAAGGGGACTTGGGGGGGTAATACAATAATGTACAGTAATGGTGATCCATGGACAAAACCAGAATTTGTAGTGTGATCTTTGGGTAGCAGTGGGTCAGAATAAGTAGGATTGATAAGGGATGGCTGTCCAGATGTTCTGAGCAATGAATTCATTCTGTTACCTGCCGTGTTTTAAAGTAAAGGAAAATGAATCCACTTGAGGTCTTATTTTCAATGAAGATGGTTGGGGGAAAAAATTATTCTAATGCAACAGGCAATTTAAGAACCTACAATAATTCCCTAAAGAACTTCTTGAATTGAACACAAAATCCCTCTGTGATCCCCAGGTTCTAAAGCAAGCAGAGCAGAGCTTACCTTGTCTGAGGGATTTTTCCCAGTGAATGAGGGGATGCTCTGCAGCACAGAACGAGCTTTGCAAGTGCTGTGGAAAACGTAAAGGGCAGGGCTAAAGCATGGCCGGGGCCCCTGCACCGGTGCCCCTGTGCCCGCTCCGCAGCGCTTCGTGTAAGTGTAACCCGAGACAGGGCAAGAGCCGTGGTTCTGGGCGAGAGGGGAGGGAGGCTTTTGTCTCGGAGAAGTCTTAGCTGGAGCCCTCCAGTGCCCCTGGAGTTACTTGCTTTCAGCGGGACTCTGTTCTCGTCCCGACGGGAGCCCCTCGGTGCTCGCAGAGCTGGTTCCAGCAGAGTGGCCTGAGCTGCCGCAGCAGCTGAAGTACCAACCCCCCTCTCAGGGCAGGGAGCTCCTGCCTGTGGCATTTGGGGACCAGCGGTGTAAATCCCGGCAGGCACAACTCCTGCAGCCGGGCTGCTGGAAAAAGCGGGAGCAAGCAGGGCATCGCCAGCACAGCTTTGTCCGGAGGCGCAGCCTCGGACACTGGGGCAGGCCGGGTCTGAAGCGGAGCCAGGGGTGCCCCGGTGAGGCACTGCATCCCGAGAAGGGGCACTCGGGATTTAGGGAAAGCGTGGCAGAAGCAGGTGTGCTGCGTGGTTTCGGTGTTTGGCCGCGGGTCGTGTTCCCTGGAGGAAGGGGCTGCATATAACGCGTCGGAGACTGGCACTGCAATGAACGGGGAGGTGAGTTCCTAACCAGGGGAAGACTAAATTAGTTTAATTCTTCGTGGATGTTTTGAAAGCAAAGATGAAAGGAAAAAACTCTGGGGTTGGATGTTCTGGATGGTGTCAGCACAAAGATTCCTGTGAGGAAGAGCCACAGAGCTGCTGCTCCCGGAGAAGGTCCGGAGAAGGTAAAGGCGGAGGGCCCGAGCCCCGCGGGTGGGTGACGGTGTCGGGAGGGAAGGCACTGATCCCCTAATGCGGACGGGATCGTCTGCAGTCAGCACCTGCTTCGAGTCCTAATTCCTCTGGAAATAATCCCCCCGAAAAACAAAACCCAGCCCTATCAAGTACTCTATTAAATCTTTTCTAAAAATTTATAAAAGTTAAAAAGATGGAAGATCATGTGGAAAAGAAGAAATTAAGCTCAGACACATTCTAGTTGCTACCTTAAACATGTAGCTATTCACATCAGAAATTTAGAAGATGAGAATTTTGCAGATGACATGTAGCACTGACTTGCTTCCCGCAGCACTTAATTTGAATGTATTAACGTCCATGGGATACACAGAGAACATGCACTCAGATCTCTCAGGTCCGTTACAGGTCTATAACAACAATGACAAAAAAACGAGGGAAGTTTTTTTTTGTAATTTTAACTAGTTCACACTGGTGAATATTTAGGCATCATTTTATTTGCTACCTGCGGTTAGTTCAGATTCGATTAATTGTTCTAGTGACCTCTGCAGCCTAATGGGGCCTGCAATGAAGGGCTTGGTCTATAGGTAAAGTACAACGGGATTATCGGGTGCTCTTAATGCAAATTTGCCACGAAAGTCCTCTGAAATGTGGCTGCAGAACACACCCACCAGCATGAAAATAACGGTGGGTCAGAAGCAGAGCAGATGAAATTTCTGCTCCTGGTATTGACTGCTGCCTCACAACTCTCCAGTTGTCCCTCAGGGCACTGGTTTTGGTCAGTAAATCCCTTTGCTGTTTGCAGCTGCGGGGGGGGGGGGGGGGGAGGGAGGAGGCAGATTTCGGTATGTTGGGGTCATTAACCTTGAATTTTACCCTTGGTCCTGCGGAGCATCCCGGGACGTTGCTCCTGTGTGATCGAGCTTTAGCAGTTTTTAATTCTTTCTCAAAGCAAAAAAAATTATCAATTTTTTGAAAACCTGAGCAATGATCTGTTTCAAAAACTTTAACAGGAAAATTTCTGATGTCTAGCCTGTGTTGTCCTTGGCCAGCTCAACCTCTGTATGTTTCTCTTACCTGGTTTAGCTTAAATCACGTAAGTTTTTTTTTTCCTTTTTCTGGTATTTACCCTTCTTTCCCAATAATTTGTATAGAATAGCCACTCCCTGTTGCAGCCCCATCTTCTGACTAGAAAATTGATGTCTTCATTCAGTCTCATTTCTTGGGCACTCTGATAACTTCACCAAACTGGTAACATCTGCTCCAGCTGGAGCTCATCTTCCCTGTTCACAAAGGAGCCTGCTAACGTCAACTCATTCCAAAAGAGGTATTTTAAGGAAGAACAGTGTTTTACTTACTGGTCTCATCTAAAAAGCAGCAACATCTCTAGGTACATTGGGAATGATTCTCTCTTGCTCTAGTTAACTTTTGTATCACTGATGAAAAGTGATGCGTTATTGCTGGTTCCCTGGGGATGATTCAGAGAGCTTAATTCCTTTGGGTTTTACCTCCTTGCTTCCTAGTAACCTTTTTTCTGCTGCATAGCATGGCTGGTTGAATACAAATGTAAATTACTTTGGGAGATTAATTAGGTTATTTCCCCTATCATCCTGCCTCTTGCTGCAGTTACACCCAGAGTTAGAGTTCTCTCGCTTCTCTCTGGGAATTTCACTTTTTCAGACAATCGATGTTAAAGCCATGTTTTCATGAGTTTACTTCCCTTTCTGGAAGCCTAACTGAAACGAATTTTCAATTTGCATGTCTTTAGTTAGGTAATTTTCTGATTAAAATGGATGCATTCTGTGCGGTCTCTTCCAAAAGTTACCTTAATGGCCGTTTTCTTCTCTGGATGACTTTTCTCCCATTTCTTATATGTATTTTGCTCTAGAAAATACAACTAAACAACTGAAATGCAAGGGACAATGTTTTGTTGGGTTTTGGTTTTTTTTAAAGGAATTGACAGTATTTAAAAAGGAAGTCAGTGGTATTACATTTGCTGTTTTTAGCTTACACAGAGAGAGATGTGACAGTATTTTTAATCTACCTGCTCTCATGTTACTGTTTGCAATAATGAGAACTCCTCACCGCTGTATCTCAAAGAGCTTTCCTGGCTATGGCTCCTCATCAAAAGACACCGTGGTCCCACAGATCGTTGTGTTACTCTTTATCCCAGCAGTTCAAAGGAGGTTTGTTCTAGAGAAACACACTGGGACATGGGACATCCTGACTTTATAGAATAGACTACACTGTCACTGATTTTCGGCACCAGAACTTTAATCAAATAAAGGGAAAATTCAGTCCCAAAAGCTTGTAAATAACACACAAACTGCCCTGCTGTATTTATTCCCAGATAAAATCCAAAATGTCTTTCTCTTCTCTTCTGATAGTAATCTCATGGAGGGCGTGGCACACCCAGGACTGGGTAGGAGCTTTTATGTTCTGGGGAGATGGGGGGGGAAGAGAAAATCACAGCAATTAAGATCTCCCTCAGAGGGTAAAGCAGGGCCTCATAAAAACACCTTTCCTCTTGATCTGGTAACTGAGCAAACAGTCAGAATGCTAATATCTCTCTGTGGGACCATCTCCTGTGCTTAGCAGAGTTGTTCAGTCAATTGTTCACCGAACGAGGGGCAAACTGCTCCCTCCTACCTTTCCTGCCCAGCCTGGGGGGATCCAAGCTGGGAGGGGAGCAGGGGACTCTCAGCTGAGATTAGGTACAATTGCAAATACGCGATTTGAGGGCACTGACCTCCAGAGCCTTTGTCGAGAGAAACCGGGGTGAAAGTCCAGGGGAATGTCTTTCAGTAGCTGCTTGCTTGTTGTCCTTGGTCATCACCAGCTCGTGATGGTGATGTGATCCCAGCCTGCCTTCTCTCGTGACAGCAGCATTTTCCTTGGGCCTGAACGGCCTGAATCCCTTTTTGTGGTTCCTATTGAGCAGAAGAGAAAATATCGAAATGAAACATTTTTGCTTAGCCTTTAGGGGCTGAATTTGCTGACGGTTCAGCATTTCTGTTGCAGGGCTACAAATTATTCCCAAGGAAAGCTAAGAAAGCCCTGCCCTTTCCACTTAGGCCGAGGCTGCAGGTTGGAAATTTATCCACTTGGAAAATATCCTATTGAAGAATGACAATGAAAGGACAGCAGTTTCCTGTGAAGTGCCAAGTTTTATCGGTTTTTGCTAGAGGTATGGACCGAACTGGAATGAGATCAGATGAGGAATTGTTTTGTGCATTTGGCAGAGTGATCTGACAGGTCTGGCTCCTCACTTCTCTTTTCTCTGTGTGAATATCCCACAGAACATAGGAGAAGTGCTCAGAGAAGCAGCTAAAAAATGGGCAGAGAGAGTCCCTGAAGCGCCTTGATTTTGGGGGGGTTTAATGTTGATTTGATATTCAGACAGAATCCCCCTGTTAGGAGAGGGGTGGCATTGAATCTCCTGAGGAGGTTCAGCTTGAGGAGCAAGGAGCAAAACTGCCATTGCATTTATGGGCTGTAATTCCCTTTCAAGGCGGGAGGGGCAGTTTTGGGCAGTTCTCTTTGTTCCTGCATGATGACTCCAGGTGTAATTACAGTGTGAGCTCTGCGGGCACGGCTGAGGAGGTCTCTCATGCTGAGCTGCTCTTCACGTTTGTGCCAGCTTCCAGCAACAGTTCTGAAGGGCCACCTGTGTCAGGTACACCTGGAGTTCACCTGCAACTGAGTACTTGAGCATTTCCTACTTCTAGGCAATTCTCAACGCTGCTTAAAATGAGACACAAATTCCTTCACAAAGGGGACCTGACTAGCTCTTAGGACAGATTTGTTTTCACTTCAGTAGTTTAAATTTGTTCACAGCAGTTAATGTCGGGATCAGCATGGTTCTGCTGCATGGCCAAAGAAGCTACAGAGGAAGTGATGGCCTTGTGAGTAGCTGGTTTCTGTTGGGCCTACAAAAGGTCAGGACTCTGGAGTGGATGTTGTTTGTCAGGCGCTGTGGTCACAGGCAGGAACACACAATCCTAATGAGGCTGGGGATGTGCCTCATGGGATTCCTTTCTTTTGGAGTCCCTTTCTTCCAGTGTCTTTCATCCTGTCCCACAAACAGGGATGTAGGCTTGCAAGTCAAAGGAGAATAATTTTGTACTTCAATGGTTCTGGCTTCTGTGAAGTGTAACTCACAGCATGTGGTCATGCTTCACACTGGACTGTTTGGGATTATTTAGAATTCTGTGTCTTTTTATTTTTATCAGACCTGAAAAGAGTGGATGACCTAAAACGGTGCTTTGTTTTACACTGCTGTGTGTAGGCTGCCAAACACAAAGAGCAGTTTGAGTTTTTAATTGTTTTATCCTCAAACATTACTCTTCAGGTTATTTTCTGTAAGGAACCTGATTCAGAACTTGCTAAGTTGCATATTCTGTTGTGATTGGGTTTTCCTGGTTATCACAGTTCCAGTGGCGACTCTGTTGATGTATTTTCAGGAGGAAAAAAGGAAGAAAACACTTGTGCTCTTTGAAAGACCTTTTTATCTATCTATTATTTGCTTAATTATTTAATTCTATCTGTGTAATGACTATGTAAAACTTACATTATTTCGTAATGTTTAGTGCCTAATTTTAGCTGGCACTCAGCCCTTACCAGTTACTTCAGGTGTGATGATACCCCTGCACATTTAATGCATTTCCATATAAAATTCTTCCTAAGTTATCGATCCTGTATTATAAAAGCCCTTTCTTTGTAGAATATTTGTTGCACTTGCCCTAAGTGTTCTATTCAAACTGCTGATTGAACGCACAGCAGCAAGGTACCAGGGGCTGTGACATTCTACAAAATCCTGGTGTGTTTAACAGATCTGCTCAGACTGAATTCCCTGAAAGGTGTCATCTCTAAAAGCATTTGTGCATGCAGGTTTTTTTCATACTCCAGCAAGTAGTCTGTTTACAAGTACCACTGAACAAAAGTGTATAATTTTTTTTTTGAAATAAGCTCTATTCGGTTCGATTTACTCTGAATTTTTTCTAAAAATAATCTCTAACCAGATTAGTTGTGAAGAACCCGATGTATACTGTGTATTTCTCAGGGCTGAAGATTTTCAGCAGTAAAAGCTTTTGCTGTTTTCTTTCAAGTGAGAAAAAATTCAAGAAAATAGGCTGAACTGTGCTATATCCTGAGTCTTTTGAATCCTTGCACCTTGAATCCTGAAAGGCAGATCTTAACTGCCTTAATGCTCTTTTAGGGTGAGGGTAATTTAAACAGGGTTAATTTTTTCTCTGTTTAAGTCAGAAAAGACAACAGTTTGCATTAATATTATGTAGTTAATGAAATAAATTGAATTAGTGGTGCTTTGGTGCGGCCTTTGATACAGTTTCAGAATCAGAGACTTCATTTCAAGGCTAGTTTTAGCTTTTTCTGTAGTTCATCTTGCTTTAGGACATGTCCACTCCACCACTGTGGAGAGCACCAGCTTTGACAATGAGCACATGCATGTGGAGTTCAGTCATGGGAAAAAAAAAATTATGAATACAGTAGCTATTTATTTAAGAGTTGAAGAAAACCGAATAGTTTTCCCATATGGATGCTGTTTTGCATGGCACGAGGTAAGTGCAACCTTTACTTTAATTTAGTGTAACCCCAGGGAACCTCACAGCTCATCAAAAGTGCCCTTGCTTTGGGTTACTGAAAGCAGGGTGGCTGAGGTGGGAGGGGAGAGGGGCTGTGAGAGGCACAGGTACCCATGTCCAACCAAACCAGATGACTCCTTTATTCCTTGGAGCCTATCCCACCTCCTGCTCAAAGCAGGATCAGCTTTGGGGTCAGGGCAGGTTGCTCTGGGCTTTGTTCCCTCACAGCTTGGAAAACTTGCTGCATAGCTGTGCTGCCCTTAAAGGTGCAGAGGATTTCCTTACGCCAGCCTGAACCTCTCCTGTTCCAAGGGATGCCTGTTGGCTTTCATGGAAAAAGGTTTGGGAACTGTGGACTTAAGTCCTGGAGTCCAGGCTAGGGCTGTTTAATCTGCAGTGTCCAAACAACTCGTCTGAGATCTCTTATGGTGGTAAAGATGCTGTTTTTCATTTCTAAACTGGTTCTTCGTTTTGGTTTGGTTTTTTTCCCTCTGGACCATAAATTCCAGCCTAATGAAAGGGTACAGAAACTTATTTTCTAGCATAGGGAACATCTTTAAAGCTGGATATCCACTCAGGGAGAGTGGAAGGAAAAGTGGCCAAGCACATCCATCAACATCCTGAGTTCCCAGGCAGGTGTGAAGTTGCCCATACACCATTAAAGCTTTGTTCTCAGCTGAATGAAAACCCTCCCTGCAGTAGGATTTGTCCTGTAACAAGATCAGAGCTCCTGCCCTCACTCCAGGCCAGGGGCTGGGTCCAAGAGAAGCTAAAACTGTGCAAGTTCTCTGGCAGCTGCTTCTGCAGAGGGTGAGGTTTGGGCTGGTGTTGCCTGGGAGTGAGTTGCACACAATAGCTCTCACGATTTGCTGGAAACCCTCTGCAGGGAGTCCTGTCCTCTTTTGAGCAGCTCTGTGGGTGCTGTTCCTCTGAAAGACTAGTGTGTGACTTCCCTTGGCTGGGGTAGATGTGAACTGAAGACAGGGAGTGTGCAAAGTGAATTTTGGTCCATTCTAGGGAGGGGGAACATGGCCATAGGTTTATCTTACTGCTAAGACTGTAGCTTGATATTGTATACTTTTCATGGCTGCCTCTTATGTGACGGCACATTTCCAGGCAAAGGAGGAAGCCCTGGGAATACTGAGCAGTTGGAGCTGACCTTAAGCTCTACAGGCACAGGAATGCACAGCTTAGTCCTGATGTTTTTGTAGTGAGTCCCTCACTGTATAGGTAAGTACCCAACCAACCCCCAGCACTGCTCGCTGCTTGGAATGGAGGATGGGACATTAAAGAGCTATTGAGAAGTCTGAGATTTATTGCAGAAGAGAAGACACAGCTGGGAGCAAGGAAAAGGCAGAGCTGTGTGGAGTGATGCCAGGGTTGTGAAGGGGATTTTTTTGGAGCAGGCCAAGTGGAAAAGATGTCAAATTCCTGTAGGAGTGCATGGCAGCAACTAAGGACAGTTAAAGGAGCCAGAGACATTGCCAGTGACTTCTTTATTCCTGTTCTGTTGTTTGGCCCCATGGTGGTCATTCATGATTTTGCAACTTGCTTGGGACTGTTTAATTTTGAGTTATTTGTATCTCCTTGCAACGAAGCTTTTGAATCCATCTGTCTTTTATGATCAAGCCTGACACTGAATGCTGAAATGGTTAAAGATGACCTTCCCTGCCATCAGCTGTGCTGCTTCTGTTCAATGCCATCTGTGAATTGACCTAGAAGCTCTCAGCATACCGAAGTACATCAGAAATAATTATCAGGCTGTTGCTCACACCTGAATTTCCCTGCCAGTTGTGCAGCTGGTGCCCCAAAGGCAGACTTGTCCATAGGGTTTGGCTCGTTTCCCACTGTGCTGGGTTTAAGGAAAACGGCACCACCCTGAACATGCTGGTGTCTGCTGTGTAACTTGTTTCTATCGGGCTCCTGAACAGAGGTGGCAGGAGAGAGCTCTTGCCTTTCTCCCTGAATCTTGCTCTGTTTTCACCATACCTGCTTGTGGGGTTTATAGTCACTGGTGAAAGGAATTATGGCTGAGGGGGCCATCAGCCCTAAGATTAGAGTAAGGATTCAATGGCTCTTGGCCAGGAATCTCAGAAAGCACTTACAGGTCGTATCTTCAAAAGTTCCTGACATTGGCAGTTGTGACTAAACTGGGTGTTGTTGGGAAGGCAGAAAAAGTGATTGTTTTTTGTTTGGGTTATTTTTTATCAGGTTGCATGGCATCATCCTCTGAATTTTAAGGAATAGAAAGTTAATAAGGACATCACAGAAAGTTGGGAACTGTAAGAACCGGGCATTGTTTGCCTAACTGTGCTGATTTAGGAGTGTTTGTTCTTGCAGGAATCAGTAGGGACAGAAATCTGACATTTTGATGTGTTTGTAGCTTCTCCTTTGATGTCAGCTGAAGAAGTGTTGGTGATCCGAACTGACACTGAACTGTTTTGTTTCTCTCTTTCAGAGTTGTACAAAATAACCCAACAACAGACATTGTTTGCCTGTTCCTGAGAGCTTGTGTTGGTTTCAGTAACAGATTAAACGTGGTACAATATTTGACAGTTCTGATGCAATTGAACTCTTTGCTTCAGTAAAAGGATGTTTCTGAAAAACAGGATCTAGTACACAGCATTCATGCCCAAATAGTTTCTCTGTTATATATTTAAAACTGAAAATGTTTTAATCTTAACTGTCTTTATAATTTACATAGAAATTTTATTCTTTAATAAGGTTACATCTTGTAAAATCTTCATTAATGTCTGAAAAGGGTTTTGCTACAGTTCCCAACTTTCTATGATGTTCTTATTAACATT
The DNA here is from genome assembly GCF_036250125.1 of Pseudopipra pipra. Taxonomy (NCBI): domain Eukaryota; kingdom Metazoa; phylum Chordata; class Aves; order Passeriformes; family Pipridae; genus Pseudopipra; species Pseudopipra pipra. Next base: position 4,147,308 of record NC_087556.1, on the reverse strand, counting down.
TTGTTCCTTAAAACTGTTTAACTCTAACATGTGATTTTTGCTATAAAATGTGACTATGACATGCCCTATTCTTTAGAAAAGCAGAAGCCTTGCAGTTGTAGCAGAACTGGGCTTGCTTATGGTTTTCCTGGTGCAATTCTACAAAAAGTGAATTACATCAAACATGCCAGGGCTCTCATGCAGAGAGGCACAGGATCTGTGGCATCTTCTGTATAATCAATTCCAAGATAGATTTGTCCAGCTACAGTATACAGAAAACACAATCCTCGATTTCCACATGCTGTGTCTTTTCGGCCTCAACAGACCTTTTTTTTTTTCTTGATTTGCATTTGGGTTTTTTTCCAGGAATGGATTTACTTCTAGCCCTTTATTTTCCTGTAAATAGTTTATCTGAACTTTTAAGAAGTAAATTGAGTGCTGTTGTAATAAATGCCTCTCTGTTCATTTCCCCAGATCTGGCCTGGTTTTCACCCAGATAAAACTTGCCTTGTATGTAATTTTTTTAAGAGACAGAAGATGCAAAAATTCTGCAACTGTTAAACAACTCAGTGAAAAATGGTAACGCTCACATTACAGAGATGGAACAAAAAATCACTTTGTGCTCGTCAAGAATACCCAGAGGCTTTTCTGTGCCTGAGCTTTGTTACCCAACACTCATATTACAGATGACTGTGACTGATAAGTGCTCCAAAAGGGCATTGTTGGGTTTTAGGTGTCCGGGTAATGAGCAGAGTTTGAATAGACAGGCAGAGCAAGCTGAAGGATAACAACACCTGAATGCTGTGAGCTGCCTGGATTGCCCTTGGTTAATGGATTCTGCAGGAGCTGGGAGCTGAAAGGGAACGGTGGTGGATTTAAACCATGTCAGTTTTAAACAGCTTTAAACCAGTTCCTGGACTGCTGACAGGTACGTTGCACACACGTGCAAGCAAGGCCTTCCTAAGGCTATGGAGAAAGCAGGAAGATGGTTGTCATCAGGTGATTTGTGTAGGGAAGGGGGCAGGGGATTCTGCAGGGGCTTTTTGAGCTGGAAAAGGACAGATCCGAAGGAGCTTCAGTGAGCCTGGAATTCTGGTGATGGTCCCTCGGGCCTATGAGACAGAAATCCTTTAGACTGCTCCCTGCGCAGATCTAAGGGATGCAGCTTTTATGTATTTCCAACAAACCTGGGAGACCATTAGAGGTGCAACAATGGTTATTTAGCTATGGACACTAAACAGCAGTTTTTAATCAGAACTTGATAGACACTTGTAGGGTGCTGCTGGGCCTTTTCCCACACTGCTTATCAATGTTGCCAGTGATCTAATTCTTGCTTTCACTATTTTGGATTTGATTTCAAAGTCAGGAGGGAGTGATATCTAATATTCAAGTTGTTAGCACGTGTGCACTATTGAGCTGCAACAATCATTTTAGACTTGTGTGATTTTCAGATTTTTTTTTCTTCCTTCAGTTATCAAGCTGGCTTTTGCTTAATGCTTTGTTTTAAATATTATTCTGAAACGGCCTTCCCTGAATGGAGACATTGGATTTGAGGTTGTGAGACAGATACAGACAATGGCAGCAAGATAATAATAAAGATAATGAATATATTTTGACTACACTTGGCATTTACTCCTCAGCAGTCTGGTGCTCTGCAGGAACAAACTGGCAGCAGGGTGTGCCTACAGCAGAGACTTCAGACAGCAAACCATTCACAGGAATCATTCCTGAACGCTGATGGCCTTCTCCATACAAAGAGAGAGCTTGCAATGGTTTCTGCACCTTCAGGGAGTTTCCTAGCAACATCACTGAGAAAACTGTATGCCAGGATTTTTGTTCCGAGTGCTTTTTGTTGAATATAGCAGCAGCTGTAAAACAAAGGTCAAGAGCAGTTTAAGCTCTTCAAAGCACTGTTGTGTTTTCATTTACTCGGAAAAATGTTTGTGTTGTAGTTTTCTGCCCGAAGGATAAATATCTGATTACAACGTCATCAATAGAGAACCGCGGTTTGGTTAAACAGGAACGTGACTTAATCTAAAATGTTACTTCTTTCTCGTGGCAAGATTCCTGTCAGCATTTAATGCTGGGGTTTGCCTCGTGAGCAGGAGTCCCTGCTGCCTTGTGCCTGCTCCAGCACACCCAGAGGCTCTCTGTGCAGCACCTGGCATGGGAACACACCGTTGCTCTCACTAAAATAGAAAAGTTTGGGGTTTTGTCTGGGAAGGTGCCTGCAGTCACTGTCTCGCTGTGTGCACAGACCTCAGGTGAGTCCATCAACAACTTTCCGGGACAATACTTATTTCAGCTCCATCATTGCCTGGTGCTGTGTGAGAAGCTCTTGCTGGGCTTGTCCTTGCTGGCGCTGCCGTCTTGTGAAGGGGAGAGGGAAGGGTTTACCTGTGCTGGGGTGCAGGACTAGGACCCTCTCCAGTCCTCTGGGCAGGGGTTGCAGAATTCCTGGGGAAGCTGAGCCAGCTCTCAGCCCCTCCAAGCTCCTGCTTTCATCATGCATAACAGGGACAATGTTTCTGTCTCTTACAGGAGGGATGGTGATGTAGCCTAAAAGATGCAAGCAGTTGTAATAAGTTTTTGCTCTGTGCCCAGTCTCCTAGGTAATCTCTAGTTCTAGAGCCCAGTCTAAAAGTGGAATTTTACCATTTCTATTCAATTTCACGTGCTAGGTAGGGGACAAAGCCTGTTACTGGCAATTTTTTTCCTTGTGTTCTGACTTGGTGAAAAGATTTTTTACTTAGAGTATTGGATGTCGACCTTTTTTCATTAGCTACTTTGAGAAATATAGGTTCTGCACAGTTTAACATGTAGGCAGTCATCTAAAAGTCAGCAGTCATCAGAAATAATTCTCTCTCAGCTCCTTGTTTGTTAATGTAAATTATGGCTTTGGATGGAATTTAATGCCAAACAAACCAATGTGCTTGAGGCAACCTTCTGTTTCCTTCATTACAGAGGCTCTTGAGAGCTGCTACCACCACTTGCCTTCTCTGAGAATTATTGCCAAGTAGCTTGCTGAAGAAAATCAGCTGAGGATAAGGTGCTCTGAGACAACACAAGAAATTTCCAGTGAAAATCTGTCACAGCTAATAGAAAAAATGGAACACTGTTCCATTCAAATGCTTTTCTTCTCTTTCAGGTGATGTGACCCCTGCCTCATGAATCCTCTCTTGCAGTCATGCTCCATTTCTCTGGCAGAAGGAATATGCTGTACCATATCAGACATGAATGCAGATCATGTGATGGTGACACAGAAACTTTAGCGGAGCAATTAGTGAAAAATTATCCAGGTAACATGTTTGTTTCTCCCTCCTTTTGAAAGTGGCTGTATCATCAAGCTTGAGTTTCTGATATCGGACAAGGGATCATTGAATGTTCACAATCAAAGCTGGCAAGAGGAAGGAATATAAATAAACAGGCAACTGAGAGAATACAGGAATGTGGAAACTCCTCTATCTGTGAGTGTCACCAGCACTGTCTGGAATGTAATCCTTTCCCCCTTATTTAATAAATCTTCTCTGAGAATAAGAGGGAATTGAATGCAGTAGCATGGTGAGAGTATGTCCTTTCTAGAGAGTGGGAAAGCATAGAAATATTTCGACTGTGTGTCAGCTCCCAGAGACTCCAAGTCCTCCTTTGGGAGACAGGAACACAGCTGACTTTGACTGCGAAGGGACTGGGTAGGTGTTTGCTACCAAAAAATATAATCAGCCTCGAATTTGGGGTTGTTGGTCAAATTCCAGCTCCTTCCTTCCTGAAAGCAAATTACTTCCAATAAATGAGCTTTGGTCCTTTTCTTCTGATGGGGTAGCAGCCACTTCCCTTAAATGCTCCATTTTCTTTACATCTGAAAAATGTTTAGTTTCCCTTAGGTCTGCAATACTGAAGTGTTATTGCATGTGAGACTTCGTAAAGGCTCAGTATGGCCCTCTCAGGAGGTTCCTTTGTTAGATACTGAGCTGCTTCTTTTGAGTCCTCTTAACCTTACACCTCTGTAAATGTTACAGGCTGATCTGCTAGGCATTCATACCAGTGGGAAAAATGTCAATGCAACCCCACAAATTGGCCCAGACCCCTGCCAGGAACATGATGTAGTCCACTTGTGCACTGAGACAAGCACAAGGTAGCTTTTTTAAGTCACCCAGCAGTAGCACTCTCAAAGTTTGTAGGGACTCAATGTATTTCTTGCTGTATTTTCACCTTGCTGGAAGTTTTTATTCCCGTGGTAGGAGATCAGCTGTGACTAGACTAAGGACTCTGAGACTGTGACACCTGATGGAAAACCAGTAGCTGAGACCAGTCTCAGTGAGGTAATAAATTGTCATCTGACCAAATTATACCAGAAGCTTCAGAGAGAGTGGTAAAAGTAATTGTTAAATAACATGCCAGGATGGAAATGCTTTGAACAAGACATTGTTTGCTCCGCACCTGGCAGAAGGTCTTTCTCATAAATATCATACCCTGACAGACACAAAGAGAACACCCTTGCTTATTCGAGGAGAACATATTGAGCTCTCTCCCAGCAGTGCTGCAGTGACAGCCAGAAACACAGCTGACCTTTCCCTAAAGGCTTTGGGTATTTCATGTGCAGTTCCTTCCAGGTCTGTTGTATGTAAGTTATTTTTTGGCCAGCACCCGTTTTATTTGAAAGCTTATTTCTGCTTTGAAATATCTGTCTCTTCGTTGTAGGCATTGCAGTTCCCTCCCACAGTATCTTATATAATATCCTTGGCACTCTAATTAAGGAAAGGCAGATCTATCATATGGGAGAAGGATACTTCATTGTGACTCCCAACACATACTTTATCACCAATAAGACCACAGAAGACAACAGAAGGGTCCTGTTGGAGGACAGGTGTTGCTGTTCATCACCTTCCATCACTTATCTGGTAAACATTAAGCACTGTGCAAACCTAGTGAAAGAAAACATTCCTACATCATCCTGTTACAGATCCTGCCATTGTTTCCCTGTCCAAAATATGCTCTGTGAACAAAGACATTGGCAGCTAGTGAACCATGAACCTAAGGGAGAGGGAAAGAAAGACTGCAGTGAATTGAAGCCTTCAATTGAAACTCAAGAGATCTGCACATCTGCTGAAAATCATTCCTGGGACACCATCAAATCCCTGACATCTGTGAAAGCAAAACTGAAAAGCAAAAGGTTTGGCCTTGGCCTTTTCTGGAGAAGTTTTTCCAAAAAAGAAAAACATAAGAAGGAGTACTCCACTTTTTCAGCCCAGTTTCCTCCCAGGGAGTGGCCAGTCAGGGATGAAGATGACTTGGACAATATTCCACGTGATATAGAACATGAAATCATCAAGCGTATTAACCCTACTCTTACCGTTGATAATTTGATTAAACACACAATATTAATGCAGAAGCTCGAGGAGCAGAAAAAATACATCAGGAAAGAGAAAAAATACATCAGTAATGGTACCTCAGCTGAAGTGTCAGCAGTCAGGCAAAACCATCTTTCAAAGGATTGTATTCAAAAGACACAGAGTAAAACAGCAAAACGCACCAGGAAAACCAAATCAAAGAAAGAGAAGCAGATCAGCAGAAGCAGCAGGAAATCCCCCGTACAGGAGCTGACATCCCCAAATGTGGAAGTGGAAGAGAGCCTTTCACCGTCTGTCAGAAACCAAGAGCCCCCTGCTGCAGCAGTGCAGTCCCCTGTGTTCTATAAAAAGCAGATTACGAATCCTTTCCCAGCTCTGCCGTGGAGACGCAGCTTCTACGCGCGGGGGTACCGAGGTGTCAACAGTCACCTGAAGAGCCGGGCAAGGGGGCAAGGAAGTGCTTCACACAGGCCACAGCCCTCAGCCTCCTGGAAACCCCCTGGCTACAAAACTGGGCAGCTGGCTGACAGAGCTAAGCAAAACCACCCACCCCAGGCTCACAGGTCCTGCCTCCAACTCCAGAAAGACAGCTTAAGTGAGAACTGTAGCTGTCTGCAAGGCAGTAATCTGCAAATAGACAATAAAAGTAAACACTGTCTGGAGAGTAATAGTTCTGAAGAAAACACCTATGGAAGAACGTTAAAAAAAAGTCTTGGGGATATTAAAAAGTCCCCTTGCTTCTACACTGAACATAGTGGTGTGTGCAAAGAAGTCACAAAGCTTTCATTCTGTCTGAAAGATGAGCATTGCAGAGGCAAAGATGACACTGTAGGTCAGTTATTAGATCAAACAGCAAATGAATTTAAAAATGTCCATCTTTCAAATTATACAGCCAATGTTAACCTGGTCAAAAAAAATGGTGTGAAATACAGAAAAAAGACTGGTAAAGAGAGTGAGTTTCTATTTAACTATGATTGTGCCAGCCATCACGGGGCAATGAATCTGGAAAGTGAGGGATTTACTGACAACTGCCTCCTTCAGAACCAAATGGGGACACCTGATGGGGACACCTGTAACCTGTTATGTCTGGATGACACTTCTGAGGGCCGTGAGCCATATCATCCCCTGCCTCCTGGCCTTGCCTTTCCAGACACAAGAGACTGGAGTGCAGCTGTGTCCCTAAAATCCTGGAAGGTTAGTAACTGTCCCGCCCAGTACAACACAACTGTTAATGAGTGTGACTCCGGAGAGCATGGATGTAAGGGAAGCGGTAGCTTTGCAGAGTCAACAGATGGCTTCAAAGAGCACCCCAAACCAGACTTCACAGAAGAAAGCTGGTTGTGCAGTCAGGTTCTTCCGAGAGGTCACAGAAAGGCTGAAGGAACAGGCCTCCCTGAGGGTGGGAAGGCCCCAGCTGTGGCAGGTTCCTGCCTTGCTGCAGAGGCTCACTCAGATGCTGACACTGGGCACAACTTCCCCCCTGAGGTGGGAGGAGGAGAAGGAGGAGTGGCATGCTGTGCTTTGGGCTCCCGGAGCAAAGAAACGGGAAACCCTCTGGGAAAAAAAGAGCTGGTTTTTAAGAACACATGTTCTGTGATCTCAGGACAGAAACACTCAGAAGGGACAGAAAGCCCCAGCATTACAGGAGACAGTGGAATTGACTCCCCAAGGTAAGAAAACACATGTAACTAAGTTTAGTTATCTTCAAATTGGCCATCAGATTTAGTCAGAAATATTGCTGTAAATCACAAGCCCCCCTTCCCCAACAACAAAATTCTTATTATCTTTGAAAACTTCAGTGTTATGACCCAGAAATACTCAAACTGTACAGTTTTTTACAAGGACATTCTCCCTAAATCATTTAGACAAATGCTGCTGTTTATACTTTGCATGAGGCAAGAAAACAGTATGAGCTCTGCCTTGCAGGTGGAGATGGCCAAGGGCAGAGACGTTAAGAAAGAGTGTTTGATAAACTCTGTGTTAAACACAGTGTTTGATAAACTCCTGCTAGAAGGCAGGTTCAGCTCACATAGATGTTGCCATATGACATTGCAGATACTGTTACAGTTTCTGCAGCTGTAGATGAAGAATAAAAGGTGCTGTATAGAGAGAGGTGTCTAATCCAAATTTAAAGTAGAAAACACCATTTCACTTGCTCACAATTGACAGAAGAATGTGTACACTGCCTGAGCTACAAGCTTCTGCTTCCTTTCACAGTGTACATTTTGCCTGTAACTGTGCTTGAAAAATCCCTTAATGGAAAACAAGTTGGTATGAAACAATTTTTTATAGAGTTGTATGTGGAGAAGGAACTGTTAACTAAGTTGGCTAGAACATATGTTAAAAACTGCTGAGGGCAAAAATCACATCATTTTTTTAAATAGCAACACATATTAATATCTTTAATGACTGGTATTTATTTAAACCACTTGAGTCTTCATTAGATGTGTACTGTCACCTTAAAAAGCCAGTATTTGAAGAAACAAATCACATACTACAGTTTCTAAGGAAATTCTGTTGATTTTTAAATTTCCCCTTAAGCAGCTTTTAGCTGTACACTTTTTCAAACACACTCCCTATATATTACTTGGACATGAGTAATACATGAGTAAAACTTGAAATCTTTACGAAAATATATTTCAGAGGGTCATTTTTACTGTTTGCACTGATGCCACCTGTGGCACCAGAAGCTAGGCCAACTCAGTTCCTGGAATGTGGTCTGACCTCTAATAATTCTATTATTTTAGATGGACTGAAAAGAAGATGAAGCTTCCTGCAAAATTCTGAAAGCATAAATAATAAGGTGAAGAGGAGGACAAGCGGAAGGACAATTGCAACAAAATTCCCCCCTACATCTAACCCTGGTCATGAATACCTGATTCTTTTTTTATAAGCTTTGTAAAGTTTCCCTCTGTAACAAGGTAACCATCCTGTAAATGCAGTCAGTCACATCAGTCTCTAAATCAAAGCTGTTAGTTCAGACTTTTGACGGTAGTATTTGGAGAGCTCGTGTGTATTTCGTTTGCACTCGCCTTTAATTATTCTTTGTGTCCCTGTGATAATAAAAATGAGAACTGAGCATCCTTCATTCAGACCACACAACTGACCTGGAAAGGGTTTATGTTGCTCTAGTAGGAACTGCAGTTGGACAGGGCTGTTTTACACTATAATTCTGGAATGGGTTTCCTACTTGTGGCACAGGAATGAGAGCACACTTCATCTTCCCTTAAGTGTGCAAAGCAAACGAACTAGACACGCACCTGGTTACTACAAAAATTGCTGCCATCCCAAGGTTCTCTCACTGCATCCTGCAGAGCTCTCAGCTGTGCTCCTCGATCTACTTGGTGTGTTTGTATCTGGCAAGCAGGATTTGGTCTTTTCAAATGAAAACGTGCTGGTGCAGGAGACGACAGGGCAGGTCACTGTCATTGCTTTGGGAGAAGCCCTGCTCTGCTCCCGAACACCTCTTTCCTTGAGAAATCGACACCCTGGCGGCCGGCAGGATCCCTCCACAGCTCGTAAGACTCATTTTGACTTCTTAAACCCGATTTTTCCCTGTAGGTACGACGAGACTGTGGTCTGGTCATCATCAGCTCATGCTGCTGATCACCACAGGCGTGTGGTCCTTTTAAGTCTTAGAGGCATTTGGTCATTCTGCAGTTCCCTACGTTAGGCTCTTCGCTACCGAACACTGGTCTGCGACAGTTACGGAAACTAAAAGTCACGGGGTTGTAAAGCTGGCGGAGCTGTGGTTGCGGGCGGGGTCTGGGAGGCGGCGCTGGGAGGACCGCAGGAGCCGGGCCGAGTCCTCATGGCGGCCCGTCATGGCGGCCGCGCCCTCAGGCCGCGCGGGGGCCGCCGGGGCTTGGAGTCTGCCCGTTGTCCCCCGGGGCACGCCGGGAATTGTGGTCCCGCCGAGGGGACCGCGGGCGATTGGCTGTCGGGCGGACAGGCCCCGCCCCCGCTCCGCCGGATCGGTCGGCGATTGGCTGTGGGCGCGGCGGCCGCTCGGAGCGTGAGGCGCGGCTGGCGCGCGGCGGGTGCGGAGCGCGGCGTGGCGGAGCGGCGGCGATGCCCGAGGCCACGCGGTGCGGCAGCGGCAGCGGGGCCGAGTCGGGCTCCGACTGCTCCATGGACACGGAGGCGGCCCTGGAGAGCGGTCGCCGGCGGCACAAGGTACCGGGGAAGGGCTCCGGGAGCGGCCCGGCCGCGACCGCACGCTGGGGCCGGTGCCCGGCGGGCCTGGCCTCGGGCCGCGGCCGCCCCGCACCGCCCGTGCCGTGGGCCGGGCGCGGGAGGCACGGCGGGGCCGCGGGCCGGGCCGGGGCCGGGCGCCACGTGCGCTGGCGGGCCAGGCCGCGGCCCCGCCGCACGTGCTGGGCCCGGCGGGAGCCCACGGAGCGCTTCCCCCGAGCGCCGGGGCCCGGGCACCTCGTGGGGGGAACGCGCCTCTGCTCGGCGGCGGGCGGGGGCTGTTGCCCTCTACCTGTTCCCCCCCTCGGCAGTAACTAGAACGTGTGCTCCAAGGTTTAACTGTTCCGCGCCCTCTTCCCTGTTCCCTGTCCTTGGATCCACGAGCGCGTGTTTTCATTTGCTCTGTGCCTTGCCAGAAGGAGAAGAAAGAGAAGAAATCTAAACGCCGGGACAAGTTTCAGAGGGGGAAGGCTCCGACAGATGAAAGCGAGGAATCGGATGAGGCTGTTTATACCCCGAAAGTCAAGAAGTCGAAGAGTGTCAGTAAACAGAACGGTCATGCGAGAGAAGAAAGCCTGGAGAAACCGAAATTGTCTTCCTTAAGCAGCAAATCCTCCCGCAAGAGCCGGCAGAGCAGTTCTAGTGAGACGTCAAGTGAGAGCGAGAGCGAGAGTGAGCAGGAGCAGGTAAAGCCAGCGATTGGGTTTAGTTAAGTGGTGTGTGCAGCTTTAAACTCCTGTCTTGCAACAAGGCCAGATTTAGAATGGGTTATCCCTTCTCCCCCCCCCAATCAGCTGAAAGTGCTGTAAATTATCAGGCTTTAAAGCTTCTTGAATTGTCCATTCCGTTGATTATTTGCAAAAATTTTGAGTTAAGAAAGTCCTGAAGTTCCAGATCAGTGCACCAGAGTTTCCTCACTTCAGCAGTCTGTCAGCTTTGGCGGACAGACAGGTTGCAGTGAGATGGAGCTTTGATATGATTCAGCATCGTTAGATATGAGTGTTGGGGTGTTCTCTGCAGAGCCAGGAGTTGCACTTGGTGATCCTTGTGGGTGCCTTCCAACTAAGGATATTCTGCCATTCTAATTCAGAGTTTTCAGAGTTTTGGTTTGGGTGTTTTGCATTTACTATGCTGTTAGATATGAAACAGTCTCCACTTACAGATTGCTTGCTAACTTTGCCCAACTTCAAGATATGATGGTAAATCAAAGAAGGCCCTTTAGCTGTGATGCTGTCACTGAAGTGTGTGACACCAGTGCCTGTGCTGTTACCTTGGATTTACTGACAGTCACGTGATACTCATGTGGAATCTTACCCAAATTATTGTTTACCCAACAGGAGCTGACTGGCGAACAGAAAGAGGGGGCTTTCTCCAATTTTTCTATTTCCAAAGAAACTGTCCAGCTTCTTCAAGGTAAAAAAAGAACCTCAGTGATCTCTGTCATGTGTTTTTATGCCCAACATTCTGGACCAGTGATCTCTGAGGTGTGCTCTTCTCGTGCATATGCAAGCAGGGGCACTGTGCAGGACACAGGAATTGCCTGCTCTACGTACACCTTGGAACACAGACTTTCCTGTTTGCAGTGTTGCCCAGCTCAGCCTTTACAGTAGAATTCTAAATGACATAAGCTAAGGGGAAAAAATTAGTGATGTGTGAGAATTTTTCAATTAAAGGTTATGTTGTTGTGAATAAAGGAAAACCAGTTATATTTAGAATCTTTGATGTTAGGTTGTACATGACTTAGTATGAATTAAGAGAAGAATAGAAGAGGTTTTGAGATTTGAAACGAAGAGGTTTTCATGGATAGCTGGGGACTATTACAAAAATAAAGGCACAGTCCTCAAAGTCTCCCATAAAGGCTGATAATTTCATCTGTCCCAGCTGGTACTGTGTGTGGTGATATGAAGTAGAATAAAATGGACAGACCCAGGGCACTTTGCAGATGACCCCTGTAATAAATAAATCGGTGGAGGTGATGATATAATCCTGACTTAGTGTAGAGTTGATGGAAATGCTGATTGGAATAACTTCCACTGAAGAGTATGAAAGAACACCTGTAAAATGATCATATTAAGGAAATCTTTGCAATTGTCACAGCTCGAGGAGTGACGTACCTGTTTCCTGTGCAAGTGAAGACCTTCAACCCAGTGTATTCTGGCAAAGATGTCATTGCTCAGGCACGAACTGGAACAGGAAAAACATTCTCTTTTGCCATTCCCTTAATTGAAAAGCTTCAGGGAGAGTCCCAGGAAAGAAGAAGAGGCCGTCCACCCAAGGTAACTGTGCCGAGGTAGAATGCTCGTTTTGCTTTGTCCTGCGTCCCAGTGATTCAGATTTTAACCCACTGGGGAAGTTCTTCAGGTTTGTGCAGGGATAAGCCAACCCACATTAAAGGTTGTTTGAAATCTGTGTTCACTGGGCTTTGCCTGTGCCCTGTACTGCCTCACAGCCTCTGCTCAGTGCAGAGCACGACAGCTCTACCCACTTGTCAGTTCCTTGTTCTGCCACAGGGAGACCGAAACCACAGGTGTGCCACGTGTTCCTCTGCAGTTTTGTTCAGTCACCCCACAGGGCCACAGGTTACTGAGTGCTTGTTTTTCTCCCAGATTAGGAATAGATTAGTTACTAATGGTAACTTGACAGCTTGATAAAAGCTGTCTACTTAAACAGGCTTTTTTTTTAAACATGTAAACAGTGGGTGGTTTTAAAAACAGACTTAGTTTTCACAAGGACCACCACCAAATGTTGAAGCTTCTGCTCTAGAGAATGCAGATTTGTTATGATCTGTCTGCATTCTGCCAGTGTGGTTTAAAAACCACGTGTGGTTTTTCTCTGAACTCTTACGATGCCTCCTAAACGAGACAGGCCAAGGCTCATGGTGTCCCCATTAATAATTTCTATCAGTTCATTTCATCTTGTCACCCTTCTCATAGATTACCTGAGGTACATTCCAAAAGTAGTACTAGCAGTTTTAGATGTGTCTGCCCATGTTGGCTGGCTGACTGAGAATGCTGTCCCTAGATTTGGCAGTCCTTTAAGGAAAGGAAAGCTTTCAGGGAGCCTTCAAAAAGATTTCAGGCCTCACTCTACCATAATACGCTATTTGCTTTTTTGGTAATGGGTTTGAATTTTGAAAGAATTACCGGGATAAAGATTTTAAGGTTCCTTTTGTGAAGCCACTGATGCCAGGTTTGAGAGCAGTACTTCCATCTCATGTTAAGCTGAATTAGTTACATGCCTGCAGTGAAGCCTGTGTACTGGAGAGAGGAAAATTCCTTGGGTGCTTCTGCAGGGATGTGTTTTAGCACTGAACACAGCTCTGCAGGTGGAACACGATTTCCTGAGTCACAGGGAAGCCAAGGGACAGGTGATGGCTCTTCCTTACATCTTCTCACAGGACTGTGGGTCATTACTGAGTGGGTGTAAAAGCCTTGTATTACCCAGATCCTTCAGTCTTGTACTCAAACAGCAGCCTTGTAGAGGGAGGCTTGTAGCTCCTGATCTGTTCAGGAGCTAAACTTAAGTAAGATTTAAGTATCTCCTACCCAATTCAAAAAGAAGTTAGCCTGTCCCAAATGAGTATGTTTTGAAGGAGTTTAATGATGTTACATGAGGCTCAAGCAGCGTGTTTCTCCAACCTTTGCTTAAGTGACTATTTAAACTAGATTTTTTTATTTTAATTTTGTAAATGGTCAGGTCTAAATCGATGATTAGAAGTCTAGTGATTTCTTGGCAGAAGCCATGCTGAGAGAACATCTATTTGTCTTTCTTCTATGTAGGTTCTAGTTCTTTGTCCAACAAGAGAGCTGGCAAATCAGGTTGCCAAAGACTTCAAGGACATCACAAGGAAGCTGACAGTAGCTTGTTTTTATGGAGGAACTCCATATAATGGACAAAGTAAGTGACACTTAGGACAAATAATTGAAATGTTGATTGACTGACATTTAAGAAATGCATTTGGATCTTTCCAAGCACACACTTTTAGCTCAAGAGCTGGAGACTATTAATGGGGAATTCAGTAGCTCAAAATGCATCTTATGGAGATAAATAGCTCTGGCTATCAGTTATATTCTTGGTGTTGCTTATCTGCTCATGTACCTCAAATTAAAGTGAAAGAGATTATACTGTGTGTATAATCTGGGTTTAGGGTCTTGTAAACACATTTTCTTTAAAAAATGTTTGGTCTTAGAGCTGTGAGTGGGTATGTGGTTTGTCATGTGATAAGGAATATCTAGAGGATTTGTAAAGTGGAGAAGGAGTTGTTGTGACGGCGTAATTTACTGTCTTGGTGGTTGTAAACAAGGAATGAGAATAAGCTCTTTCCTTGTGTTATATCTTGGGATGTTAGGGATGAATTTTTTTTCTACTACAGAACCTCAGGAAGGAGCCGAGTTTAGTAATTTGGATAGTTAAATAAGTAAATTTCTTAAAAGTTTCCAATTAAGGTAGACAATGTGGGAAGAGTGAACTATTTCTAAAGAATATTAAAAGACACTCATTGTTTGCTACTCTTTAAATCATGGGGAGAGGGAAGGTAGGTGATTTTTTTTTTCATTCAGGAAGAGCAGTAGATTTTCTACCTTAGCTTTTCTTGCCGGATTTTCTCTTCCTGTTCATTTGTTCCCATATTTTTAAGGAGAGCACCTAGGAATGGTTTAAGAAGGTGTTTCATTGTTAGCTACCATGTGTTGCTAATGTGCAGAGTGCTCCCTGGTTCACTGCTGGCTCCTCTCCTCTTTCCTGTTTACCAGTTGATCTCATGAGAAGTGGCATTGACATTTTGGTTGGGACACCTGGTCGTATCAAAGACCATCTTCAGAATGGCAAACTGGACCTTACCAAGGTGAAACACGTTGTGCTTGATGAAGTTGACCAGATGCTGGACATGGGGTTTGCTGAGCAAGTGGAAGACATTTTACGAGTTGCATACAAGAAGGGTAATCTCAATATTTAAACAAATAGTAGAAAGTACTAGTAATAATTTAGTTTGCTAAAATTCAGGTGTATTTTTGTGAAAGTGGTAAGGTGGCTTTGTTTAGAAATGACGGAACATTATATGTTAATGCAGTTCATGAGGAAGAAATGTGAAAGTGGGAATCATTCACAGAACCTTTGCAAAGCTTGAAGTCCAGTACCTGGGGCTTGTAAATAACTGTCTTTGACATCTATCTTTAAGTTGTGCTTGGACTTCTTCTAATTAAAACGAATTAGCTTTTCACCTTTTACACTGCTTGAAAACAGACTGGATTTTTTGGTCATAGTAACTTTTTCCTAATCTGGAAAACATTTGGACTTCCTAGAGTGTTTTTTCTCCAGAATGTCGATAATGCGTGAATTTAAAGAACTGAACTGCCTTCTTTATTTTATGTACTGACATTTAAACTTGGGTTTTTAATCACCCATGTAATCAACTTGTGTGCATCTGTGAGACAAAATGTATGAAGTTTGTGAAACATTGTTCTGTTTTTTTTTAAGATTCTGAAGACAATCCCCAGACACTGCTGTTTTCTGCAACTTGCCCACACTGGGTGTATGATGTGGCCAAGAAATACATGAAATCTAGATATGAACAGGTTGACCTTATTGGGAAAAGAACCCAAAAGGCTGCTACAACAGTAGAAGTGAGTAATCTGTCTAACATGGAATGTTTTCAGGCTTTTACCTCATTTTTTTATGCTTCAGAAGGTGCATCATCAGAATGATATTGGAAGTTGTTTTGAGCACCTGTTTTTAAGCATAAGGCACATTACTGCCTAGTCAGGTGTTTCTAGGTTTAGGATATGCCTCTCTTCTCCCAGCATCCGGTAACCATATACACTCTCACATGCGGTGAGGATTTGGTTGTCGGTTCTGTATCTGGATTTATCCGAGTGGGAAGCAAAAGGCACAGACATCAACCTGGCTCTTCTAAATCACTGTAGACATCACAGTTGATTTGAGCTATTCTGTATACAGGAGATTTTTTTTTTTCAAACTTCCTGTAGTACTCCATCTCAGTAGGCCCTTGTTGGCTGTGCAGTAAATTCCATAGCAAGGAATACTATCCATATGTGCCTGATTTCCTCTTACTGTAGTTATTTTACTGACCATTAGACTAGTTGTTGTGGACATAAGAGCCCTGTGAATTTTGCATGTTCCAGGAACATGAGTTAGCACATTTCCCCATCAGGAAACTGTATAACTCTTTACCATTTCTGTATTTTACAGTTTCAAATGTATTTTAAAAGACTCTTATGTTTTTACATAAGCTAAGCACTGAAATTCTTCTCCACAGCATTTGGCAATAGAGTGTCACTGGTCTCAGAGAGCTGCAGTTATTGGGGATGTCATCCAGGTCTACAGTGGCAGCCACGGGAGGACCATTGTGTTCTGTGAGACCAAAAAGGAAGCAAATGAACTGGCTCTGAATGCTTCCATCAAACAGGTATTTCATCATCTGTATTAAGTAACAAAACCTGTCAGAGATGTTGATCAGCCCTATGTTGATAGCAGACCTATGCTGAGTAGGTTTTAAAGAGAGTTTCAGAGTGGATAAGGCAGGCTTTTGCAGGTGGTCAGATGGGATTTTAGTCTTTCTCTCTGACATTAAACAAAAATTGTAAGTTACTATTTTGAGACAGCCAAGCCTTGCATAGATGGTGTGGATGGCAAGTTAGGGCATAGTTTCTTTCCTATGTCACAGAAATTAGACGTGGAGATAAGACACATATTGCAATTCTGTTTTCCTGCTGTTGTTAAGGGCCTTTGAGGGATATGAATAAGAATTACTGCGTAAATATTGTCAGACTCTTAAATATAAATTCTGGTAATTCAGTTCTTCTGTATCTTGCCATAAAGTACTTATCAAATACCAAGGTGTTGTATCCAAAACTGACCATAAAATGGAGCACTGTCTTGGATTTTGGTACAGTTTTAAAATAATATTGTTTTTCAGGATTGCCAGTCGTTGCATGGTGACATTCCTCAGAAGCAAAGAGAGATCACGCTGAAAGGTTTTAGAAATGGTTCATTTAAAGTTCTGGTTGCAACCAATGTAGCTGCCCGTGGTTTAGATATCCCTGAAGTTGACCTGGTTGTACAAAGCTCACCACCAAAGGTAGGAGACTGTTATGTTGGGTGTGTTGTCATAATTTGTAATGCCATTATCAAATAGTACATGCTGTCAGCTGATGATATTGCCCACATAATTTGTCAGCATTGCATATAAGGGTGAGAAATGTCCCTAGTAGGTAGAAATAGTTTCTTACAGGAATTTTTGAGAGTCTGTCAGTCTCCAGCATGTTTAAAGATGGTCTCCTTAAAATGCCTTTTTAGGAGGCTGTTCAAAGCCACTCCCTTCAAGGCTGGATGTAGTGATTGCAAGTCTGGAAGCAGCGGGAAGAATTATCACTAAGTAGGGGTGTATATGAGGAAGGGACCCCAACAGTGAGAACATTGGCTTAAATTAAGTGTTTAAAAGAAACAATGTTTCAGTGGATTTGCTATTAATATCACAGTAACCATGCTCACGTTGATGCCAAAAGGGTGAGTGGGATGGTTGTAGAGGTACACACGCTCCAAGTGTGTGGTGATGGATAAACGAGTTGATCCATGCTCATGGCTCTGGCTTTCAAACCATCTTTTTTAGAGGATTATGGGAAAGCATATTCACTTGACATTAGTGAAACTGTTATTTAATTCTCTTAATGCAGTTACTGTGCATTGCTCAGTCTTAAACTACAATAGCTTCTACAAGTTGGGTGGGTGCAATGAGTTGATTAAATGAGAGTGAATTAGGTGACTCACAGGGCTGTCTGTTCTGAAGGATGTGGAGTCCTATATCCATCGTTCCGGGCGCACGGGTCGAGCTGGGCGCACTGGGATCTGCATCTGTTTTTACCAGCGAAAGGAAGAGTACCAGCTGAGACACGTGGAACAAAAAGCGGTACAGTACAGTTTCCTTCTGTCTGTGAGCGCTCTGATGTGTTAAGGGTGGCGTGTTAAAGTGTAATGTTTTGTGCAGTAGCTCAGTTACAGAATGCAGCTCCAGAGGCACCCAGTGGAGGTTCGGGTGCCTTGGGGAGTGTGGGTGCACTGTCAGCTGCTGTGGAGCAGGGAGAGCTCTGCACGTGCCCACGCTTTTTCTGCAAACGCCAGTGAGGTTGTCCCCGTGGAAGTGAGGAAAAGCTCACAGGACTAACAGTATAGTGTTCATCCTGGTTGTGATCTGATCAGTGATGTGCATATGTGCAGCTTTACTGGGAAGTGTTACTTGCATTTTTGCACTTCGTGCACTATTCCATATGGTAGTTTTCTTGCCAATTAAGTGTTCAGTTGGGATGACATTGTTTATTGTTGTCACTTAAAATGCAGACTCACATTTACACTAAGGCTCTTGTATTAAATAACTTGTATTAAATCCGAATCAATCAGACTAAAAGTAATAATTTAGAATTTGTAGGACTTTTTTTTCCCAGGACTCTGCCAAAATGCACGCTGTTTATTTCAGTTTAAGGTCACTGAATCATTTGAATTGACCTGGTACATAAAAGCCTTTTTAAGTGTTACCCGTTCATGTGTAACCTTAACCTTGCAATTTTCACTCGGAAAAACTGGGAGTTAAAAGGTGAAAATAAGAAGAAAAATGATAGGCTTAAATGCTTGTTTTGTTGGAATTCAATATTGCTTCTTTAGAACTGACTTACTTATGGTCTGCAATTTTAATTTGTATTTTGCCTTTTAAATTTCAGGGCATTACATTCAAGCGTGTTGGTGTTCCTACTGCAACAGACATAATAAAGGCTTCCAGCAAAGATGCCATGAGGTGTGTTTGGGAACTCGAGTCCTGCTGTATCCTCCTGCCTTCCTCGTTCAGAAGGGCTGTTTGGGTTGCTCTTTGCTGTCTCTCTGAACTTTCTGATCACTATTAAAGTCTTGGACTACTGTTTTTCTTCTCTTCCAGAGCTCAGTGAATATTAGTGTATACGTTTTTTAATTTTTTTGCTTTAATTACTTAGGTGCCTGGATTCTGTTCCTCAGACAGCTATTGAGTATTTCAGAGAATCTGCTCAGTTGCTGATAAAAGAAAAGGGACCAGTTAACGCTCTGGCTGCAGCTCTGGCCCATATTTCGGGCGCTACTTCCATCGAGCAGCGCTCGCTGCTGAACTCGGATGCGGTAAGGAAGGGTGTATGGCTTAATGTCTGCCTTGGACCTGGAGAAAAACAACACACCTCTGTGTTGTCTAAAGAGAGAATTATTGGTCTCCCTAGATTTCGTTTGAGCACTAGACTTGAGCCACTGGGAACTACTGATTTTGTTAAAGCAACAATATAGCGGCTGTAGAGATACGTCCCTGTAACAGTATCTATTTGGCGCTTAAATGTAGATCGGCAGGTCTCTGGTGTGTTATAGATGTGCTGAAACTGATTCCTCTGACGGAATGGGACATGCCCCGTTTCTATTTAGGGCTTTGTTACAATGATCCTACGCTGCTCTGAAGAAATAAACAACATGAGCTACGCGTGGCGAAGGCTGCGAGAAGTGCTGGGTGACGATGTCGATCGGAAGGTGAACAGAATGTGTTTCCTCAAGGGAAAAATGGTAAGTTTTTGGTTCGTGTCTCTGATACTGGGCTCTGCTTGTTGCAGGCCTTTCTCAGCAATGGTCAGGGGAGGTATTTGGTGTTTTTCCATATTCCAAGCACTGTTGGTAAGGACAGAACTGCTGGGCCTCGGTCTGTTGTATTAGGACCTGGGGCTCTGCTGCTGTGCTAAAGAGGTAGGATAATGCATGGCTGTGGGGAGAGCAGGACAGCTAAAAGGTATGAGGTGTGTGCTAACTGAATGACAAAGCAGAATAGGATTTCTTAGGACATACAGTTCTGATAGTGCCTGGCTGTCAGGTGTAGATTTGTAGGTTCTATGGTTTTTAGTTGCAGTCATTTTAAAAGGCTTGACTTGTATCCATTAAAATTATTCTTTCTTTTTAGGGTGTGTGCTTTGACGTTCCTGCAGCAGACCGAAAAGAAATAGAGGTACATTCATTGCAATTTCTGGGTACAGCAGACTGTAGATGAGACTGGCTGGACTGGGTTAGACTGAAAACATAATGTAACCTGTATCCTGCCTTTTTTAGTGGCAGAAGGGATGGCTTGAAGGAATTTAGGAACAGAACAAGCATACGGTGTTTTTTTCTGAATGCCTTTACCTAAGGCATTCCCCTGTGGCTTGAGACTTTTACACTGAGTAAAGAGGTGATGTGAAGACTCCACCCCTTGTCACTGCTACTGGATTCATCAGCAGCAAGCTTTGTTCCCCTTTTTTTCTGTTCCCTGCCCCCATTTTCACCCAGAGTTCTCTCCACAGAAAAGTGAATTCCAGGTTTTCGCTTGGCAGAATTAGTATTCTCATGCCAAAATTCCCTAGACTTCCTATCTTTGCTTCAGGTGTTTCTCTGGTAGTGCATCTCTATACCCTCATGGCCTAGTATTCATTCACTCCTAAAGCAATGTTTTGCTCTGGATTAGAGGGTAACTGAGTGAGGGGAGGCTGTGGATTTGTAATCAGTAATAATTATAGTGGTGTTCTTAACAATTGAAGGCTTAAAATTTTGAAACCAGTATTGGCCACTTCAGTTAGAAGCTCGAATTCCATATATTGGGTCAGAATTTTACCTTTTCAGTTGAGCAAGCCTAACAATTATCACATACCCTGTATTGGCGTTCCTAGAATTTAACTTGCTATGTCCGACTTTATTTTGATAGGCAAAATGGGAAGATTCAAAACATTGGCGTTTGTGTGTGGCGACTGAATTACCGGAGTTAGTGGAATCCTCACGAGGAGGAGGAGGAGGAGGAGGAGGAGGAGGAGGAAATGGCCGAAGCTTCTCGAGCTCCAGGAATGGGCGGCGTGGTGGCTCGGGTAGAAACAGATTCAGGGGCAGAGGCCAGAAACGAAGCTTCAGCAGAGCATTTGAACATTAACTTCAACAATCCAGAAAAAAACAGGACTGAAGTATTTTATATATTACATTACACTAGGCAGTTTCTGTGTGTTTGTACCACCGGGGAAAATATTTCATTAAAGTACTTTTTTTTGTCAGTACTACTTTGTTCATAAATAAGATTCTGTTCATTTAAAAAAGAACCCCAAAACAAAAATCCCCCAAAAAGCCCACAAGAAAAAAAGAAATGTTTCCTTTGTTTCTCATATTGTTTCTCATATTGCTATTTGAGTTTTTCCAGAATATGTCTATTGCATTCAAAACTGTATCCTGGTTCACTGTATAATATATAGATCTTAATTGCTGCTCAAACCTGTACATTTTCTGATAAAATTAAATATTATTTTACAACTTCATATTCTGTTGCATATTTGAAGCATTGTTTTGCAAATGGAGATGCAGGTAGGTGCTGGACTTGGGAGCGTGGCAGCAGGAGCCCCTTGAAGATGAGTCCAGGTTTTTTTTTTTTTTTGGTGGAATCAGAATGAAGCTCTTCTTTCCCTAAAATTATTTTTTTTTTAGTTTCTGTCCCAAATTGTGACTGCTTATACAACTGTGGGCAGGAAAGACAGATTCCAAAGCGTGAGGGGGAGCCTTGTGAGGGGAGCCCTGTAAGAGAGATCCATGAGATGTCCCTGTGCGAGTGTTGCAAAATGTGGAATATGTCAAGATTGTCGTAAGTCAGGATGTTCTTTGATGTGATATCTTCGTATATTTTCAAACCTAACCAGCAAAAAAGGAGACCTAATCAGTGGAAGATAGCAGTTAGCATCCCTTATTCAAGGTCATCCTGGAACTGACAAGCTTTAGGGATGATGTAAATGAAGATGTTCGCCTATGTCTACATTGCTAACTTGGCAAAATACTCAGGGTCCATGTACCCTATAGCTGAATTATGGTCATTATAATACTAAAATTCATGCCCACAAGTCAAAAAGACCCTGCCCAGTTGCAGACCCTTCCCCTGAGCATGTCGAGAAGTTGACTGGGATTACGTTACTGGTGCGGAAATTACTAACCATTTCTAATAGACGGGCTGTGCTTGGAAAGTTACTGGCTGAATTTCTGTGTGTTAATAATGGCGTGGAAAGCCCGGTAGTCGTTCTCGACTTGTGGGATCCCACGGAGCACCCGGGCTTGGGCAGCTCCGAAACAGAGAATCAGTGTGTGTCCGTATCGGCTTGCTGCACACCGGGGAAAGAACGCGGTTTTGTGGGCGACAAGCGGAGATCCGTGAGGGGAACTCCATGGGCGGGTACCGTGAGGGGAGATCCGTGAGGGAGGTCCCATGAGGGTTTACTGTGAGGGGAGATCGGTGAGGGAGATCCCATGAGGGTGTACTGTGAGGGGAGATCGGTGAGGGAGATCCTATGAGGGTTTACTGTGAGGGGAGATCGGTGAGGGAGATCCCATGAAGGCGTACTGTGAGGGGAGATCTGTAAAGAGCCCCACGCGGGCACCGCGGTGGCGCGGGAGCGGGCGGAAGGGGCCGGCGCGGCGGAAGGGGCGGTCCGGGGCGGTGCGGCGGCTGCATGGGGGCCGTGTGGGGCCGGGCGGCGCGGCTCGGGCTCCCGGCGGCGCGGGCGGCGGCGGCCCCGGCGGGCAGCGGCGCTGGGCGGCTCCGCTGGCTGTGCGGAGCCGGGTCGGCCCCGCTGGTGCTTCTGGCGGCCGCGCTGCCCCGCGGCCCGGCCCGCCCTCCTCACTTCCTGCGCGCCGGGGCGGGGCGCGCGTCCTGGGGCCGCCGAGCCGAGAGCGGCAGCGGGAGCGGTGCGGCCGCCGCGCACCTGCCCGGGGAGCAGCCACCAGCCATGCCCGCCGCCGAGCCCGAGCACAGCCCCGCCGAGCCGCAGGCGCCTGCTGCCGCCGAGCCGCTGCGCCGCGGCCGCCGCAGGAAGGCCAAGGTGGGAGCACCACGTGCGGCCGCGGGGGCGGCCATTTTGTGCGGGCTTCGAGGGGGCTTGGTGTCAACTCGGGGCGGGCGGGACCGGGTTCCTCCGGGTAACGGCGGCTTTCCCGCGGCAGGACGAGGGCGCGGAGAGGAAGGTGAAGCGGCGCGGTAAGGCCGAGGGCGAGCAGGCGCAGCCCGAGGAGAGCGGGCTGGGGAATGGCGACCTTGAGCCGCCCCTGCCCAAGAAGACGAAGAAAATCAAGGAGAACAGCAGCGGTTTGGTGGGAGAGAGCGACGTCGCACAGCACGCCCTGGAATCTTCCCCCACTGCGAGCGACAGCGGGACAGCCCCGGCTGCCCAGGGCAGGGCCGGCGGAGAGCAGGACAGCGACGCCGAGGTAGGAATGCTCTGGCAGCAGGGCCCTGGTCTTGATTAATTAGTGTCCTGCTGGTAGTTAGTGGGCTTAATAGCATATACTGGTCGCTGTGTGGAGACTTGAGCTGCGAGGGCTGTGGGAGCGCAAGGCAGCTGTCCTAGGCAGCTTATTTCGCTGTTCCACGCATCGGGAGTGCCCAGCATCCTGCCCAGCATCCTGCCCAGCATCCTGCCCAGCATCCCGCCCAGCATCCCGCCTGTTCCCGCGGGGCTGAGTGAGGCGCAGCAGCACATGCACCTACACGTGGGAACTGGCTCTCCACGTGCTTTCCCCCTCGCGGTGGATGCCGAGCCTTTGGAGCAGCGTGTCCTGCAGTGCAGGAGGCTGGATAGCAGCGAGCAGTTTCCATGTGTTCCTCTTCTTCGTGTCGCAGCTTGTTCTGTGTCTCGCAGCATAAAGGTTTCTCCCTGCAGCACGGGCAGTCACCATCCCAGAAGCGTGCTTTGTGCTGTGATGGCACTTTCTCTGCTGGCAGGACTTCTGAAGAAGTATTTGGCGAGGTGTCCTGTAGGGGAAGGCGCGGTTATCCTCGTTAATTCCTATTTCATCTGTGGTCTCACAGATACGTGCAAGGGGGCCCTGCTGGTTGCCTTGCCCTGTGTAGAGCCTTCTGTGGGTAGTTTTGTGTTTCAGGTGGGAACATGAATCAACGGATTTTGTGCTTTTTGTGCATTGGGTATAACAATGGATCTTTGAAGTAAAAGCTAAATTGTGAGCTTTAAGTATTTTGTGGTGTTTAAAGTTCAAAGCTCTTTGCATGTTATACTGACTAGGTGTCTTTGAAAAGGAAGTTTCTGCTTTGCACACTGAACTGTGACACCAAGTATGTTTTGTTGTGGAAAACAGTTTTCTAATGGTTTCAGTGGACCCTAAGTTAAGACTTTTAACAAATAGTTTGCCTTTCCTGATTTGCTGTGCATATATGCACGGGTACCTGCATCAAAAGGGTTTTCTTTTTCTTTAAACAGGAAGGAGGTAGATGGTGAAATTGTGGTGGTAAAAGCACCTATGTAGTGCCTATGTAGGGAATGTTATGTGCTTATCTCTGAGGGCTAATAGATTTTTTTTTTAAATCCTGTTAGGAGCTGACAGAAGAAGCAAAGGAAGGCGCCTTCTCTAATTTCCCTCTCTCCCAAAACACTATCAACCTTCTCACAGGTTAGTTAACGGGGTAAAAGATGTTTCTGTGAATGTTTGCTCAGAATTGCACTCTGTTACCTGCATAAATAGAAACCCAAGGGTAGATTGTTCTAAATCATCTTAAATTTATTATGTGGTAAGAATATGCTTATGAGCAGTCACCGTAGACTGAAAAAAATCTACTGTTTTTAGTAGGCAAAAAGTTTCTGTTTTGTTCATTTTGAAGTGCCCTAAGGTGAATTTCTTATTCTATGCAGTGATTATTCCTTGATCTACATTTCAGAGACAGGGTTTCTTTTCTTGTCAGCATCATTCTACTTACTGTGTATCTTTACTTCTCTTCTTCTGTGTGCTCTCTAAAATATTGCTTCTTAAATAAGCTTGATGGAGTTTTGTGTGCGAAGACTATTTGCCTCCTGTGAACAGGTTGTCTGTGATTATTCTCATGCTTTTGGGCGTTTTCACATCTCTTCTCAATTAGTTTTGTAATTGCTGTAGGATTCTTGTCCTCTGTGTTGGGAAGCTGTGCAATTCTTGTTCCTCAGACAAAAATTCTCCATGTTCCTTTACGTTTTCCTTGCTCAAAAGTTTCTCCTGGATGTATTGTTTAATTTTGTGCAAAATCTCTTTGAAGTTTTGGAATGTTTTGGAACAAACACCCTCACCTACTCCCCACCCTTCAAAACTGAGCTACCACAAAATCTTGGACTGTATCAGACAAAATGTGTTGGGTTTATTTTCCTTTCTCTCCTGTTGTCTTACACCACATATTTCAAAGAAGGCTGTATTTCATTGTGGATACTCAGCTCTGTGTTTGGGAGTGGCATACCTTTTGATCTAGAGCAGGAATAAAATATAAAGATAGTGTTTTTTTTCTAAGTCACATCTTCTGTTGTGTACAGGATTTGACATGATGTGCCCTATATATTTGGGCTGTTTTTGAGGGCTTCTAATTGTTTGTTCAGCTTTTAGTGAAGTCTCTTTCAATTATCTTGCAGCTCGAGGTGTAAAATACCTGTTCCCTGTGCAAGCGAAGACTTTCCAGCCCATATATGATGGCAAAGACGTCATTGCTCAAGCTCGAACGGGAACTGGGAAAACCCTTTCCTTTGCTCTTCCACTGATTGAAAAACTCCAGAGTGTCTCACAGGATGGGAGAAGAGGCCGTGCACCCAAAGTAACTTACCACCTAAGGGTTAACACCAAAACCTGAGAGCATGGCAGGTTTTGAAAGCAGTTTTACTATTGCTTTTGGGATTTCTGCCTCAGTTCACTGAGGTTGTTTCTCACTATAAATTCCATGGTGATAATGGAAGGCTTTTGGGGTTTCCTCCTCCCTTCCCCCCATGTGTGGAGGCTCAACAGATGCAATTCCAGAGATGGAATTGGTAACCAGGTGCCAGTGATCAGATATCCTATTCCCATGCAAATGCAGTGTATCATTAGACTGCAGAAATTGTAATAGTGTGCAGACTTGTCACCTCTTTCATCCTTCTGTTTTATTAACTTCAAAGGCAGTGTAAATTTTAAATTCTTACTTTCTGAAGGATTTAAAGAGATAAAATCAGCACTTTATCAGTTCATTCTTAAAATGTTGGGGGAAGGGTAGATACCTGAGGAAGGCAGGCAGGTGGGGAGGGCGGATATATGGCTAGAGTGCATCATGCTGTGTGTCTGTTGAAATCTTACTAGTCCAGATTTAGTAACTGCTCTTACCCCTTAATGCTGAGCTGCACCTTCATTGCCCTTGGTAATGTTACTGAAGTGTCTTATCTGGCTCTAACTTAAGAAAAAAAAAGTATTGCTGTTCTACATCTCAGTTATCTTGCAATGCTTTGCCTCATTTCCTCTTATTGCCTCTGAGGCTGTCTTGGCAGGCTCCAGGATGCAGGGAATATTGCTGGGATGGTGGGAAGCTGTGGGCACCTCTGCAACAAGTGTAGAATAAAAGTGGTAGTACAAGCTGTTTGACACAAAGTAAACCCTTTTTTCATCCTACACCCTCTCCCAAGTACAGCTGCATTTTTGTTTCTTTTTCACTCCCTGCAGGTGCTGGTTCTTGTTCCAACCAGGGAACTGGCTACTCAGGTAGCCAGAGACTTCAAGAATCTCACAAGGAAACTGTCAGTTGCTTGTTTTTATGGAGGAACTCCATATAAAGAACAGCGTGAGTAACCTCTGGAATTACTGCTGGATTGGAGTCGACTTTCTCCAAATGCATTCCATGAATAAAACTCTACATTTCCCCCCCTTAGACTTTCACCTCAGTTGGGAACTCAAGTGGCATTGCTTTCAAAGGAAGCACAAGTGTTACTGTGTACTGCTGACTTTTTACCATGTTGTCTTTTAGCAGTCTGACACTGTCCTTGTTTTCCTGTCTTCCAGTTGATCTCCTTAGAAGTGGCATTGATATTCTAGTGGGAACTCCTGGGCGGATCAAAGACCACGTCCAGAATAGCAAGCTGGAACTTTCCAGCGTGAAGCACGTTGTTTTGGATGAAGTAGATCACATGTTAGACATGGGCTTTGCTGAACAAGTGGAAGAAATCTTAGGATTTGCTTATAAAAAAGGTAAATTCTGAGATCAGGAGAGGGGACAATGTAGAAAACACAGTTATGCTACTTTAAAAAACTGCTGTTGCACCCCCAACTTGAATTCTTTGTGCAATGCTAGTATCAATCCTCAGAAAAGGGCAAGGTAGAATTGGAAAAGGTTCAAAGCAAGGTGACAGATGTCTGAAGTCTTTGCCTTTGCTGTCTAAAGGATACTTAAAATAATTTCCTTGCTTTTAAGTTTTCTTGTTGCTGACTTAGTGCACATAGAAACCTGTCCATTTGAGAGCAACTGTTGCTTTTCTATCAGTTCTCAAGTGTCAGGATCTGTGTCTGAAATCAATGGCCTTTCCTTCCAGGCTCTGAGAACAACCCTCAGACACTGCTGTTTTCTGCGACTTGTCCGCGGTGGGTTTATGATGTAGCAAAAAAGTACATGAAAGATGAGTATGAACAGATTGACCTGATTGGAAAGAAGACCCAAAGGACAGCCACAACTGTGGAGGTGGGTGATTGTGCTGCAGAGCAGTGCAGGTCCTGAGAGCAAGTGGCCTCAATGAAATGGGTTGTGCATTGACTTTACGAATGTGGGTGTGGAATGACTTTTCACATGATTGACATACAGATTTTTGTAAGCAAAGCTTTCATGTGGGGGCAGTAGTGTTTGCAAGCTTAAAAAAATTTTTTCTTGGTTCCTGTGCCTGACTGAGATTTAACACGGGTGGTGGTCACGTTTCCTTCCCAAACAGCACTTGGCAATCCAATGTCGGTCCTCTCAGAGAGCAGGAGTCCTTGGGGACATCATCCAGGTCTACAGTGGCAGCCGTGGGCGGACCATTGTCTTCTGTGAGACCAAGAAGGAGGCAAATGAGCTGGCCATGAATGCCTCGCTCAAACAGGTACTGAACGGGGAGCGGAGGTTCGGATGTTCAAGGGTCGGATGCCCTGAAATAAATAGGAGGTTGAACTGTGTGGATGACTTGTTTCTGTGGGTGGTGGTTTTAAGACTTATAAAGCTGTTTGTAAAGGTAAAGCTTTGCAGTTAAAGTATTCTCTTGGCTATGATTATGAAATTATTCCTTTGGCTTTAAAATCATGCAGGACACAATCAATAGGAAATGTGCAGCTTATGCTGAATAAGCTGGAGACAGTTGTAGTAAACAGAAGCTAGTGTAGTGCACAGATCCCATCCTACGTTAGTGTGCTTTCTGGATTCCCATATCTTAATGGCATTTATTCTTTGAACAGTCATTAGGAAAATCCAGCTAAAATGGTAGAATGGAATGTCTTGTTGCCCTTGGAAGGTCCATCGATAGTTTGTTCAGAACCCAGGTGTTTTGAGCAGGTCTTCTCTCCTTGCTTTTTTTAAGTGTGGGGGAAAGTGCTGCATATTTTTCAGAGAAAATCCCATTAGATACTAAATACTGATTTATGGAGAAAGAGCAGTGGTGAGAATACATGGTTTACCCAGTATTAGATAAATGTCACATACCATCCACATTAAAAACTTGCAGCAACAATTTTTGCCTGTTGGCCCTGCTGCTTTCACAGTAAATCCAATCACTTTGTTCTTGAGTCAATGTGTGACATGTTTTTTCTTACACTGGTGAGTTCTGCTTTAGCATGCTACTCATTTGAATTCTGAGCTTGTTGCTTTCCCCTTTCTCCTTGTCAAACTCCAGTCTGTTTCCTCTGCCATTAAAAGTGGAGGCTGTCCAGATCACCTGTAGAGTTTGGGAATGCCCTGAAAAGTTCACTTAAGCTTCTATGGGTTTTTGAGATGGCTTCCCAGACAGGGGATGTCATGAATGTGTGTTTTAGGTGGCTTGAAGCATCATTGGCAAAAGCAGGTTCGATGTTAAAGTGTGACAAAGTCCATTGTCTTGATAGGGTTCACTCTACAACCTAGTGGATGGTTAAAGCACACAGAGAAAAATAGGACTAAAATCAATCAATCTGAAATGAAGAGAAACTAAAAATAATCTGTGTGGACGTTGGGGGTGAAAAAAAGGGTAAGGATAAAAAGGATTAAAGGAGACACTCCCCTTGAGTCACAAGGTTCAGAGTGGATCCCTTTGCCAAACAGCCCTGGAGGTGACCAGTGGTTTAGGCCTAAAGGTTTTAACAGCACTTAAACAATAGCTTAATTTAAACAGTTTAACAAAAGATTCACACAGAGTTTATTATAGCCCAACAGTAACTCACTCATAGGCCTAACTTGCTTATGAATTGAACCTGCTTAAGGAGTTCCCCCCAAATTCAGTGGAGCAGGTCCAATGCCTTTGCATCTTCTCAACATGTGAAGGGCTGGGCCTCAAGGGCATCAGCACAGGATCCAGCATTTGGTGCTGCTCCTCCAAGAGTAGTCTTGGGGGTCACAAGAGAGCTGGGTTTAGTCATAGTTCTTTTCCATCCTGGCTGCAACTCAGGTCAGTAATAACGAAAATGTTGTTCCACTTGAGTTGTGTTGCAGGCAAGAAAAATAAAGTTTCCAAGGCTGTTCATTACAAAGCAGGAGCTCATTAGGCAGTACAAGTTCCTGGGAGCTGAGACAGTGTGTCTGATGCGCTCTGGAGGAGCTCAGCCCAGGTGCTGTTTCTCAAGGCTGAGGCCTAGTTAGCATCTCTTAGTGCTACCTGAGGAGGGAGCACCACCACAAGAGAGAGAAGTCTCTTGCTACCTCTTGGCAAGCATTGCTTTAGTAACATTGCTTCCAATTGTTCCCGTGGAAGTAAAAGCTGAGGTTGGCCCCCTTGGCACGTCATAGTGAAAAATTAGGAGTGTTATTGTTCCAGAGAAAGATCAAGCCACAAAGTAAGATACTTTATATTCTTTTGGTATCAGCTCTGTAATTATGTTCTGTTGCTCTACACAGTGTTTTGGGGTTTGTAATTAAATGTCTGTAGATAATATGGCCTAAACTCCCCCTCTAAATGCTTTGTGAATGGTTTGTTACACTGACAGGATGCCCAGTCCTTGCATGGAGACATTCCACAGCAACAGAGAGAAGTTACATTAAAAGGCTTCAGAACCGGTGTGTTTGAAGTTCTGATTGCAACAAATGTAGCTGCCCGTGGTTTGGATATTCCTGAGGTTGACCTTGTTATACAGTGCTCACCACCAAAAGTAAGTCATTAGGGGAAATTAAAATTGTTGAGGGTTTTTTGTGGTGCCAGAATGGTGGGTTATTTTTCTGGTTCACCAGAAGTATGTTCCAGTTCACAAATGAAGTGGATTTTTCTGTAAATGCCACGCCTAAAATTTCCTAGTTAAACTTTGGCATTTTGAGCTTTGAATAAAGTAAAACTGTTGGGTTTTGTTTACTCTGGAAAGCTGTAAGATAGGTTTTGACATTGTTTCAGCTTTTCTGAATGCCTTCTGAGTGTGGTGTAGTTTCATTACAATTATAAAATACTCCTGCTGTCTTTTTCTTCTTCTGAAACTCCAATGGAGCTTTTTATTTTAATAAAATAAAAATGTTTAACAAGCTAGTGTTTGTTAAAGCTGAGCAGCGTACTTGGGTGGGGCATTGTACCCAAACCTAGTTGGTTTATGTGTAGTTACAAGTTTGGATATAAACACAATGTATCACTCCTTAGGCTTCTGAATTAGAATTTAGCTTGCATTTAATCTGAAATGTCGAAGTTGAATGACATTAGCTTTTCTCCTGTTGATCTGAATTTCTGAAGGATGTTGATTCCTACATCCACCGTTCTGGGCGGACGGGCCGCGCTGGCCGGACCGGCATCTGCATTTGTTTGTTTCAGAGAAGAGAAGAAGATCTTCTGAAACAAGTCGAGCACAAAGCGGTGAGTTCTGCCTCAAACCTCTGCTTAATGAAATTCTTCAGCTCCTACAAGAACCCTGCCACTCTTAGACTCTGTAGCCATGGGCTGCTTGTGAGTCCAGTATGGCACTCATGTCCCATGGGCTGGTAGGCCTCAAATGTTGCTGTTTGGTGTTTGTAAATGCTTTTATATCAACCTGTTCTTGTGTCTCAGGAGTTTTCACATGTTGGCAGTCCTCTGTGGATGGCAGCAGGCAGGCTGGGAATGCATGAGGGAGGAGACCATTGCATTACAGTTTGCATGTACACTGGAGTAAAGTAGCTCCAGATAAACAAAGCCAGGAACTTAAAAGCTTTATTTTAACTTTAGAAATAACTTAAATAGAGAGTATATTGATCTCCTAGACAGTAAGTAGAGGTCTCAGTAATGTGATTTAGGTAGGATTGAATTGTAGACTGCTGAAAATACCTTTAA